>NC_068971.1:31311067-31628880 GCF_016808095.1 Vigna angularis | reverse complement strand
ACAACTGTTATTTTCGACATTTGACAATGGTTTTAGAACCGAAGCATATTAAGGTGAGGTAAAAAAGGGGGATTTTTGGCCTCGGTTATTAATCAAACAAACAAGGTCAGGATTTTGTCTTAGTTGAAAAAACTCGAAGTAGTAACCTAAAAAAAGAATGGGTTTTTGAAAACGGTTCTACAAGAAAACACTACAATAGACCTTCTTAAATTTTAAATAATTATTTAATTTAAAGGTTTTATGACTATTGTTATAGTAGGAACTACTGCCATACATTTAAAATCTGATATACTTAATCCCCTCCGTTGTTTATGTAATTGCTAGTGCTTTATGCTTTGGTTATTTTGGAATATGCTACCATAAGTCATTTTTAAATAAATTATTTATTTAATTTAAAGATCTTTGACCTTGGTTGGAGCCTGTTAGACATATTAGGTGGTTAGAAGACCATTTTTACACTGGTGAATGTGGAGATAGTAGAATGTGAAAATAGTAGTTGGAAGATTTGTTGGAAGTCCCACATCGACTAGTTTATAAGTGGATGCAAACCTCACCCTACAAGCCGGTTTTATGGGGTTGAGTTAGGCTTAAAACCCACTTCTTAACATGGTATCAGAGCCATGGTTAGAGCCTATCCTAGCGAGTTCTAAGTGGACATTCTATTCTTCTATTCCACCCCCTATCGGGCCGTTATCGGACCACCCAATTTCTAATATCACGCACGAGATGTCTATACCTCGGCGTGAAGGGGGTGTGTTGGAAGTCCCACATCGACTAGTTTATAAGTGGATGCAAACCTCATCCTACAAGCCGATTTTGTGGGGTTGAGTTAGGCTTAAAACTCACTTCTTAACAAGATTATTTCTACATGTTCTAAGATTTCTAACTATGTAAAATGTTTTTTATTTTTTTTCTCCTATCCTACAATTTGCATTATATTTAATAGTACTATGATTTTTATTCTTAGACATGCCCATATGCCTTATGTTCCTTAGAAAAATCTAAATCAACTTTGCAAGCAAACCTTTTGAAGAAAAACAGATTTACTGTCGGCGCATTAGATGTCACATCATCACCCACATTGAAACCCTAGTTATCGTTATAGTTTCCAACTTCTACCTCGAGAGAAACCCTGTTTGCCACAAATTCCTCCACCTTGACCAAGATTTAAATAGCTAATGTTGTTGAAGAAGCTCTTAGCAAGCTTCCAAAACACTTCTCTCCAATGCCCTCAGCAACCTTCCAAAACAATCTTACTTACATCAAGTTAAATCTAACCAAAACTTCTCTGTGTAGAACCCTAGCCTTCAACCAATCCACAAATGAAGACTGGTTGCACAATGCAAGAGACAAGGTCCTCCTTCCAAACCTAAAACCTCAAAATACCCAAACCTGCTCTTGCTGAGCCTACCTCGAAAACAGAAGACCGAATTGTCATCAAAAAAAGAAAATCTGCTTTGGTCTCATACCAGTTAATTGAGCCTTGCAAACTATTCTACCTAACATCTCTGAACCCTCCAAATTCCAACCGACTCCATCATCATCGCCCTGACCAGAGATAAGTTCTGATCAAGCTACCCTTAAAGCCCTAAACCCCAAAACAACCACTCGTAAACGATTTGACCAACCCTTTTATGCTCAAACTTCAACCTTGGCACTTCCATGACATTTGCTCATCTCTTCTTCTGACAATAAAAATGAGAATGTGAGGACAGACATATTTGACATGGGCATTGAGGACATGGTCATATCATAGATGCTCATCCATTATCCATGGTATCCTCGGGTGACGCGAAGCTGGAAATGATAGATGCTCCAATGATGCTACCTTTCTGCTGCTGATCAAGCTTCGTATTCCGATGAAGATATGGATAAAGAGTATATGTTGAGAGTGTCAGTTTCAGAGGATGAAAATGAGTGCACTAACTGAAGGTTCCCTCTCATGCATATGCCCTTCAGAGAATATTGGCTATCCAAGTTCAACGATCCCCCGACTATGTACTAGTCAATGAATCCCTATGGTGGACAAAGTACTAGTTGCTACCTGAGAAACTACTCAACGGGGCATTCAAACGTTCTCATCACAACCCTTAGACAACTGCATTTCTGACTATCGTCATTGCTACAATTAAATAAATGTCAATCTTGCGGTTGTTAAATGTCTAAAACCGGTTTATTTGTTGCACAAAAAAAAAATAGATAAGATTAAATTAATTTTATCTGCCAACGAACTTGATTAAGAATTTTACATAACACTTATAAGAATTTACAATAAAATGTTAAAAGCATAAAACAGTAAAAAAAGAGGATTTACAAGCACAAAAGAATACAAACAAATACAAAAAGACATGTCAATTCTTCAATTCTACCATATTATTTTTTATTAGTTATCATGTGACTATCATTCATTTAATATATAAATAAAGAACTCGAATTAATTAAATAAATTTCAATTAATTCGCTAATTATTCATTTCAAACCTTTATAAAGTGAGATTCTAGTTATACTTTACATGTTCCAAACATCTAAGATTAAAGTAATAGCTATTCTTCTATCTTTTAATCAAGCAAACCAATCTAAAAGATTGAATTAATTAAATAAGTGTAAATTAATTCATCTAGTTCTTCACTTGTTCTAAACATCTACATGTCAGAACCTATTAACACTTTACTTGTTATTAAATGCTCTCTTAAATTACACATTAATTCCAAGTGTTTACATGTAAATATTTACTCTTTTACTTAATCAAAAGATTACCAAAATTAAGAAAAATTGACAAAAAATTTAATTAAACTGTAATATTGAATTATCAATAAGTGTTCTAAGATAATCCTAATAGCATAAATTAGAACACAAAAGAAATAGATAAAAGTAGATTGTGTTTAGATAAAATAGAAGAACAACTCATTTATCACACATAACCTTGCAATTAGTTATGAAATTACAAAAGAATCAACTAATAAGGCTTGTGAAAGACCACCTGAAACATGAAATGATGGGATGGATGGTGATAAAGATGAATGATTGATCATGGAAGTTGTAGTGTAGCTCACCTTTTATAACAGTTTTCGTTTAGTCAAATTTATTTTCAAAAGTGAAATTTGAGCTTTGTTTAATCAATCCAAAGAAACTACTTCAATTGCATATTTGAAAACGCGTGACAAAATAGTTTTAGAAAGTAGCCATATAAAAGTGAGCCAACCTTGTAATGAAAACACATATATGATTATTTTATGTTGTAGACAATGTCTACAAATTTTCTTTTTAGAAATAGATTTATTAGGCAACAAATCACATCAAAAGGATCTTTTGAATGAAGAGTTAAAATGTTATCTCATCACAAAAAGCTTGAATTAAGCATGGTGGACTTTTGAAAAATTGTCTACTTCGACAAAACTGTGCTTTAGGACAAATCAAGGAAATACACATTACTCAATAAGAAGATAAGTACATCCAACTATTGAGATGTTGCATACAGAATAAGTAAGCATTTATTGTTGCATGCAATGCATTAAATGGATATCTATCATTATCAAACTCTTCCAATAAAGAGAAAAGGCATTCAAAAAGAGTTAAAGCTATCAATGACTAGAAATGATTTTGCAACATCTATTTTATTCAAGGCCTATATAAAAGTTTCTCACAATGAAGTAGAAACAGAGAGATTACTTTGTATAGTTCCAAAATGCTACAAAAATATCTAGGACAACTAGAACTTCAAAAGTGTTATCAGTGATCACTAATCATACAAACCACTCATCTTTTTTTAGGACTGGCTATTAAGTAAATAATATTTTATTATTTGTAAAAGAATACTTAACTAAGATAAAAGTGACTTTTGGAAAGAACACTTAAACCTCAAGATAAGTTAAGAGTAGCTTTTTGAAAGAATATGCTTGGTTGAGCTTAGACTAACTTGTTGAAAGAACACTTGATTGAAATATGAGTGATTTATTGAAAAAATACTTCGTTGAGTCAATAATGACTTGTTTAAAGAATACTTGGTTGAGGTAGTAGTGATTTATTGAAAGAATACTTAATTGAATCAGTGCTTGTTGAAAGAGTACTCAAGGGACTAGATAAGAATGGTTTCAAGCCCAAATAATACTAAAGAGGTTAGTAAAGAGTGGATACAAACACAAATAGTCACATTGTATTTTATAATATTAATGAAACCCAATTTGTTGATTGGGAACTTGGTACATAATCCACATGATCACTCGTACTATTATAAAAATAGAGTTATATTTTTTCTTTTTCTTTATCTATTTACATCGCATGCTATTTTTATATTAACTGACTTTGGAGAGTCTTTTGAACAATATGCATAATCAAAATGTTTTTAAACAAGCCAATTAATTAAATTGTAAAGATTCACCTGCTACACCTTGATAAACACAATTATCTTCAATTGATTGTTTAATATATAAAATTATCATATAAATATTCCCTACCAATTATTTTACGAAGACTTAAAAATTCTAAACTATAATTCAACCCTCCCATCTTATATTTTTCCTATTTTCGCTCTATTATTTTTTTTCTTTTTCTTTTAATAAAATTAATATGTTCCACATAAATGGTGAATACCGGGGCGTCAACTATGTCAATATTTATAATACTGAAAAACACACCATCTAATAAACAAAATTAACTTTATAAAGAAAATCAGGACACGCTAGTTATTACACTTAAATTCTTAACATTAACACGGTTAATGAAAATTTTAACATTAATTTAGACAGTTAGTCGAAAGGAGATCAAAATAATATTTTGAAAAAAAAAATATTATATGCAATATGAATGAACCTTGAAAAATTAGTATAATTTTTTTATAAAACTAAAATTTATCGCAAAATATATTTTTAATATACAAATCATATTTCAAAATTCACAATAAATAAATAGTTTTGAACATATAAATGATAATTTAGATTTCTGATAGTTAATTTATATCACCACATAGGGATAATTTTAATTATAGGTAATTTAAAAAGTATTGAAACATATTTTAAAAACTATTATAAAAATATTAGATTGAAAGAGATAGAAGGTTAAGAAAAATCCTTAAGAAAATGTAATCGTTTAAAACAAAATTGTTGGACACATTCTTGTTCAAAAATAATTCTTAAAAGCACATGTGAAAATAATACTTTATTCATATGTTGGGCTTATTTCTCTACTCGTAATTGAGTTCATCCCTATTCTCAGGCCTGATAACCTATGATTGGATACCCTTTAGTAAATCTCTTAAAGTATGTTGAATCCAAAACACAGCACACCTTAACTGTAATATTGCTTTTCTTCTTTATAAAGTACTAAACTTTCTCATCTACATATAATAACTTAGAATTATACCTAAATTCTCAATACAAAATTAATTTACAGAACTAAGAACTGCTTCTACATAAAATCTACATAAGTCAATTGTTAATTTGAATACATAGAAAAGGTATTGCTTTCAGAAAAACTTCGGTGAAACAACAAAAGTTACTGGGATTCTTAAGATGTTATTAATGGAAGACATATATATATATATATATATATATATATATATATATATATATATATATATATATATATATATATATATATATATATATATATATATAGCCTATCATGATTATTAGAACATATATAGAAATGAATCTGACTGATATTGGCACGGCTCAATCAGACTAAAGAACTCATCCAATCTCTAAGAACTTTGATTTGATTGAGCCAAGCCAACATCAAAATATCAAATGGTTATAATAATTCAACGATCCATGGTAATCAGAAGAGAAAATCTTTCGTCAAAACATAAAAGGGCACGTAGTTAAATATGAATACCACCACACGCATACACCCTAGTATATTTTGATGTCTAGCAGCAGCTTCTAATCCAACGGGTAGATCACGATTTCTGCTACGATCTCAAATCTCTGTATTGACAGAAAACATAGAATTAATGATCCAGACCATGAAATTGCTACAAAAGAAATAAAATGGAAAAACAAAAAACACTACTTGAGGTAAAGAAATTGAAAAAAATTATCGAGATGGTTGGAGAATTGAGTTACGGGGTGAGAATATTAAGCTTATATAGGAGAAAAAAGGCAGCAGAACATAAAATCACATAATTTTTAATTGGATAAACAATACTGTTTTGGGTCTGGTTAGAAACTTTGTGTATCTTCTGTTCTACCTAATATAGTTGGAAAGACAGTCCGATGGACCCAACAGTTTTCATTTTATAATTTTTAGTTTCTATAAATCAATAATTGTGATCATCTTCAGTGTCATTATCGCATCATCAATTCATTGTTTGTGTTATATTGTTCCTTTCACTTTATATTCATCTTCATCACTTAAATCACTTCTTTTGCACGACACAGGTGGCTTTTTTTTTGTACGTGGTTCTATGGTCAAATCACTTGATTGGATATGGTTCTTCCACGGCACAACAAAATCAAACAAACAATATGTACAGTATTGGTTGAGTATCCTCGAACATACCACTATTGGTATATATCATTCTTAAATTGTTTCCAAATTATAATAAAATGTCTTAAATATTTATACCTAAACATCTCTTGTATGCATATGTGACTACTATTTGACGACTTTGTCATCTATATATCGATCTATAGAAACTAATGACATACCAACTACTATTATAATGATATGATCAAATACTTCCTTTGATAAGGTAAATTTTTCATTGGACCCAAGCTAAGGTCCATCCAAATAAGGATCTCAAAATATCATAATTAAAATAATAAATAGCATGATCATTAAGGTATTTTATTTATGTTCTCATTAATTACACATTTAATACTCTAATGATGTGAGAGACTGACTTGAGGGTTGGAGTGTCTTCGATAGACACAATCCTCATTCATCTTACGGAGGACGAGTACTGAAAATAAGGCGTTATCTGTATCCAACCCGACCCGTTGTCATCCTTAGTACCAAGCTTGTAACAAATATAATCAATTCTTGACCCACGTAAAAACTTGTTGAAAATATCTGTTAATTGATCATTTGAATTAATAACTTAGTCTTAATGTCTGTAGATACAATCTTCTCTCAAATGAAATGACAGTCAATCTCAATGTGTTTAGTCCTCTCATGAAAAATAAAATTACGATAATATGAAGAGTAGCCTTATTGTCGCATAAGCAAATTGTAAGTCTCTAAGCAATTACTTAAGCCAAATAAACTCAAAAGTGGCTGAGGCCATATCTCTATATATGTACACTAGGTCTTGCCACAACATTATGTTTCTTGCTTTTTCAACAGATCAAGTTACCAACAAGACGACACAATATCCAGATATAGACCTTCTATCATAAGGAAATCATTCCCAAGCAGCATCAGAATAACCAAACACTCTTGTATGGTTATTAAAAACCATATAACAACCCTTTTCTAAGAGATCATTTAATGTACTTTAATATTTGGATAACTGCATTCTAATGATCTTCACACGAAGAATTAAGGAATTAGCTTACCACACTACGTTCAAAGGAAATGTCAAAACGAGTAACTATAAGATAATTCAATTTTTCAACTATAGTCTTCTATATTCCTCAAGGTCTGACATAAGCTCCCCCTGATTTGGTAAAAGTTTAGTATTAGGATTCATGGGTGTGTCAACATTTTTTGAATTCATCAACTCAATTTCCTCCAAATGTATCAAATGGATATTTCCTTTGAGTTATAACAAGATAATCGTTAGATTATGCCACCTTAATACCCAAGAAATCTAAGTTTGTTGAGATCTTTGGTCTAAAAATAGTTGCAAACATGTTGTTTCATCTAAGAGATGTCATGACTATCAATGCTTGTAAGAACGATGTCATCAACATATACCATCAAGTAGACACATTCAACACTCAAGTGATGATAAAAGAGTGAATGATTTGCCTCAAACCGAGTCATAAGAAATTGTTGAACAACATTACTAAAATTTTCAAACTAGGACCTAAGAGACTATTTTAGGCCATATAAGGATTTGCGAAAACAACATACCATATTCAAGAATGCATTTTTGACATCTAATTGATAAAGAGGTAATTGTTGAAGAGTCTCAATGGCCATCAATAAACGAACAGATGTCATATTTGCCACTAGAGAAAAAGTATCACCTTAATCCAATAAAAAAATTTATGTGTAAACTTTGGCTATAAGACGAGCTTTGAGGTAATCAATAATTCCATCATAACCAAATTTGATAGCAAAAATCCACTTGCATTCAACAATAGATTTTGCAGATGGTAATGAGACAAGCTTCCAAGTTTCACTATTCTGAAATGCACTTAGTTCATCTAGCATGGCTTGACGCTAACTAGGATGGATTAAGGCATCATTAATAGATTTTGGGATGGTCACAGAAGAAATACACAAAAGGCAGGTATAAATAGGTGAATACAAGCTATATATGATAACTTAAAGCAATATAATGTGGATAGAGATTACGAGTATAAGGTATACCTTTTTCGGAGGACAATTGGAAGGTAGAACCAATTGTTAGAGTTGGAGGAGACAAACTAGTTAGCACTTGAATTAAGTCACTTGGTGGTTGTTGAGAAACACCTAGTGGACTAGGAACAATTGGAGGAACATAAATAACAGGAATATTGACTGTATTATGAATATTGGTTGTATTAAAAGGAAGAATGATCATTAAAATAAATTGAAGACTCGTTGAAGGTAATATCTACAAAAACAAAATAGCGGTTAAGAGAAGAAGAAAGACACTTGTATCATTTTTATTTATCTTTTAATGTCTAAAAGGACACATTTGGGTGATCAAGGAGCTAACTTATCAAGAACAAGACTAAAATTATGAACAAAACATGTAGACTCAAAAACTTTTTGAGGTAAGGTTTGAATGGGTTCATGAGGAAATAAAATAGAATAATGTATTTTGTTATCTAAAACAAAAGAGGACATGCGATTAATGAGATAACATGTAGTAAGAATAACATCACACACAAATATTGAGAAATGTTACCATGAATTAAAAGATTGAAGTTGTTTCAATAGGAGTGCATAGAGAAAGCTTAGTGGACTAATAACCCATAGGTCCCTAGATCAGAACCAAACTCTAATATCATATTGAATATAAATTACGTATGAGATTAATCTTTTTTGTATTGAATAGAGGTAAAAAAAAATATAGACTAAGTACAAAATACAATTAAAAAATAATAACAAACTAACTAAAAATAAAAAATAAAAATAAAATATATAAAATATCTAATAATCTAATATATTTATCCAAATACAATTTATACGTGAATATTTAATTATACATAACTTCATTTTGTTTCCTTTAAATCATTCTTAATATATATTTTTTCTTTTCAAATAATGAAATAAATTAAAAATAATATTCCTATATGTGAAATTTAAGTACAAATTAATCTTATAAAATTGGTTTCGAAAGTGATACTTACACCTTATATAAATGTAATCTTTATTCAAATCTTCAAATTCAAATGCACCTTCAGAGTGAATTGAATGTTTGAGAGTAGTTCAACAACAACTCAATATCAAGTTATACATAAGTTTAACAAAATTTATCATAATAAACATTAATACTACAGCATAAATTAATGTGACGAAGAAGACTAATTTTGTTGAATTTAGATATTTTAATAACTAAAAGAGGTAATTTTAAAATTAAAATAAATTAAATTATAAATATGTAATTTGGAGATAAAAGCTATTTTAAACTCCACAAAAAATAAATCAGAGGGTTTTTAGATTTAGGTTTAGGTTTAGATTATGAGAGAGGATGAGAGTGATGACATAAGCACAACACAATTCTGAGTTGGGCGTTGAAATGCATTTAATCGGGCCAAGTTCCTAATATGTGGTCCACTGAATAAGCTGTTCAATCAATTTTTCCTGTCATCATTAAAACGACAATTGGAATTGGGCCTCTTTCTTTATTCCCTTAATAATATCACTGTAAAGCATAACTAAGAGAGAAATATTACTAATATGTTTTTGAATATTTTTTTAATTAATTGGAGTTTAATAGAAAGGAAAATGCTGTGTAAATCGTAAACAATATGTTTACTTTTATTTTTTTTACCTGATTTTATTACTAATATGTCTAATAATTACTCAGAAGAATTCAATAAAACTATTACAAATATTATATGAAAATCAAAGAAATATTCATTTGTCACACTTTAAATTGATTAATAAAAATACAAATTCTAGAAAATAAATAATATTAGTTAACATTTGGAAATAATAGAATAATTAATTACAGCTTTTAAAATACACCTCCTATAAACAAGAGACTAAGTTCTAAATGCTTTAACTAAAAATCCTAAAAATCATGTTAAGATATTTTTAACTATAAATAATTTTCAATCCATTCGTAAGAAAAATGTAAATTTACACTCAATAAGTTTTCTGCTTTCAGTATTTCTTGTAAAAATCTACAAGACAGAAAAAATAAATTAAAAAAACAAAGTATAGATGGAAAAATAAACGAAAAACCATTTTTTTTAACAAGCGCCTTGGTTATAATTTTATTATTTTTAATAATTTTTTATAAATGAGAAAGATTAAATTAAAATAAAGATAAATTATTAGAAAATATCAGAAAAAGTTCTTGTAACACTCCTCCAATTAGAATGTCTGGCCTTGCATGATGAATTTAAAATAACTCTGTTCTTCATTCCTTGGTCTCCCAAAACACATACCATGACATTCCAGTAAGAGGAAAAACAAAACAAAAGTATGTTTCTTCTGTCAAATGTAGAAGAATCATGAACTTTAAGGAATGAATGTATCTAATTTGGTGCGACATACATGAATTGATGTTTGGCATCCGATTTAGTGTCATATATAAAAATAGTGAGATTATGATAATGGAATTAAAATGGTCAACAGTGCTTATGTTTGAAGCAATGTGCTGTTGTTTTGTTCCTCCAAGCTGTTTCTCGTTCTTTTTATGTGTACATTAATAGCAACGACCCATATGGTTGTTTATTCACTTTGTAGTTAACCTGTCACCATAAAGGGAAAAAGAAACCCTAACTTGTCTTCAATTAGCATGTTTCTCCCACGTGGAATATAAAGCCTGATTTAAACCAATTATAAGGTTTATGGAATCATTGGAAAAGAAAATAATGATTAATTGATTTTATACAAAAATGTGATAAATGTAAAACGGTTGATTATGTAAGATTTAAAATTAATCTCAGAATATTTTTATTGAAAAAAATACACAACCATTTTTGTTTTCATTCAATAAAATTACGGATGAAAATAATTTTTATCTTTATCTTGGAGGGAGAAAAATGTTCTTTTACCAGTGAAACTATAAGGATCACACGATTCTTCTTCTTTTATGGATTCATTTTCTTTTTAAGGTGAGTTGTTTTCCTATTTTCATTTTTTTTATAATACTATATGTTGTCTTTTGAATTTTTCTGAGTTGATTTTTTATAATGATATCTGAATATAGTATTATATTTTATCAAATGATTTTTGAAAACTGCTGAAAATTATCATTTCCTTTATTTTGAGCATTGAACGTACCTTGTCATCTATGAAATGAATTTTAATTATTTATTTATAATTTAAATATGTTATATTTAAAAAACAGCTAAAAAGTTTTTATTGTTTGGTGTGTTCGTATATGTCTTGTTGACAGCACTTCAGGTGTATAGTGTTGCCCTCTCTCAACCTTTGGACTAAAAGGTGGTGAGAATTTCCATAATTGATTTTATTTCCCATGATTGAGACATAAATTAAGTAAAATATTCAATGAAAAAAGTAAAGACCAAATTAGGAGGATAATATATAGACGAATTTGAAACAAACTTTACAAAAGCAAATCAACAAGTAATTTAACAATTACTTATTTCGTGACTAGTTTTGACGCATTTAATAAATCTTTTGTAGTATCTGATTGAGTGAATGATTTTATAATTCATCAATTAAATAATTAATGTTTATAGTAATTAAATATAGTTTTCTAATGACTAGTTTAATGACAATTTAGACACTAGCTTACTAACTAATTTACTCACTCTTTTAAGCAATTGATTTCGTGGTCAAAAAGTTGGTACAAAATCAGTTTCTAAACAATGAATATGCTAAGCTAACAAATCAATAATTTCTTCAAGCATCACCTAATTATTAGATTTAATACCAAAGGATATAAAATATTATAACAAGATCAAACTCTATAGAAATCAACACATAAAAGTTAACCATGTATTACACTTTTAGTGTATGAAATAAATACATATACTATGATAGACTACCTAATTGCTTCTAATTCTATTTATAGAACATGAAGCCTCATCCATAATAATAAAAAATTATTGAAATAGCCATTACTAAAGTCTTTCCAAACCTCGCCTAAAGTCTCTAAACCTGTATCAGACAAGGATTCAAATAAGGGAAAATTGTTGTAATAAGAGAAAATGTGTGTGGGGAGAGAAAGAGAAAGAAAAGTATTGTAATTGTTGTAATAAGGGCAAATGTGTCTCATCGAAGGTCTTGTAATAAAAAGGATTGAAATAAGGGAAAATTATCATTTAAGATGTATATGAAGCCTAGAAAAATGTAGGAACATTCATAACAGTGACAACGAAAAAACAAACTCAAGCATTCATAAATGTGTGTGTGGAGAGAGAGAAAGAGAAAGAAAAAGGAAAACATAGAATGTAAAAGGAAAGAAAACATAGAGAAAATATCATTTATAAAGGGTTCCTTAGGCTAGTTTTAAATGTATTTGGTAGAAAACTGATTATATGCTTTGATTTAAGACTTTTTCTATCTTTCAAATTGTTTATTAGTCTCATGGAACAAATGTTTAGATATGTAATAAAGTTTAATAGGAAGAATAATTAGTATGAAAAAGAAATTGATTTTTTTATAATTAAAAACTAAAATTGACTTTTTTATAATTACACTTGATTCACACCATAAAAATGGCTTTTGATGTCTACTACTTTTGAGTTTTGGCCTAAGTAGAAACTCCAACATCTTATTAGGGACATTAAATTGACGTTGGAATTGAAAACCGACACTCTTGAACGTTGGCCAAATTAAAATCTGGCATTCCTTAACGATAGATAGCACAATACACTGTTGTCCAATTGGTGTCATTTTAAACTAAAATTGGATAACATTTGACGTCTCTTAGTGCACTAACAAACGTTAAAAGTTATCTTTCTTTTTTAAGTTTTATTTATATTAAAATTTGAAATACACAAAAAACATTAGAAAGGAGGCGAAAAAAGTTTTTGTAAATCAACGCTTGTCAACTATAGTTGGGGTTATACGGTCTGCTATAGCCGTTAAACGATTGTGTTTTCAATTAGGCGTTTTGAGAAAACAATTCAAATAGAAAAGATAAAAACACAAGTGTTTTTATACTAGTTCACTCAACTTGAGCTACATCAAGTCTCCCTCAAGAACTATTGAGACGTTCCACTAATCTTATCCAAGACAAACCACTCCTAGTATACACCAAGTATTCTAACCACTCTGGATATACAAAAAGTATTCTAATCACTCCTAGTACCCCTAGTCAACCTTGATTAGTCCGAGTTCACACACTCCTAGTTTCCAAGTATTATAACCACTCTTGGTTTACACCAAGTATTATTAACTACTCTTGGTTTTTCTAGTCAATCCTAGTTCCTATGGTCAATCCTGACTAGCACATATAGCTCAATACAAGGATTTAATACAAACATATTTAGTGTTTGATTACAAATACAAATTTGAGTAACTCTCAAAGAGAGGATCATTTCAATATAATACAATATATGAACATATGAGGTTCTTCCTCTTAGTTTGAAGACCATCAGCCTATATAAGCTTTGAGGTAGAGTAGATCTACTAATTAATGATCTTTCTTGTGCATGTTCTCTCTCTTGCTCCTTTTCTCTCTTTTATTTTCTCCTTCTTCAACTTAACAACATATTCTCTTATATGGTTATTCTTTATATAACACTCTTGAGAAATGACCATTGGACATAGAGTTAACTTCTAGATAGACTTTGTTGCCTTTTTAGTTAGTTGGTCAAACTCAGGTCTACGTTGTAGTGTGGCCATGTTTTATTAGTGCTTTCTTTCATATGTAACTTGTACAACCTTTTAGTGTAAAAGCTTGAGGAAACATTCTAAAAATGTTTTCTTTTCTCTCAATGTCTTTCTGTTCTTTGTGCAACGTTTCTTAATAAAGCTTTGGTATTCACATTACCTGCATATATAACAAGAATAAAGCATGCTAGTAGAGTGACACTTTTTTCTAATACATTAAATGTTTTAAACGTAATGATCGTTAAGCACATTGCATGCTCAAAACATGTCACATGTCAACATGTTTTGATTAAGGCATTGTTCGAAGGAAAAGTGTTTGTTATGTTATTCTTAAGACACAATCGTTTATAATAGTGAACTATCTAAATGTTCTCATATGTTTTAAAGTTTAACAAACAATAATCAACGAAATGAGCATATGACAAAGTGTCATCTTTAGAAAATAATATAGTTCAAAGATAAGCATTTTATGAAAAAGCTTTATTAAATCTAAATTCTTTAAGAAAAGCATTAGTAAATGCACTGATACATAAGTAGACACACTATTAAATGATTTCCTTACGAAATGCGTCAATGTGCCATATGAGAGTCTTGCTAAATGCACTCGTTCTATACTTTTCAAAGCAAGCTAGACGAGCTCTCACTATGATGTATAAAATGATGTTTTTGGTAAACATGCTAAAAGATATAAACATTGTTCCAAAAATATGTGTTGAAAGACATCTTACTAAAGGCATTTTTGAACCGAACGAATAATCACTAAACAAGGAGCTATTAGGAAAAGCCTTGCATAGGCTAAAAGATACGTTGTGCTAAATGACGTTTTGATCCAATGATGAAACTCTCATGAACTGCTTGGTATCTTTACTAGAAAGCTTAAACGATCAAATGTTGCTTTAATAATGAAATTTTTTAAAAGCTTATAGTTGTTCTAAATGTGCATTAAGTATAATTAAATGCACAACATTTAAAAATAACAAAAGTGATAAGAAAAATGACATATATGTCTACATGCATATTTACTCTACTCTATACAAATTACCTATGTCAGACATCCACCTACTCTATCATATACAAGTCAGAAGTGGACATTACTGATGACAAATTTATGAACACCGAAAAACAGCGCCAAAAACTTGTTTAACCCTCGGCAAGTGTGACCGAATCGTATCAAGTAATAAACTCGGTAAGACCAAGTATCGTTCTCCCAAAGGACTCACGGCCTAGTTAGTTATATGATTTCTTGATTATTTAAGACTTGTGAACAAATTTTTGAGATTTCAAATGCAAAAGACAATAAGTAAACATGTATGCATGAGTTTTGATCAATGGAAAAGAGGAACACAAACACTTGAAATGAATTATATGGATGAGTATGTTGTTGGGGAAATCAATTTCATCTTATCCACTCTCATATATTTTAGGAATTCATCATTCTTTTCAACAATGTTAATGCCACTCTCTAAATTACCTTAAACCCGATGTCTCGGCGAAGAAAGCTTATCCTTAATTACGAGTTCATACAATTCCTAGCATCCCTAATAATTAATTCTGAAGCACAGAAGCTTAAAGGCAACCAACCTCATATCCCTATGTCTAGGCGATATTACTTTTGGGAGAAATTCCCCGGATCTAGATTTTACCATATGTGTCCATATCACTAAAATCAATAATCATGACATCAAATGAGTTAAACAATGCATGCTTTGAGCAAAGAGGAAAAACCCTAACTAATGATGAAAGAAAGCATGTATCAAAGATATGATGTTTAAACACAAAATTCCATATATGAGAGTTTCACAAGATTACATTGATTCTCCAACAACAAGAAGAGTTTAGTTCACCATATTCATGGTGAAACTAGATGAACAATAATGAAATAATGAAAGATAGAACCCTAGAAAGATGAGTAGGTAGCCTTAGCATCCAAGATCTTCCTCCAAGGAGTGGAAAGGTGTGTGTTTGCTTCGTTTCCAGCCAAAGATACAAACCCTAGAAAGTCCTAAAGCTTATATACTATTCGCAATATTACAGAAAAGTGGGCCTAAGCCCAAAATACCATCGCTCAGCGGCAAACTGTCGCTCAGCGGTACCAGCGCATAGTCAATTCTCCCCTTAGCTGCATTTTCACCCCTTAGCGGAGCCAACGGGTGTTCTTGAGTGCCGCTCAACAGTAAACTGGCGTTGAGTGGTACTTGCGGCTTCTCTTATTTTGCACTTTTTGAGTTCTTTTCTGATTCCATCTCTATCCTTCTTCACTTCTTTCATCAAATTCATCTTAAAACCTGCATAAAACACTAAAATCAAGCATAAACCTGTCCAACTCTCTTATTTCTGAAAATATGAACAAAAACATGATTCTAAGCTAGTTTCTAAGTATTAAATGTTGCTTTTGGTATCAATTTTAAGCATAAAAATAACTGTTTTTCAACCGTTATCACACGGAACATTCTCTCTATCAAAAGTAGCGCCAAAGAGTTCATACAACCTACTTTCGATAAAGTACTTAAAAAACATGTCTGCTTTTGACAAGTTGACTTTAACCTAGAATTGTTACCTACGGCAAGCAAGGAAAGACATATACAAACCAGCTAGGACAAGGAAATAAAGCTGGAACAACAAACAAAATGGAATAAGGACACCTACTTGTTGAAGACCTCCAATAGCATTGTTGTTGTTTGAAGAAATGACAACTTGTATAAGTCTTTGTACAGCCACGGGAAGCACCTCCAAACTGTGATATAAAGTGTTTAGTCCTTGCTTAAGAGTGTTGGGAGGTCCTAGCACCGTCCAATGATCAATTCCAGCCACCACAAGTATCAAACAGTAGGCAAACAATGCAAACAGAGGAGAATTAAATCAATAGTAGAAAACTGGATGACACAACGACGGAAAAAAATTTATTGCGAACAGTATAGGATGAATTGGCACAAAGTAAAAACTAGGTATGAAAGTAGACATCCAGACAAAACTTTTAAAAAAAATTGCATGGAAAACGGACAAGAAATGAAGCTAAACTAAAGCATACAAGTTTGGCTAAGCACATATGTAAGCTATTCTACTCTAGCATGCAATTCCTAAATGATCAAGACCTAAGGCTCATGATACCACATGATGGGGAATAGCATACCTAGAGAGAATATTCTAAATGGCATACAAAAGAATGGAGAGAAATTAAAAATGGAAAAGACTAGAGAAAAGGGAACTTATGACTTGAAGATGCGCCACTTGAAGGAGGCTCCAAGATAAGCATCAAAGGAGGACCGCCACTTGCTTAAACAAGATAAGGTCTGCCCAAAGAGGGACTTTGGAGACAGAATACTATCTCAAAAGAGGATTGCAAATGTGCAAATCAACTCAAGAAATCAATTGATTCAAAGGTGAGTGTACAAAGGAGACCCCTAAGCCTTATTATATAGCCTTTGGAATGAGCTTGGATGCAAGATCTAGGAGATCTGGGACTTTAAAGTGAGGAGGTCGGCCAGCCAGGTGTTGCACGTCCTCTAGGAGCTTTGAAGTCCCACATTGATGAAATCTCTCCACTCCAAAGAGTTTATAAGGCAACTAGTTCTCCGATAGTTCAAAACATGAAAACTACCTATGCTACCTTGCACTAACGCCTAGGACGCCCATTTCCTCTCCTTTTCGTTTTAAGACCAAGCCATGGAAATTCCCACATTGCTTGAAAAAAGCGTTTATTCACAATAACTAAGAGAAAGAAATCAAAGAGGCAAATACATGCCTATGAAACCTATTCTACTTTTTTTGTCACTCTGAAACTCTTCATTCTTTACCTATGTATGATCATATCACAAAAGGTGTCTTAAATCGAAAAAGCAATGAAATGAACTTTGCATAGCTTTCTAGAAGCAGAATATAACTGTCTAGAATCAACAATTTGATCACGTGAATCTTTTTTGAAGAAGTAGACCGAGCCAGCTTTGTGGCAACAATACTTTTATTTCTTTTTGTAATTGTTTTGAGTTCATTTGATTTGTAATGTTTGTGTTTTAGATCTCTTTCAATTTTCGTTTTAAAAGGCTATTTAAGACCAGATGTTTGGAAGAGTCCTTGGTGCTCTCTCCACTCTTGGCAATTTTCCTTGCTTGCTTTGATAATTTAGACGGTGAATGTGTCTTGTTAGCCAAACCTACAAGCCTCACCATAGGACTAGAATTTAATTTTGATTGAATTGTGTTTCACATGTTTAGGGGTGATCTAGGCTAAAAGGGATTAAACTCTAAGCCTTTTCACATTAGAGTCCGAAAATTAGAAGTCTAGGTGTTTTAACTTTCATTTTTGGTTGTTTGAGTCCATTTTTAAATTCAATAGTGAACCTTCTTTTGAAATTGTTCAAGTAAGTAGCCTTAGGCATTCTGGCAAGGTAAGACTTGGTATTTAAGCGATCTCTGGCTCACCTCTCTTACTTGGGAATTGTCCCTTGGTGAAATCTTAAACCTTTTCAAACTAAAAATACACTTTTGAAATTAAAAGATGTGTGAGGAAATCATGATTACCAAAAGAGGAATAGAAATGAGTGAGCTTAGGGACTTGTTTGCCCAGTATATGAAAAATCAAAATAAGGGTGAACAAAAGGAAGACTCACATAGGAGGAAGGATGAGAGGTACAAGCACGCTAGGAGAGATATTCCATTTTTTGGAAAAGACATTAGTGCTTTAACATACTTAGCTTGGGAAAAAAATTGATAAAATACATCCTTTCTTTGTTAGAGATGGTGAATCCTCTACTCTTAAGATATATATTTCTATATTAGAAGAGCATGCATGTGAGTGGTGGAATCATAGGCAATATAGTGTCAAGAAAGGTAGAAAATCCTCCATTCATGATTGATTTGAATTAAAAGCTTTCATGAGAAGAAATTATGTTCCTCTTTCAGCTAAGAGAGACCTAGAATTAATGAGAAAACTCATTCAAGAGGGAAAAACATTTATGAAAAGTTTAGATGGTTTCTTCGGTAGGGAAATTGAGTTTAAAGAAAAGTTTGAGAAACTCTTGGATAAGAGAAGAAAGAGAGAGATTAGAAGGAGAGAAGTGGAATTGAGATAAAAGAAAGAAAGAGAAGAAAAAAGATAAAGAGAAGAAAAAAAGATAAGGGAAGAAGAAAAAAAGAGGGAAGAAGAACTAAGGGAAGAAAAAGAAAAGAGAGAAAATAAGCAATTGCTACCGATGACAACTTCTACTCCTACAATTACAATGGAACCCAAAATGGAAGGTTTCCAATCCTCTAATTCTTCTCCAATTATCTTTAAGTCTTTAAATGATAACTTCTCTTTTAAACTAATTTCCATACCATTCTTCATTATACAACCCTTTTCAGAATATGGCAATTTAAATCTTGAGTTATTATTACCCTTAAGGATACAAGAAACTCAAGACAAAAGCAAAGTAACTTGTGAATTAGGACTTTCAAATTTTCTTAAAACTATAAAAACAAAATATAGGAAGTCCTTATTCTAAACTTACTTACATAAAAAACTTCTATGTTGGATTAATACTAATTAGAAATCTATTTGATGCTTATTGTAGATATATTTTTGACACCAGGAGGAAAGCAATAACTAAAGTTATCCTTCTTTATTCCTTTCCAAATTTGAGGAAAAATTGTTTTTCAAGAGGAAGGGTATGATGGAAACCTATTTAGGAAAATTCATTTAAAGGGGCATCAACTTAAACCAAGGCTAAGAAAGGGAAGTAGAAGAAGGACTTACAAAAGCTCTTTCTTCTTTGGCTCTAAGACTTAGAAGGAATCTAACCATTAAATACTTAAATATTTTTGCTTTTGTATGACTCAATAAAGCTAGGAAATCATGGACCAACCAACCAAGAAGCTTGTATAGTCAAAAGAAGCAAAAGAGCAAAGATAGGAAGAAATCTAGTTGACTTCTAGAGTGGGCCATAGCTTTCCAAATTGAAATTGTGAAGAAAAATGGGTTCAGGAATAGAATTTCGCTTAGCCGAAACCATCTAAAGCTTAGCCGCGCGAGTGACATTTTCCATGTGAAGGAGTGGTTGTCCATGTGAGCATGCCTAGTTCAAGTGCAACGATAACTAGCCTCACTAGTTGGTTTCTTTTGAATATTTAGGAGGGAAATATGGTTAGAAACAAGACTCCTCTTCACCTATAAATAAGAGGCCTTTTACCTTGTATTTTCTCACTTTAAAGCTTAATGAAATGCTGCTAAAGTTCTTCTAGTTTCTTTTGCTCTTTAGTCAGCTAAGAATTCCAAATTTTCTTACTCTCCTCCAGCTTCCTTCCTTAATAGGAAGGCCTTTTAAGATGTGAGGCATCACACACACACGCACATACCATATCTTCATCCAAACTTCATCAAACACCTTAAAAAAACCATTTCACTACACCAGTTTCCTCTTTCCATTGCAACTCTAGATTTGGATGACTCTTTTGTGATTTATGGAGGAGCTTCTTGCATCAACTTAGCTGACTAGCAAGAAAATCAATTTTCAGCCAACACTCAAGTGCATTCCAAAGAACACTCCAAGTGTATCAAAACTAGATAAGGTCTTTTATTTTAGTTGGTTGTTATTACTCCTTATGAGGTTTTATTATAAATAGAGTACCCTATGTATATTTCACACATAGTTGTAACTATAGTAGACACCTCCTATAGAAACTCTGGCCATTAGGAAAAAAAAGACTGAAACTTTAAGGGTGAGAGTGAGATTTTGATTGAGTGAAGATCTGTGAGAGCTTAAAGGTGTTGTTGAAGGGCATTATTTATTATAGATAAAGTCTTAGTGGGAAACCCGGGTAAGGGGAGCTCACATTCTTGATTTCTTACATTCATGATTGGTTATATTCTTGATTTTTTTATTTCTTTATTCTTGATTTGTTGTTTTCTTGTTTTCTTTCTTGCCTTATTTGTATATGTACATTATTAATTGAATTAAATTGGTGTTTATTTTGGTATTATTTTGAATGCATTGATTAATTTATGATCATGTTGTAAGGGAAACTGACCTTGTTTGTTTTGGTTGGTTGTGATTCTGTGAATGATGGGAAAAAGTATATGTTTGTAAGGGGGAGTAACCATGTTTGTCTTCTTGTTAGTGGGTTGCGATAATTGTTTGCATGGATCTATGATGATTGTTATTTTTATCTGATATATGTTTTTGGTTGGTTTTTATTGCCTATTGTTGTGTTATATGCATGACTTTGTTATGTGATTGTGTGAGTATCATAATGTTTAAGTCTTGTGGGATTGGGGTTTATGTCTATGGTGCCTAGTGAAGCTCTTGAAAGAGTAGTGAGAGTAGCACTAGTACTTTCCCGTTGAAGCTCTCTAGGAATAGCATGGTGGGGAGTGA
Source organism: Vigna angularis (assembly GCF_016808095.1). NCBI lineage: Eukaryota > Viridiplantae > Streptophyta > Magnoliopsida > Fabales > Fabaceae > Vigna > Vigna angularis. The sequence goes on along the minus strand of NC_068971.1, from coordinate 31,607,456 downwards.
TTACTAGCCCGGTGAAGCTCTTTGAGAATAGAGTGGTGGGAGTGTATACTTGTTCGGTGAAGCTCCAAGAGAGTGGTGGAAAGTGTAAACTTGCCCGGTGAAGCTCTAGAACAGTGGTGGGAAGTGTAAACTTGCCCGGTGAAGCTATAAGAGAGTGGTGGAAAGTGGTGTACTTGTCGGTGAAGCCTTCTAGAGAGTGGTGGTAATTGTCATTGTGTAACGATGTGGTAAAGTGTACCGGCCCGGTGAAGCACTTTAAGAGAGTGTTGAGAGGTGACACTTGACCTTATGGGTGTATGCGAGTAATCTGGTAGTGATTCAATATATATATATGGTGTTAGAAAAATTCGGTATGGGTTATGGTTGATTGAGTGAGTTTGAGTGTGATTTGGTTACTTTGATGAAATAGTTATAAGGTTATATGCTGGTGACTTTGATTGTTGATATTGTGGTTGTTAATCATTTGTTTTGAGGTGATGTATGTGATGTCATGTGAAGATATGTGTAGGTGTATGAAGATATGTATTGTTTAGAATTCTTATTCTAAGTAGATGTTTAATACATATATATGTTTATATGATTTGTTTTTGTTAGCTCTCCCTTTCATGTTGTGGTTATGGTTTCCATTTGCAATGATCGGTTTTATATTGAAGCAGATGATCATGCAGTTAGTTTAAATGTTGTATTGCTCGACGAGTGGATTAAGAGAGTTGGGGAATATGATTGTTTGAATAAACTATTTTATTAAGATTTTTATTTTGTATTAAAATGGAATTTTGGTTTATTTTTCTTAAATTGTAAAGTCTTATCAAACTTGAATTTTTGTAATGATATTATGATTCAAAAAATTTAAATTTTTACTCATAATCGTGGCATCCAAAATTAGGATGTTACAAACACCTAAACTTAGGGTCTTTTGATTCGAACTAGAATAGTATTCTTTGTGCGAACAACTTATCTAGTATAAAGAATATATTTTTGTTAAAATATCAGTCTATAAAAATGGGGAATTTTTAAAAGGCACAATTTTTATTAAACAAATCAATTCATCCCCTTTTGGTTTTTGTCCACATGCGAACATTCTGTGCACGATTCTAACAAAAATAATTTATTTTTCTTAGGTCTTACATGTGTTAGGTGCCACTTCCATTCATGCACCTCCACGATAAATGTTAAGCTCCTTTCTTATGTATTGATCCTTTGGACCTTATCAGTCTCTCAACAAACATGGAAGAAACATAAAGATAACAAAGACATATAAATAAGGAGTAGTAGACATATAAGTTAGGGGAAACATATAATAAAAAGAATTTGATGTAATATTGTGATTTAAAAATGTTAAGCAGCAAATGACAAACGATAATTAGCAAATGCTATAAATGTATATAACGACAAAAAAAAGTATTTTATGATTTATATGATAATCTAAACTTTTTTGTTCTATGATAAATTATTGTTTTACTCTAGTACTCAAGATTAACTCTAATATTTATACATGTTGCGTATTATAAGAAGTATTTCAATAAGTGGTATCAATATAAGTTAATCAACAAGTAATGTCAAGTTGCAAATCAAATGATATTGTGATTAACAACATAGTAGAAATTGAACGTTAATTTCACTGTCTATAAAGTAATAATTTTTTCAACGTAAGAAAGATAGCATGTTTCATAAATAATTTCGTCATCATAAAACATGATGAGATTGTTAGCGTTAGACACTGGAAAGCCCATTAAACAAGCTTGAGAATAAATAGGTTTTGATGATAACAAAATTTGTAATCAAACAAACAGAGATAGGTCAACACATATGTTCCGTAAGGGCTTGGATTGATTAGAATTATAACTTAGATAAAGTTTTGGATGTAGGAAGGGTTAGTCAAGAAATATAATTCCTTAGAAACAAACACATGACCTTAGATGACCCAAAAACTCGTGAATTGATTGCTCATAAATGTGAATATGTATACATGTATGTTTTGTTCTACTAATGTTTCTTCAATGAGTTTAAGCTAAGCACAACAAAATAAATATTAGGTTTTGAACAAAGAAGCAAACATATAAAATAATAAGGGTTAGATAAGCTTAGTTGAAAGCACATGTTAAATGAGTTGAAGGATGGATCAAAGGATTAAGGTCATCACATAATGAAGCCATCAGATGACTTATGTTCTAAACAAGTGTTAGACAACTTCGGCTGATTGAAAGCACTAGACGACTAAAGGTTAAATGGTCAAAATATGACTCAATAGTGCATAGCAAAATGAATGCATTAGACAACTATGTTGACCAAACGAGACAACTTAAAGTGGTAAAGCATTAGACTTGTACAAAGGAGTAAAGAAGTCAAAACAAGCATTAGACAAACAAAGAAATGAAGCAATAAATGAGTCAGATAAGAGCATTAGAGTAAGCCAATATAATGTATTAGACAAGTCAATGTAGAAGCACAAAAAAGACACTAGACGAGTATATATCAAACGAGTCAAGTTAACTCATGAAGCAAAATGTTGAAATAGCTATCAAACGAGTACTTCCATTAAAAGACCAAATTGAAAGGATGATTAGACGGATAAAATGTGAAAGCACTAAACGAGTATCAGATTGATAAAATAAATCAAGTTCAACAAGTCTCAACATTATTAAAAGATATTTTGCTTGAATATTTTATTGAAGACTTAATCTGAAGAGTATAAAAAGTGAATGAATAGTTGAGAAAGAAAACATTCTCTGGTTGATATTACTAAGACTTTCATATATTTATCAACTAATCACGAGAAAGAGAAATACTCTACAGATCAGAGTATGCAAGAGAATATCCAAACAATTGAAGCCACAATGTTACAATATTTGAAATTCAAATTGTTGAATGGCTAAAATGGAAAGAACTGATAATTCATAGGAAGCAATACACTTTGATTAATTGTTTAGAACTTTCAAGTGATGAATGATGAAGATATCTGAAGATAGAAAGATATTTAACATCAATGGTCAAATTGCATAACGCAACTATAAATATCAAGACCTAGATGAAGAAGAAGAAAAAAAGAGAAAAGGAGAAAAAAATAGCAAAGTGTTGAAACACTATTAAATTTATTCTTGAAGAGAAAAGAGAAAGAGAGAATATTCTTTGCTTTTATATTGTCATATCCAATTGTTAGAGATTTATATTGGGTTGAAAGAAACCATTATAAATCCTTCATTGTATGAAGTAAACCTTGTGAGTGTGATTGTAACTCTCTTGTGTGGGAAATCTTTTTGATTATTGTAATTACGAATTCTTGATATTAAAGGGAGATTGAGACAAAATACTTGGAGAAGTTAAAATCATTGTAACTTGGAGAGGTTTATATTTGTGTTCCTAGAGAGGATAAACTTGTGAACCAGAAGATGAGTGACTCGTTATAACCTAGAGATTTTGATATTCATCGCTAGTTAAAGGTGTTGATTAATGAATTTCTTAAGCGAGTGGCTTGAGAGATTGAACGTAGCCTTAGGTAGAAGTGAACCAGTATAAATCCTTGTGTTCATTATTCTCTTCCTTACTCCTTACGTTAATTGTATTTGTTGTAATATGTATGCACAAAAAAGATTATCAATTATGTACAAGCTTTATTCAACCTCCCCCTTCTAGAGCCATATTGTACCAACAAACTTGAGGTTGAAATATTAGGGCTTATTTTAATACACATAATAGCCTTAAATAGCTTAGGAGTTTAGGTCAATGACATTTTAAACATGCATTCCTCCTTCACCCCTCTAAGGAGCTTTGAAGGATAAAATTGTGACATAACATCAAACTCCAAAGCGAACAATACCTCAAATGCATGATTTATACTAATGATTTATCTTAATAAACTTAAGGTTGAAACATTTGACACTATCTATGGAGACAAAAATAAGGTTTCAAAGATGAACCCTTGTTCCCCTTGGCCCTTGACTTGTAGATTATTTTGGTACACCTAATAGTTTTACATTGTTTGGGAGTTGAGGCCAAGGGCAATTTAAAACATCTTCCTCCTTTAACTTCCTTGAACTACCTCGAATGCAATGATTGATCTAACAATATTATCTCAATGGAGTTAAGGTCAAAATAGTGACACCATCTCTCGAAACAAATCCAAAGTTCCAAAGGTGAACCCTCATTTCTATTAACACTCAACTAGAGAGCTTATTTGGTATATCCAAGTCTCATACACTTAGGAGTTGAGGCCTAGGACAATTTAAATAGATATACCTTCTTAACTTTTCTATGACACCTCTTAAAAACAACGTCAAACTACAAAACAAACAATACCTCAAATATCTTAACAATCTTTTCTCAACAAACTTAAAGTTAAATATATATATATATATATATATATATATATATATTATAAAACAAAGAATATCTAACCATTTTTTTCTTTATGCCGGTTACCAAATAATTTAATTTGTATTTTAATTTAATATTGAATTATTAAAAATAATTGCAAAATGATTTTATTAGAAAAACACGTTGTCGAAATATCTTTTTGGTTGATTAAAAAAACTATCCTACAGTTGTTTTTTTTGGTTTTTAACTAAATAATTTATATACTTTTTAATTTAATATTGAATTATTAAAATTAGTTTTATGATTTTACAAGAAAAAACTGTTGTCGCAATATTTTTTCAATAATCAATTTAAACGACCTTTAAATTTAAGGATAAATTTAAATATAACTTTTTTATTTAAAAACATTATTAAGTGATGTAACATAATTACTCTAATACATACTTAAATGGATTGTTTCGATATTTTTATAAATAATTATAATAAATTTAAACTAATAAATTTTAAAAACAATATAGTATTTACACTATGATATAACTTTTTTTCTCTATCATTTAATTAAAAATCATCACAAATTTTCTAAACAATCATAATAAGTTTGCGTATTCTGTAGTAATTATCTTAAAAACCATATGAACAAATATTTTTAACTAATTGATAGTATAACAACATCTTATACTAAGAATGAATAGAAGTTAAACTCTTTTTGATCTTATTGTAAAATTAAGAATTCATGTTTTGGCTGTAAGATGACAGCAAAATAGGAACCAAATTACCAAAAATTGCTATTTTGAATCAAATGGTTCAAAGTGAAGGGACAATAAAGTGGTGTAACCTTTGTCTAGGTGGTTATAACCTGCGAGGCATCAAAGCCGCCGGAATTCCCCAAAGAAAAGAAAGCCCTTGTGTTGAGTGCAAAGCGAAGGCATGGGGTTGACGAATTTCGTGTTGACCGTGGCGGGTGTAAGCGCGGTTGTGCTTTTGCTCCGGAGTGACGTCAAACAATCTGCCTCCATCTTCCGCCGCAACATCAAGCACATTCGCAACTGGCTTGAAGAAGAATCTGCCGCCTCTTCCAAGTCAGTATTTTTACTCTCTTTCTTCTTCTTAGTTTTAATTAAAGTTTTAGTTTTTTTTTCGGGTAGTCATAAAACAGAGACTGAATTGGAATTTTGGTTTTGGAGGAGTGAAATTGTATCTGAGATTGAACCTCGTAAATAGTTGAGTAAAACATTTTAGGGGTTTTGTTTTTCTTAAGCAAACGTATTGATTAGTATGAATGTGTGTTATGTGTTTTCTTCCTTAATTTATGGCTAAGGGAACCCTGATAATTGATAGGAGAAATGAAACAGATATTTGATTTCAAGCCCCTTTTTCATTCATCGAAAGGCTATGTATAGCCATTACAGAAAAACATGCAAATCAGAATTAGTTACAATCAGAGGGTCCTTCTGATTTGTAGGCAAAGGAATCTGCGAAACGAAAATAACAATCTACCAATTCTAATAACTAACTTATTCTATGCAAGGAAATATCGTGACTTGGCACTTCTAGAAACATGCTGACATAGTGAGCTCTATGGGATGTAATCCTTCAGATGGGTTGGTGTGGTAGTAATCGTTTTGAGCCTTGCATTATCAAATGGGCTGTGGTCTGATTGCTAACAATGTGCTTTAGGGTTAATGTGTTAGCAAGGAGAGAGAGCATGAAACTGATGGCAACTGGGAACATTCATTTGTGCTTTGCAATGATGCTGGTGCTGATTTTAGATGCTGAACTAAGACGGGATGGTGTCTCTTAAAAGGGATTAAGAAGTGATTAGTTACTGAAAGTATAATCTAGTAATTCCAATGCAGAGTGGCTATTTTGGTATGCACGCTCTTGTGTGAGATGTAATTCTATCATGAGCAGGTAGGTGCAGTGTGAATAATTAATTTACGAGAGAAAACAGTATGGCTGAGATTGAAATACCAAAAGATAAAAGTTCTCTTAAGCAATATCTCTTTTAAAAATCCAATTAGCAGGAATAGGCAAAATGAGAAAAATGAGCATGGTACGTGTCTTTATAATATTATTTGAAGTTGTAGGGTAAGTATTAATAGATCCCAAAATAGCACAACTTAAGTATTTACAACAATAAGAATACTAATAATATATATTGTACTTGCTATAGTATGATGTTTAAATATTAAAGAAAGAACCTGTATGGAATGATTCCTGAAGCATATGTTTGCTTTAATGAGTCATTGATTTGTGGGTAAGATGATAAAAAAATATGTGGAAGCGTAGATTGCCATGTTTGATCATTTCAATGATTATGATATGTCAAGATTTTTTTGATGAGTAATGGAATGAAAATAAGGGTTGAGTCATGCATTGCAAGGATTGCACAGACACATGATTGTTTATGCGCATTTTGATCAAGTAGTTGTCTTGTTTGGGATAATGGTCACTACCTGTAACTAGTGACTGATTCTGGGTGCGCAAAGCTATCCTTGACCAATATCACTGGGGTTGGAGAATGTTCTTCGATCATATTCTGCCTCAGACAGATAACAAATCCTTCATGAATCGGATATGATCAGTTGACTGATCAATGGATTAGTTGAAATCGGCTAGTGAGCTCATAGGACGTCATATCTATTGGCCTCTGAAACTGTTGAAATGTGCTGATTATTTAAAAATGAAAATTGAATTCTACAATGACTAAGATGTCTGTGCTAATTGAAATTTATTGCCACTTGGATTATCGAAATGTGTCCATGAAATCTGTTTTGCCAGATTTGGATATTTGAAAGTATTTTCTCCTTTATGTGCTTTCTGGGTATTTTTGTTATTTACCTTTTTGAGGTTAGAGAATTCATAAAAAAAACCCTGCACTTTGCGTAATAAAATAATGCTTTAAACGTGTAATCTTGTACTAGTAAGAGTGTCTCAATGCTTATGTTGTAACATAATTTGTGTCATCTTTATAGGTCAATGGAGAAGTCCACTCCCAAAGAACTTGATTCAAAGGTTCCTCCTAAAGACATTCATAAGGAGGACAAACATTAATGTTTATTCAGGTGATGCGGATGTTACTGCAGTAATTGTGTTTTTGTGTTTCTAACTGTCTTTTAATGAATACATGTTTTTGAGTCTGTACTACATATTACTCTTGAATTGCGTATAGTTGGAAATAATATGGCATGATAATTTTGGTTATTCCTCATTCCAGTTACATCTGGCTGTAAGTTCTTCGAATTTTAAAATATTGGCTGTAAGGTGATTTGTATTTTAACCGAAACTTAGATCGTTTTAGGGGAAAAAAACTCAAACATATATCTAAATTTACTCTTATTTTTCCCTCTCTTTTTCTTTCCTATGTTGGCATCTATAGTGATATGGTTCAACTCCGGACCAGCTCAACCAACCAAGAACAAATGTTGAGTTTGTTTGGATGTGATTTAGATTTGGTCTGGTCTGAAATCACTTGACCATTGAGCTTGGGTCAGTTTTCAGCATGTCTCAATCCAGTTGAACATTCATATCCAAGTTCTAATCCTGTTCAGGTTATGGGGACTAATAGGGGCATATTTAACGAGGGGTTAGGATCCATTTACACCAGTTGTAGGGTCTCTGGAGAAACACTTATGAAATTGTTGGACATCCTAAATTCACTATAAATATGACAAATTTAAATTATATATCTGAATATAGACCTTATCTTATTAGTCAATGGGTTAAGTTTAAAATTTACTTTTTTAACATGATATTAGAACTGTTTTAAAACATATTTTAATGAGATTTGTTATTTTTTGAATTTATTATGTCTTGTTATTGAATATGTATTAATGTTTAATATTATGTTAAAAAAATATTTATGTATAATAAATCAATTGTAGTTTATGACAGTTTATTTTATTCTTTCTATATATTTTTTTGAGTTGCTTAATAAATCTATCCAAATGTTCCTAAGTTTAAAGACGAACACTAAATCTCAACTTTTAATTTTATCAAATTTGTGACTTAGAGTTATTCACTTTGGTGTTTCCGTGTAATCTAAATACACCAAACATACAAATAGCTCACTTAAGTGAATTAACATGAATCGTGCTGTATAAATGATAAATATAGGTAAAGATTAGCATAAAATGTCATACGAAATTAAAAGGAAAGGAAGAACTAAGTAAAAGGAAAGAAAGGATAAAATGTTTATTTCATTTATTGTCATTACGTAAGAGAAGTAAATAGTTTATAAATATATTATTGGTTTAGAAAATGTTTATTATGTCTTATATAATGTAAAATTTCATCATGGCTTTGAAAAATAAAAACTTCTACTAACCTCCACTTCATACCTACAAGTTAATAAATGTCCTGAACATGATTATGGCTATGGAATTTGTTGTACTTGTAATAGTTCCTTGGTTGTTCATTCTTTTAATAATAATCATTAATTTTATATTTAATTTTTTTAGCTAGTTTACCTCAAAGTATTTGAATTTTTAGGTATATTTTTTAGTTTATGTCTTTCCAAATATATTTAAAAGTAAGCCTTATTGACTTATATATCTCAAAATCTAAAGTTTCTAGAAATACATAAGCATTATTTGTGGCTTTTCAAATTTCATAATTAGTTTTGTACTTTACGTAATTTTGGAATAAAAATATCTTGGAAAAAATTTCATGAATTATCTACTCAATTTATTCACTTATTTATTTATGAAATGGGTTTGGGACTTATGGTTATTCTTTATTGCCTTATGGGCTAACAATAGTGTTAGGATTGAGAATTTGATGGTTTTTCCTTCAAATTTTTAAAAGATTTAAATGTATTTTTAATTCTTAAATTTTGGTGCAAAATTAAAATTTATCATTGTACAAAATTTTAACACAGTTTAGTATCTAAAATTTAGAAATATTGATAAATTCAAGTTAATATCATTATTATAAAATAATTATATTTTTCATTTTTAAAATTTAAGACTAAGATGTATCAAATTTGAAATGAAGATATATTTACATCTAAATTTAGAGATTAAACATATTTAACCCTATTCAAAATAATCAATTTACTTTTTTAAAAGTGATTTATGTATTACATGTTTTGAAAAAATTTTGGAATAAAATTTCCAAAATAAGATATTTGGAACAAAATTTCTAAAATGTAAAATGCATTTTGAACAAACTTTTCGGAATATAATTTTTTAATCAATTTTCTGAAATACATGAAGTATGTTTTAGGAAGAGTTTCTTAAACTAAGTTTTATTTATTTTGTTCGTCCTTTCTCTTTTTCTTATTCTACAATGTTTTTCCTCTACCGTAGTAGCAACGATAGAAGCGGACAATAGTAACAGTGGAACAACGATAGTGTGGGTAGTTTAGTCTTCCTTGCTTGTATGAAGGTGCAATTTGTAATCGTGGGGTGCAGGAAGCAATATCTGAGTTTGATTTATGTAATGCAATGTTGTTGACTTAACAAGTCTAGGGTTTATGGTTATTATGAGTGTTTCATTCTACACCTCTAACCTATCATTTTTAAAAATTTTATTTTTAATCTTTTAACAACTTAATTTACATCTTCAACTTTTTCAAAAAATTTACTTTTTAACTTTAATAAAAATATTTTTATTTTCTTCTTTTTTTATTAAAGGCACCTTAATAAATATCTTTTATTTTATTATCTTTCTTATCAAAGCCACTCTACAACACATAAATAATAATTTAATTTAATTTAAAATTTAAATATTATTTAATATAATTTTATATTTTAATAATTATCAAAATATGATTTATAGTATAACAATAGTTATATAAAAAAAATAAAAATAAAATAATTAAAATAAAAATAATAATAAAAATAAAAAATAAAATAATAATAATAATATAAAATTTGATTTGACATGTTAAAATATATTAAAATAGTAAAATAAATTAAACAATTATTAAATTTTAAATAGAAAAAAAAATTTCAATATGCTAAAGGTTTTGTTTTTTTATTTAAAATTTAATAAATATTTCACTTAAATGAAAATTATAATATTATTTAATATACTTTTATATTTTAATAATTATTAAACTATGATTTATATTTTTATAATAGTTTTATTAAAAAAATAAAATTAAAAATAATTCAAATAATGATAATGAAAATAAAAATAATATTTAAAATCACATTTAATATATTTAAATATATTAAATTATATTAAAAAATTAAATTAAATAATTATTAAAATTAAATAAAAAACAAAATTTTAAGAAAATTTTTAATCAAATATCCATATCCGAGTAATATAGTATCGGATTTCCTTATCGGTTAACAAATTTTAATTTTTTTAATATTTAAATTTTAATAATTATTTAATTTAATTTAATATTTTAATATAATATAATATATTTAAATATTTTTAAGGTTATTTTAAACACTATTTTTAATTTTATTATTATTATTTTTATTTTAGTTATTTTTATTTTTAATTTTTTAATAAAATTATTATAAAAATATAAATCATATTTTAATAATTATTAAATTATAAAATATAATAAATAAAATTATTATTTTTAATTAAATTAAATATTTATTAAATTTTAAATAAAAAACAAAACAGTTAGCATATTTAAAATTTATGTTTCTATTTAAAATTTAATAATTATTTAATTTATTTTAATATTTTAACATATCAAATCAAATTTTATATTATTATTATTTCACTTTTTTTATTTTTTATTTTTATTGTTATTTTTATTTTAATTATTTTATTTTTATTTTTTAATATAACTATTATTATAATATAAATCATATTTTGATAATTATTAAAATATAAAATTATATTAAATGATATTTAAATTTTAAATTAAATTAAATTATTATTAAGGTGGTGTAGAGTGATTTTAATAAGGAAAAGAAGAAAATAAATAAGATATTAATAAGATGCCTTTAATAAGAAAGAAAATAAAATAAAAATATTTTTATTAAAGTTCAAAAATAAATCTTTTGAAAAGGTTGGAGGTGCATATTGAGATGGTTAAAAATGAAATTTTTGGAGGTGCAGGATGAGATGTTGGAGGTGTAGGATGAAACACTGTTATTATTTATTTGGGTTGGGGCATAGAATAAGCACTCTTAATTGGTTTTTGTACTTTAATATAATATTTTAACTAGGATTTGTTATAATTGGATTTATTTAGTACGAGATACAAAAATATGTTAAAAATACCTTTTTGCTTCCATAAATATTCTTTGAATATTTTGATGTGTGTTAGTGCAGCTACAACTAAGTTGAGCTCATTAAGGTGTGAAAATAAATTGATTAAAGTTTCATGACACCTTAAAGATAAATCCAAGAATAGAAAATAAGCAATACCACAAGAAGTCAATCCAAACATAACATGAAACAGTAAAGAAATTGGATTAAGCCAAAAAGAGGAAATAGGCAACAAAAATTGGATCTTGCGATTTTTTCTATTTTTTTATACTACAAGATATTTAATAATTGATAAATTTTTATGATTAAAGATAATTTGGGAAAAATATATCTTAAGATATATTATTTGATATTGTTAAATAATTATCTTATTTAATTATATCAATAAATATCAAAAGATATTATTTTCCAAATTTGTTTTAATCTAGCAAAAATCTTCTCAAATATTTTTAGATCTCCACAACAATTAAATATATCTTGAAAATATTATTATTTAGAAGATAATTGGAGGAGATTAAATTATCATAAAGAAGATTACAATAACAAAAAAGGCTAAAACAAAGCCCAATCTAATTTCTATATAAAGAGACTTAGGGAAACACATTAGGGGAGCTTAGGAACTCTTTGGGGTTCAAATTTTGTCCTCTCTCTTCTCTCATGTTCTCCATCCCCTTTTGATTACAATAATAGAAAAGGCTAAAACAAAGCCCAATCTAATTTCTATATAAAGAGACTTAGGGAAACACATTAGTGGAGCTTAGGAACTCTTAGGGGGGGGGGGTGTTCAAATTTGGTCCTCTTTCTTCTCTCATGTTCTCCACCCCTTTTATTCTATTTTAATGTTATTTCTAAATTCCATGGAGTGTTAAGCCTCTATAATTGATTGTGCTGTAATTTCTTAATTGGATTCTAAGGTTAGATGAATGGTAACATATCTTTTAAACTAATTGCCATACCATTCTTTATTATACTACCCTCTTCGAAATTTTGTAATTTAAACCTTGAGTTATTTTTACCCTTAAGGATACAAGAAACTCAAGACAAAAACAAAGTAACTTTTGAATTAGGACTTTTAAATTTTCTTAAAACTATAAAACAAAATATCGAAAGTCCTTATTCTAAAGTTACTTCCATAAAAAAATTCTTTCTTGGATTGATACTAATTGGAGATATATTTGATGCTTATTGTAGATATATTTTTTATCCAGGAGGAAAGTAATAAACCAAAGTTTTGCTTCTTTATATCTTCCCGATTTGAGGATAAATTGTTTTTCAAGAGGGAGGGTATGATGGAAACCTATTTTGGGAATTCATTCAAAGGAGTATCAACTTAAAAGCTAAGGCTAAGAAAGAGAAGTAAAAGAAGGATTTTTAAAAGCTCTTTCTTGATTTTCTTTCTCTAAGTCTTAGAAGGACTCTCTTTTAATACTTATATTGTTATTTTGTAGGATTTAATAAAGCTTGGAGATCATGGATGCACCCCCCAAGAAGCTTGATAAGCCAAGGGAAGCAAAGGAGCTAAAAAAGGGAGAAAAGGAAGTGCATTCCGGATTTGGCGGCTAGGCTTCCGGATTGGAAACACAAAGGGAAATACCTTCTAGATTGTAATCTACGCCCAGCCAAAACCCTAGCACGCCCAGCCACTACGTATCAGATTTCAAAATTCACATCTTTTCCTTGTGTGCTTGGAGTGGGAAGCATGACCCGACTAGCTTGGCTCCTAAGTTCGAATTATATTTGAATTTTTGGAGGGAATTAGGTCAGATTGAAGGCCCCTCTTCACCTATAAATAAGAGGGCCTCTCCATTGTAAATCTCTCTTTGGAGTGTAATGAAATGCTGTAGAATTTGTTCTAGCCTCTTATACTCTTCAGTCGCTTGAGAATTCCGAATTCTCTCACTCTCCTCTAGCTTCCTTCCTTAGTAGGAAGGTCTTTTGAGCTTGGAGGCATCATACACGCACCATACCTTCATCCAAACTTTCATCAAACACCATTTATGCATCCATTTCACTGCACCATTTTTCATTCCGTTGCACACTTGATTTGGAGCTGTTCTTGCGTGCCTAATGCCAGGAGAGGGTTTCATACGCGTACAATGCCTAAACACTCGTACGCGTACAAGGCCTAAACATTTAACAAAACTTCTAACGCTTTAATGCATGTACGAGATAATATTCTATTGTCTATTGTGTTGTGCTCTCTTTTTATGTGCAAATCAAATTAGTACAAAACTTTATTCAAAAGTTATGCATAAGATCAAAAGAACATTAAGATCTAAAACGCTACATCCTTATGCGAAAGTCAATGCTCTAAGTAACTGATATTTTTCGAAGAAGTTTATATAAAGAGTATTGTATGAAGAAAAGAAAAGAATCAAGAAATATTATTGCTTATGCTTACACTATTGTTTTCTCTCTCAAGCTTACATCATCTATACTTTCTATTTTAAAAAAGAAATGTTTCTTTAGAAGTTTTAGATATTCTTTGTACTGAATTTATATCCTTTCGAAGAGAGTAAATACTTGTATTTCAAAAACACTTTGTTGTTTTATAGATTCAGAAGTAAATCAAAACACTTGATAGTTTAACTCAGTGGAGTTAAATGATTTAGTCAGTTGGATTGATATTATTTTAGGAGTGGTAAAACTCGTCTAACCAATTAAGTTAGTTTGTAAAACCAGGAGTCGTCAAATTTGTTTGCAATCTTTGAAAGATTAGAGAAAACCCTTAAGAGTGCTTAAATGAGAACTCGGCATAACCTAGTTTGGAATGAATCAATATAGAAATAAGTGTGCTTCTTACTTTCCATTTTAAAATGCTCTCCAAATGCTTAAGAAAATCTTTAAGGGTTCAACACTAATTGTAGACCGTGTAACTCCTACAATAACGTCTAACACTTATTTGCAAAAACAAAAAAAAATTAAACTCTATTCAAATATTTCCTTTATAGAGTTTACCTATGTTTCACTACCAACTCTATTATTATCCTTAGTTTTGATATGAAAAAGAAAATATTTTAAAAAACTATAAATTTATAAATTTCTTGTTTATTTATTTATTTTGGCTATTGTGATGTGGTAAACGAAGGGCAAATTTTTGTCAATCTATATAAAAAAAAGTTGACATAAATTAATGACATATATATATATATATATATATATATATATATATATATATATATATATATATATATATATATATATATATATATATATATATATATATATATATGCACACACTTTAATCTTTGCTTCCGTTTATGTGGTCCTCTTACCCCTACTAGAGAGAAGCTACCTAATATTGTTTGAAAGAAGAAAAATCCAAATTAAGAGAGACAATTAGTCTCTTTCACATTTTAGCAGCGACACAATCAAAGACAAATATTCTAATGTTTGTTCTCATTTTTTTTAATAATACCAGAATAAATGGCGTGTTGCTGTGAAGATATAGAATTGCATTTATAAGAATATTCGCAAATTGTACCTAAGAATATCTCTAGAAACATTTGATTAGCATTTAGTACTTTGAAAATAAAGAAATATTTAATTAAAATTGAAAAAAGAGTGGAAAGAGAAGCGTAAAAGAACGGAGATGAAAAATAAATTTTATTTTCATATACTATATGAGAATACCTTTCAAAACTTATCCTAAACATAAGAATGTGATAAATTCACTATCCTAAAACTACTTTTAGATATCTTGAAGCAATAACTGCAGTGTATTAAATAATCCTAGTGTTACAATTTATAATGATATTTTTCTATCTTAGACAACAACCAATTAATTATATTCTATATTCCTGAAAACTACAACAGATAATGTAGATCCTGCTCTCGGCAACAATGATTGCTGGCCACATATGTGATGCAAAATGAAACGTTACAGTTTTGACAGCCATGAGAGTGAAAGATGTCAAATGAACAATTTTCTAGCTGTTGGTCCCTCTCCTAGCTTGCAGCATTCCAGACCCATAAATGAAAAATAACACATACTGGGAAAATATTTAGAGTGACTTCAAAGAATAATGTAGGATGATTCAAAGGCACTTCGGAGAGACAGTGTTGGAATTGTTTTCCTAATTTAAAACACCAGAGCTATTGGATATACAGTGTTACCACTAACTTTTCTTTAAACCCCATCATTTAATGATGCAAAGGCCATCTGAATGCCCATTTGGTTCTGATTTCTTTCTAAAAGTGGACACCATTGCCACCTTTCATCCACCCAAATCAAAAAAGGGGGTACCCTACTCCAACTTCGTTGATTTTGTCGTGCACATTACTTCATGTGGTCAATAATCACCAAGCTATGCTTAATACAAAGTTATACACAATTGCATTCCATCTTGATTGTTTTTTAGTATATCAAAGGGGTTAGTTATCTATCATGAATCAAAATCTCAATAAAAATTGAAATCTTCCATCAATGAAAAAAACTCAAGAACTGTTCAAACTGATCTCATGACAAATGAAAGAAAATAGACAACGGCATACAATCCATTTCATCCTCGCAGCACAATCAATTGTGCAAAACCACAACTAGATTGACAGCATCAAAGGACCCTTATTGAAAGCTTCAACAAGTTCAAGCTTTAAGCATTGGAGTACACACAGACAAGGTTTTGAATCCATAAATTTCCCAAAAGACATAACCATTTAGCTACCTACTCCCACAAGAAGGGAAGTGTAAGCGGGTCGTCATTTTCAACCAAACCATCTAACCCCATTTGCAGCATTCCATTGTAATGAAGGTTGGTTGTGTTATCAAGAACCAATACTTGACCACTAGGCTTATCTTTTTCCGTTTCTGAGTATGCATATTCATTGACAGTATCAAAATGCACAGATCCTGATGGAGATTGCATTGGACATGTGATGCTAGATTGTACCATACTCGACTCTGGACTTTGTGATTGAAGTGTTGACAGAAGATAGAGAGCACAACCTGAGTCAAAGGATCCAGGTTTTGCATCTGAAGAGTGCTTTCGGCTGCTCTTTCCACCGGTTGATGGGGTGATGGTGCCATGAATAGGTTGACAAATGGGAGCTCCAAGTATTGCTCCATTAGCATTGCTTACAATAGGGTCATTTTCTTGCCACAGAGGATGTCCCTTGTCTTGCTTGTGCTTGTCAATTCTGTATAACAGTCGAGGTGGATCATAACCAGATTCAGCTCCAGTTTTTGCAGTGGCAGACCACATACTCCTCATAATAGGGTTGACATATGTCTCCGGGCTTCCAAAATGCAGGATTCTAGGTCCTAAGTTGCAGAAAGGCAGTGCAAAAGTTCACATTAATTACACTAGTGGAAGATGGGAAATAATGACAAGAAACTGTTGTTAATGAAAAAAATGACATGAAACTGTTAAGAATAGGTTAACAAGTTTTGTTAACATCAAAGAAAGGAAGTAAATGAATTCTGTATTTCAGATGTAATAGATGATTTTCACTTTTGTATCTGTAATATTAGTCTAAAACCAGTGATTTAAGTTTATATCCTTCTACTTCACTTCCACTGTATGGTAAATATTGACTTGGTCTTATACTTCCAAAATGAATCCATTTACATTTTCATTTAATAATTTCTTTCCAAGACAGGAGGAGAATAACACTTTTTTTAACTTACTAAGTGTCTCCTTAAGAAGTACTCACAATGCACTAACTAAGGAAGCAATGACGAATAATTCTGAAGGACAAAATTTAAATGCATTTATATAGGCACTTTTGGTAACTCGCTTGGGTTGGCCTAGCAAGTTTAGGTAATTTGCATGAAGTCATAGGTTCTAACTTCAAACCTTAGCTTTGTTCAATTCTATATCTTCCTACAATATTCTTCTGCTAATCCTCCTACTTGCTTTATAACATCAAATATTACAATTTCTCATTATACATTTCTACTTGTAATTCCTTAAATAATGCTTTTGAGGCCTTTTCTTTTCTTTAATTAAAAATAAAAGGGTTATGTATTCATGACAACGGAATTAGGAGTGACTTATTGTTTTATGAAATGTTATGCACATTGCATTTAGTTTTCAAAGTATAGCTCAAAACATTGAATAAATAGACCGACAGCCTACAGGTAACTATAGCATAAGCAAAGGTCTCTGCTCTCATAAGAGTTTCAAGAAATAGAAATCCTCTTCTACTTCTTTTTTTTCCACCAACAAACTTAACGAACAATTGAACTCCATGGGAACCATGTATGATCTAAATGTCATGTTCCAACACTAAGTTTCTAGTAAAAGTCAAAGATTGATAATCACTTAGCTTTATCATGACAACATCCAAATAGTATTGGCTTAGAATAATCTAATTCAGAGTAAAATAACCTTAAGCAATGTTCTAATTCCATTTTCACAAAGGTTCACAGCACTAAGCAGCTTAAAACTAAAGGGTTATAGTTTGGTGGCAGGAGGGTTTTGTTGTTTCTTTTCAATTGGGGGCTTACCCTTTTACACTTACTCCAATTCAATCACACAACTGAGATCAATTTGACAATGATATACATAAGGCCATATTGGCACAAACCTTTGTAATTGTACATGAATTTCTCAGCAGCCATGAAAAGAGAGGGAGGCTGAGGTTTCCTCCTGCGCCTGTTATGCCCATCAAGCCTTTTCCTACAACTCCTCTTAACCTCATCAAACTCCCCAAGTGAGTGAAACCTACACAACAACAATTGGCAACACCCAATGTTACAAAACACATCAAACCAAACGACAGAAGGGGACAAATTCCAATCCCTAAATCTCCAACTCCCACATAACCAAACTCCGAACCATACCTGCTGCATTGCTGGCAGAACCGTTGTTGTTTGCCCCCCACCAACACAACTGGGGTCTTGGAGTGCTTTTCACAGACCCTATGGCGCCTATGATACTCTCTGCAATCACTGAGGTCAGAGGTGCATCCATCAACAGAACAACACATATTCTGTGATCCATTCTGAAGGCGGGATCTTTTTGATGACCCAGATGGTGAAGAAACAGTTTTTGAGTCTCTAGGGTCCTTAGCAACATCCGGGAGTGATTTTTCCTCACTAAGCCTCAAATCCACTGAAGCAGCTTCATTCCTCTGTCCTTCACCATTAGCCAGCTCCAGCCCACGTGGATCCCAGGCAAACTCTTTCCCGTCCCAATCCATAACCAACAGTTAGTTGCTCCCACAAACTATGATGCTTTATGTCCCTTTTAAGATGCCAAAGCCAAACCTGTAAGGCACTCACTCACACAGGAATCAGAACTTGAATCCCCTTGTGTTATCACCACAAGCTGAAGAAGACTTTGACTTAGGAACCAAAGCAGGATAAATGGGTCAATCAACGACACCAAGATGGAAATCAGAATTGGGTTCCCAGAGGAAGCCAAAAGAATCAATGCATTAACTGAAAAGATTGCAAAAAATTGAAAGAAAAAATAAAAAGAGATGGATATTGGAAGATATTCTGAAAGACTATAGACATGAACGTCACCTCAACCTCAAATGCAACTTGACCCTCAAAGGGGTTGAAAAGAAATTAATGTCAATTCAAGGACTTTTGTTGTTTTCTGTGAGAGAATATAAAAATAACACACAAAGCTTTCACATTTAAAAATAAACGCAGAGAGAAACTTCACCAAACTCACATAGTTATGCAAATCTTAAACCCCTTAAATTCTCAAAGCTGCAGATAGGCCTCCAAGAAAATGGGCACAGAAGGTGCAAGACACATGTCGTGTTTTTGTCTCTGAGAAGAGAAAAAACTTGGAGTGAAAAAGTGGCTCACCAACTCCAATTCAATGAGCTCTAGATGTGGAGTAGGGGACACAATCTGGATCAATTGGAAGCAATTACCTTTACTCAACAAAAAATTATGCAAAACACTGTTCTTTTTCTTTCCCTTTGTTTTCCTGTTGTTTTCTTACCTGTAAGTTTCACTGGTCTTTCATTTTTGACTTTCTTTTTTAGGTCATTCTTCGTTAAAGTAACGATAAAAAAACTTTACTTCTTTTATTTATAGAAATTTGACACTAATAAACGAATTTAACTCACATATTAGTTAAAGTTTGGTTTAATTCATCCTTAAATCTCGAATATTTTGAATAATTTAACGAGGTCTTTAAATTAAAAAATTGCAACCATTTATTTGATTTTGTAAAAATTTTATAATTGCGTTTTTGAAATTAGTTTATAGTGGTTTAAATTGTCAGTAAATTAAGGCGATTTCACTAGCAGATCTAATCATAAAACATTGTAAAAATTTGAGAAATAATTAAAACATTAGTTTAAGGACCTAATGAAAAAATTTCAAAATAGGCCTCCCAATATATTAAATAAACCTTTCAAGGTAATAATAATAGTAATAAACCTTTTTAACAAAATCTAGAAGAAGGAATGAAGCCCAAGTTACAAAATACTTCATATTTGTCTCATCCTAAAGTGACTAGTAAAACTTCAAATATACCATATGTCAAAAACAAAATCACATGTCTATTTCTTTTTGTTCTATGTTTGCAATATAATAACACCCTTTTGTATGGTGCTTTCGATTTATTATTAATTATGATTTATTAGAAAACATACAGATGATGGATTTCACTTTTAATTAAATAAGGTTCTTGTTCTGGTTTTAAAACTTTCTAAATTTTAATTGATGATGACACGATGAGTTAACACTCCTAAAAATAATGTATCTAGAATGAATAATGGTTGTGGGCAAATGGAAATACAGTAAGGTGGAGAAAGTGACTGCAACTTTGGACTGTACATGCAACTTTCCAGATAATAAGCAATAGTAACAAATGAAAAAGTAAGAATGACAAATGGAGAGAGAGAGAGAGACAAACACATAGAATTGGGAGTTGAGTTGTTGGTTTTGGTTTTTGTGGGTAGAATTGGACTTGAACAGGCTCAAGTTATTTTTTCCAAGGAAGAAGCGTAGGTGAAAAAACAACAATGTTTTAGTTCATTAGAAATGATTAGGGCATATTCTCCACACTTTAGGGATTGGTTAATTGGTATAACTTTTGGTTTTGGTGCTGGTTTAAGATGACGAATTATTATTGATTCCCACTTTCTTCTTATGCAATCTCCTTTAAGGTTTTCTTTATCTTAAATAAATAATGAAAATGAAATTAACATAACATGAACATTGTATATAAGATAACAAATGAATTGCACGCATTATTTAAATTTATTTTCATTTTAATTCAAATCATCGTATGATATGAGTATAAATATGGACAATTTTTTTATTTTTAAAATTTAATATAAAAATAGAGATAAGTATGAAGATTTATATTTTTGTTCCATTTTTGTTTTTATATTCACTTTTTCATTTTAATTTTAAATTATTAAAATAATTTTATTTTATTAGATAATTTAAAACATTTATATGAAATTTTCTTTGGTCCTTACATTAGTATAGAATTAGACTCCTAAAACGCTTAATAAACTTCGATTTTGATGAAACCGCAACATAAAATGACACAATGACACTTTTGTAAATTTTGCAAACATATAGGCATCAGTTCACTAAACAATCGAAACCATATATATCTTTTTGCATCGGTTCAAAAATAACTGAAGCCTAATGGGATGTCGGGTCATAAAAAATTTTCAAAAAACTTATATTTTAAATTATTTTCTCACTGAATAAGACATATATCTTCGATTATTTAGAAGACTGTTGTCATAGGATCTTCCAAAACTAACACCTCTCTAAAATAAGGCCCATGCCTTCGGTTATTTACGAAACTGCTATAACGATCCTTTAAAACTGAAAATTCTAATTTATTACTTGTATAAACAATCTCTATGTCATTGGTTGTTTTTAGAACCGATATCACAGAGAATTTATGCTTTGATTTTATGCAGAACCGAAGCCAAAAGTTTGATCCAAATCTCAAAATTGTTATTGAATATTTTAAGTTTTTATTTCTTTTCAAGCTTTAGGCATCGATTATTACTAAAACTAATGACATAGAGATGTTATTGCTTCAATTATTAAAATAACCGAAGCAATTTTCTTTCTAGGGATAAATTTTTGTGAAAAGTCATAAACCCATTTCTATAGTTTACTTTTTCCTTTCACCTATGCTGATTACAAACCTTAGCCAAAGGTCCAATCACAAGAAGCATGACTAAGCAAATCCAAGAAGAGTCAACCATGGAAGGTGAAGTCAAGCTCTTCTATTTTTGGGCCATCATAGAGTATAATAGTTTTGGGCCTAGTAGTGTAGGTTTATTTTGGGCTTTTTATTTTAGGCCTAATAGTATTGATTTTATTTTGGGCCTTGTGTAGAAATGGATAGACCTTATTTCCCAAACAAGAGGCGGGAGGTGAATTGGTTTTGTATAAAAAATTGTTCTTTTCAAAACCTTGTAAAATCTTTAACCTTTTCTTAAAACACAAACAAATAAAGATTGTAATACAATAAAGGTGATAAGGGATAGAAAGACAAACTCCAAGATTTTTATACTAGTTCAGCCTCAATGCCTACATCTAGTCTCTTTCAATCAACCTAAGATTGAAAGTCACTTCACTATATAGATTGAGTTATACAACAAGAATTACAGAGACCCTCTCTCAATGCAATCTCCTCTCCAACCCCAAATCTAATATAGAAGAAAAACACAACACAGAAAGAACAATCCTCTTTCTGCAGAAACCCTTAGAGACACCCCTCAAAGAAACCATAACCTCACGTTCTCTTCCTGGCCACTGGAAACAGGGAAACCACAATCCACAGATTGCAAAATCAACACTGATTTAATTCAGAACACTTAAGAGTACGGATGATGATCAACAAACGTAAGCACACAACAATTCCTTTAAGAATCCTTTGAATCTTCCAAACTAAACGCTTCTTGATTCTTGGAGAATGAGCACCCCTGCAATTTCTTATCTCAACTAACTTTTTCAGATATTAAAAATGAATATTAAAAAGTTCTTTACGTAGAGAGATATGCGTCAATATATAGTTTTCTCAAGTCTGACACATCTTAATCGATTACAATGTTAATGTAATCGGTTAAGCAATTAACACTACTATACCAGAATTACATTAAAACACATTTAACAGATTATGCATTTAATGTAATCAATTGCACAATTAATATAAGTCAAAACAATTCAAAATATGACCGTTATGGTTGTTAAGACTTATCATGAAAACGGTTTTCAGTGTGCACGAGATTTAACCGATTAAGAAAACCGTGTAATCGGTTAAGTATAACACTTAAGCAATTTTAAAAAAAATTTCAATTGAAAACACATCACTGCACTCAGTAGTCAGATATAAGAAAAGGCACGAGTTTTAATCGATTATACATATAATGTAATCTGTTAAAACTTGTAGTTTGCCACAGTTAAGCATTTGCTGATATCTGATGAATCTAACTGATTACATAAACATTGTAATCGATTAATTCATACAGATATACTTGGTGCAAAGAGTTTTGTCATTCAAAACCATGAATATGCATACCACAGATATAAACTCATGTATAACCATAGTAAGTATGCAAAACAAATAGTTCAAGTACGAACAAACATATAAACACAATTTTGCATATAAAAACATTTATGTTGTTGTGCAAATAACTTATTGAAACATTTCTGTTGTTGTGCAAATAACTTATTGAAACATTTTTGTTGTTGTGCAAGTAACTTATTGAAACATTTTTTTTGTTGTCATCATAAAAAAACACACAAGGGTTTGGGTTTAGCTTTCACATACCTCCTCCTATCAACACCTTGTATTTTGGGTCATGTGGAATAGCGTTTTGACCACTCAACTTCAAAAAAGGGCGAAGGCCCAATGTTGACCAAGGTGGGACATCTAAATAGTTTTGTTGACCGAGGGAACGCTTTTCTATAGCTTGGTGAGTAAGAGAAGTGGGTCATCCACTCTTTGTGAAAGCGGCCATGTGTCATGCTAACTATTGAAAAGAAAATTTTTCTTCGCCCAAAGAGCCAACAAAATGCACGCGATCCCCCTAATGTTGCATAGGGTACTAACTCAGATACCAATCTAAGGACTTGGTCCTTATTAAGCTAGAATTTGTATTGTTAACCTTGCTAAACTATTAAAAATAATGAGGGAATAAAAATGAAATTAAAGAAAGAAAATCTAATTGACAATGCATACTTCTAACCAATTGGACCTATTGGATGCATGAAAAGGATAATGATGCAAGGAATGCCTAAATGCAAAAACGTATTTATGCTTGGCAAAGTTGCAATGAAATCAGCCACTGTTCTTATCACTTTAAAGATGTTATGCTTTAGGAAATGGTGTATGCAAGGGTGGAAAACAATGTAGAATTTATGCTTCTGAATTAAGCAATGGGTTTAGTCAATTTGAAACAGATTTTATCTTTGAATTCAATCATGGCTCCTTAAATGATTGTATGAAAAATGATTTCACAAACTTTAATCGATTATGTTAATAGTGAAATCGATTAGACTACTTTTCTCTATTTGTTTCCTTTGTCAAAAATCTAAGATTGTGTTAAAACTAACTGATTTCAAAACTAATCAAATCGATTAAATTGTTGCACCGGACTTTTGAAATTCTAAATTTTTTAAATGGGCATGTTCCTAAACTAGATATATTCACACCTATATAAATAAGATTTGCAAATCTGAAATGTAATCATTTTATCTAAAACTGATACTTTAAAACCCTAAACTGGAAAAGATCCTCTGTAAAATCCTACTCAAAAATGGCTTCATCTTCATCATCCAAACGTTGGAAGAAGGTTGCCCGGACTACGTGGAATGCTAGTCCAACTAGGTGGATAAGCGATGACGCGGCTCGAGAAAAGTTCTTATGCTGGAGAAAAATCAGAATCGTGGTTCGTCATAAATCATTGGACCTTCAGCTATTCAGAAACGAAGGGTTTCACTTTTAGGAATAGATTGTTAATCAGGGACTTGCTGACTTCGTTCAAATGAAAGGTGACTGTTATCCTGATTTAGTTGAAGTGTTCTATACTAATCTGAAAGTCATGAATGAGGTTATTCATTCTCAAGTAAAATGTGTAAATATTTACAATCGATGATGATGTTTGGCTACTTGTTGCTAGTCTTGCGGCTGAGGGATATATGTCTCATATCTGTGATTCTGATACCAACATTTGGTTGACCAAGAAGGCAATATATAGAGATTGTTTGATATATCCAAGGAGGTACAAGATGAACAAATTGTATCTGCATAATGGATTAAACAAGGAAGAAAAAATGTGTGCTTATGTCCTTGCTTGGCCGTTACTGCCTGGGAGATTTTTATGTGATAGAATGACAATGAAAGATGTGTTTCTGCTCAATGCCATAAAGACAAGGATACCAACCAACTCGGTTACTGTCTTGAAAGACCATATGATTGAAGCTGGAGTTAACCACAAACACAATCTGCCTTATGGGGTGCTCATTAGTAAAATCCTGGTGCTTCAACAAGTGGATGTCTCTAGGGAAACCATAATTATATACAACAGATCAAATGAAATTGGGAAAACAATATTGATGCATTGGGTTGAAGAAAATTGTGGATGGCTGGTTTTTCAGGGATGAGCAAACTTTCGTTACAAACTTGGTTGGTCCATCTATTTCTGATGAAGACCACTCTACTTTCATTCCATAGACTAAATTTGAGAAATATGTTGTGGATCAGTTTAAAAGAGCATTTATGTTCAGAATTGAAAAGAAAGTGGATGTGCTTGTCAAGAACCATATTATCAGTGACTCCTCAATAGATGAATCTGATGATGAAGATGAGTCAACTAATGAGGATTCTATGGATATGTCTGAATTAGAATAGGGGTTTAAAATCAGTGTCAACTCTGTTTTAATGTTTTGTTGGTATGAAAAATGTAATATTGGTTGTTAAGCCATTCATATTTTGGTGTTCTACTTGTACTCGTTTTGCTTATATCAATGAATGAAATGAATTAAGTTTGAATTATATCAAATTGGTTGATGAATTGATTGTGATTGATTATATCTGTTGTATGTATGCAAACTGAGTTATTCTCTGTCATACTTATCCTTTTTGGATAATCATACTAAATTTGATGACTCTGTTATTTCACATGTATACTTAAATTGTACTAACAGTCAACAAAGATTGAGAAGAATGTGATTTATAGGTTTGTGACTATATAAAAAGTGTCTACAGGAACTAGCATTGATCTGATTTGAGATATGAGTGTTTTGCAATATTTAATCAATTGCAAAAGCAGTGGAATCGATTAAATTGCGTGAATGTGGTTTGAACATTTCTTATTGTTAAATCATTTACTTTGAATCACTCATTTTGATGATATATGTGGTCATACATTTTGATACTTATAAATTTACATCCTCTATGAATGAACTTGTGTATTCTTAAATGTTGCACATACATAAATACATTGGCATTCAAGCACTAACCGTTTTACTATGATTTAAAATTTTATCGGTAATTTGTACACTGATTGATTAAATCCAGTATTGTCAGCCCTTCTACAAATTGATACGGAGAGAAATTGAAACAATTTGAATTGTTGATTATTGTCAGGGGGCATCATTTTATTTCATACATATACATTTTGATGTATGTCTGCATGATTTATTGTCTCTTGCTTCAAATATCTTTTCTAATACCTTTTTTGCTAACGCCCAAAGGGAGAGAGATAGTTGAAATTATTTGTTAATGCTGATTGAATTAACAAGAGAGATAGTTGACACTATTAATACTGGATTGATAGATGAAATATTTTGTGTCTATGTGTCTGAATATAACTGTTTGAAAATAGTTTCTGGTTCTGCATTGTACATCATGATTGTTTTATACATCATGGTTGTGCATCATAAAAAAAGGGGAAGATTGTTGATAGGGGGAGCAATATAAGTGCTAAACCCAGTCCCTGATGTGTTTTGTTTTTTATGATGACAACACATTGATTGTAACAACACTTATATGTTTTCATGACAACAATAGAAATGTGTATTTATGATTGATACATATGTTGGTATGTAAACGTTTCTTTATGATTGATACATATGATGATATGTTGTTTGGTATGCATACTTCTATGATCATAATTGGGTTTATATCTACTATATGCATACTAAAGGTTTTTCTGTGATAAGACCACAAGCATAAAGCAACTCTATATGAAATAATCGATTATAGTGATGTTGTAATCAATTAAGTTCATCAGATAGCTTATGTTTTAAATTGTGGCAAAACAACAAGTTTTAACCGATTACATTAAGTATAAAATCGATTAAAACTCGTGTCTTTGCAAACATTTTCTGGATTGTGTTGTGATGAGTTTTGTGTTGAAAATGTTTTCAAAATGCCTAAGTGTTGTACTTAATCGATTACACATTTTATGTAATCAATTAAGTTTGTTATACTTTGAAAATTGTTTGTTGATGAGTCTTAACTGTCTCAACGGTCATATTTTTATATGTTTTGACTTGCGTGATAAAGTCAATCGATTTCATTATGTGCATAATCTGTTAAATCTGTTTGAATGTTTTTTAGGTGTAACTCTGTTACTAATTTAACCGATTACATTATTATAGTAATCGATTAGATTCTGTTATGAGAAAACTATAAATTGACACATAGCACACTACTCTATAGACTTTTGATCATTCTAAATTTTCATATCTGATATTTGTGAATTGAGAAAAGAGTTACAAGTTTCCTGAGACGCTCCAAGAAACAAGATACACAGAAGTTGATAATCTTGAAGGTTTCTTGAAGAATAGATTTGGGTTTTCATTATTGATCATGCACTACTGAGGTGTACTCTTGACTGATCAGATTTCATTTTTAGCAATCTTTGATTGTGTTGTTCCCTGTGCGTGCGGCCAGGAAGAAGAGCGTGGAGTTCTTTGTACTTTGAGAGATGTCTCAAAGGGTGACTACAAAAGAGGATTGTTCTTGTTGTAGGGTTTTGTTGTTGTCTATATTAGATTAGTGAGTTAGAGAGGTGGTTACACTTGAGAGTTGGTCTCTATAAAGCCTTGTTGTAAAAACTCATATCTTTATAGTGCAATTGGCTTTTAATCTCAGGTTGATTGAAAGGACACTAGATATAGGCATTGAGGCCGAACCAGTATAAACCATGTGTTTGTATTTCTTTCCTTATCTCTTTTACTTTCATTGCATGCGCTTTATTGCTTGGATTTCAAGATAGATTAAAGATCATTCTTAGTTTGCGAAAAGATTGAAAAAGTAATTGTTTTTATTGATCACCAATTCACCCCCCTCTTGGTAAGAGAAACAAGGCACTTCTTTTCTTATAGCTTCAAGCGAGGAACATTATGTGAATATCTTCTTTGTCTCTAACGTCATACTTTTTGATATTAGATATGTAGTACTGTTGATGCATGTAGTATAGCTTATTTGCAAAATTAGAGTAAATTGTGCATGTAGCAAATATGTTTTTTTATCACTTTTGTTGTTTTTGAATGTTGAGCATTTAATGTCATTTAATGCTTGCTCATAACAACAAAGTGCATTTTGATTTTCTAACGTTGGGTATCATTTTTTTGATTAAGCACTTTTCTCTAAGGATACCAAGCATATATTCCTCATAAGATGAGGTATTTGTTAAGCTCATGGCATCATGAGTTTTGAGGTATTTCTAAAGTTTAGCTTGCTTAAGCTTTCTTAACATTTTAATCATAAAGTCTTTTAATATGTTTTGTCAAACACATTGTCTGGACCTATTTTGTTTTTGAGAGAGGTTGAATACCTATTCAAAGTATTATAAACATTGAGCGTTTAACTCAATCTCTCTTGAACGTTTTAAGGCAGAACATCGCTTAGCCATGCGTCTGGGTTTTTTAGCCTAGATGTTTTTCTATTTTCTAAGACATGAGTGTTTACCTATGTTTTCTATGTTTAGGGTTCAAGCTCTAAGTCTTATGTTTTCACCCCCAGGTTGTTTTCTGATTATTATCCATTTTAATATTATCTGATTAAACTTCAAAACATGAGAGTTTTTGGACACATAGATGATTTTGTCTTTAACACATAATCTTGTAAAGTGCAAGACACTCCAGTTAAGAAACTATCTACCACTACTCAACGCTCCCCAAAGGCATGCAATCCTCAAAACTCTTCACCAAACCATCAACCCCAACCATATCAACACTTTGATTACCTTCTCCTTCACCTCTCACAAAATAAAGACTATGAACATCAACCTTCATCTAATGACCATCAAAACCTACCCATTTTTGAACCAGTTCCAAGACACATCGAATAAATATCCCTATGGCATTCCTCTGTGCCAATCATCGTACCATAACAAACCTTCATTAGCCTATCTTAACGTACCACCAAATTTCATTGTTGCTCTTCCATGACCAGTTATCACTAGAAAAACCCATCCTAATCTCATTCGTTCACCCCATACCATATACCCATAGGAGCAATGGCATATGTTCGTCAAGCATGCCCCTCTTCAATCCGTCATTATTTTGTAGAGAAAGAAGAGATAAGAACGACAATGGAGTTATCCCTTGAAGAAGGACAACCATCATCAACTACAAGTGTCTACATCATTAACGTGAAATCTTATACTCCTCTATACCAATTTGTCGTCGTTCATCCCTTAGATGTAAAGGGAGGTCTTCTAGCACCGTTCTACACCAACATGGCACTAACAATGCTGTAACTCAATCGATATAGTAACAGACGCATAAGAAATTTGTTTGTGGTGCCTGACACAATAACGCCCAATACTATCTTTCATTGACGAGATCTCTTAAATAAAAAAAGGTAGAATCAATCAAAGGTCCAACACCTACACCTACAAAGCCATCTATAGTAAATCCGAGAAAGACATGGGATAAGAACATCCACACCAAAAATGATGAGTTAAACACTTATTAGTACTAGAGACAAAGCATATTCAAATGCAACAGAGACGTCTAGACCCAACCATGTTTCAACAAGTCCCCTCTCCTTCAAGAATGAGAAGGATGGAAAACATCTTGGAGGAATGTGTCTTTTACAACCCAACCGCTTCTATCACTTTGATGACACCAATGTTGCTTTCTTGGTAAACCCTAATGATGTAGGCTACTGGCTCATACCAGATTAAAACAAAAGTTTTGTAATGACAAATTTCCATAGAAAAAAAAGTTATATAAATCATTTTGATTTTATTAAATATTATATAAATCATTTTGATTTTATTAAATATTAGTCCCTCAATTTAACATAATTGTTTTCTTCGTCCTTCAAAAGATCTACAAATTAGTCCTCTAAAAATTAAAATTGTTTCTTTCTTTCTATTAAAAAATAATTTATAGAAATTAGTCCTAAAAATTTATGTTAGCCCGTTTATTTCTTCTTCATTAGTATTGTGACAAATCGAGCATTAGTATTCTCCGCTCCATTACTGACTCAACTATTTACTTTTTGTTTTCTTGAAAGATTAAAAATAACATATATATAGTAAAATTCAGAAACTCAATATTTGAATATTTAATTTTAGAAATGATTATTTTAGCGCATAAGATAAATTTGATATTTTCTCATACATGATCAATCTTGAATAAAGATAAATAACATTACCGAAATTTTGGTCAAGAACTAATTAAAATAAACTTACTGGCTATCTCTTCTACAAATATCCGCACTCAGAATCCAATATTTTTTTTTATATATTTTAATTTACTAATAAAATAAGTATATGATCGAAATCTACCACGATATCATGCACATAAATATACTCATTCAAACTATATAAAATAAAAAGCACAGGTTAATCATTTAGGAGAATGTCTAAGTACACTATTATCCAAATATATTATTTCTCTTTCACAGACCTTCTAACTATATTTATCTACCTACACTTTGGCTTGTTCCTAAATTTTTTATTTCATCAGAGGCTGCACAATAAATTAAGTTGTTGACTTTTTATTTTCTCTAATTAATTTTACAGTTTCAATGATTATCATTAAACTTTAAACTATATGAATAAATATGCATTATCTTGGTGGATTTTAGCACGAGCTAGTGCAAAAATACAGCATCGTGGGCCACTGTCTAATATAGTGGTTATTGTGACATTTTAAAATTATTTAAAGTTCGGTCCTTTAGAAAAATGAAATTGCTAGTTTTGATAAATGTTCAACATCCTATCCATAAGAGGGTACCAATCCAAATAAATAGATTTGAATCTTTAAAATAGTTAAATATAATTAGATATAAACTATTAATACGATATTTTGTATATTTATTGGGGTTAAAAGTGATTTTTAAATGATGTTAAATAAAATATTCATTTTTGAATTATTTTTTTAATTCAAAAATATTCATTCTTTTTTTCTTTTTCATCTTATTATTAACATAGTGGCTTTTGGAAAAAGTAAAGTTACCTTTTTTATGTACCTTTTATAGCAACTTTATTAAAAAAAATCTAAAAAAAAGTTTAAACAAATACCAATTGGTGATTTTAGTAAAAAATAGTTATAATATTTTACTAAAATTTCAAATTGGAATATTTTAAATAAAAACATCAATGAAAAAGAATCAATATAAATAGGTTACTACTCTTCTTTCCGAAAATTATTAACAAAATCGGTTTCACGCCAGGAATTTGGTGATCCAAAAATTAGATATTCCAATTAACTTTTTTCAAAATTCAGGGTGGAAATTGTAATTGTGGATTCTTCAAGATTTTTTTCTCAATTATTTAATTTAATGTTTCAAGGTCTTTTGGTTCTAAGATTTGAGTTTTAAGTTAAGCCAAAATGTTTGCACTCTACTTAGTTTCTAAGTAAACATAAATTTGGTTAAACCAGAATTGGTATCCTTCTTTTAAATATTTCTTTTGTAAAACATTCTTTAAGTTTTAATCTCCGGTTTTATATTATTATTTTAATTTTAGTATTTACAAAGTTTAAATACGTTTTTAATCTTTATAAATATTATTGTGTCATTATGGTTTCTGTAAACGTATTTATTAATTTAAATCTTACACAATTTGTAGTCTTTATCATAAATTATGGTTTACATTAAAAATGGAAAAAGTAATTTGATAAAAAAATATAATTTAAATTAAGATAATTATATTTTTTAGATATATAATTTAAATAAGTAATATATTGGTCGTCTACTATTAATAATATAATTATATATATATATATATATATATATATATATAATTTTTATTTCTTGTTTATTATAATTTTTATTAGGTTGTAATATAACTTTTTTCCTAGTTAAAAACCAGTTTTCTTTATAATTAAAAACTAATAAATTATATTTTAGAATTAATTTTGTTTCAATTTCAAGTATGATGAAATAACATCGTTAAGGTCAATCACTACATTCAGGTTATTGTTTATTTTAGAGTATGAAATTTTGTCACAATATTATTTTTGAAAGACGTCTTGAATGATGGAAGGAGGAAAGAATATTTAAACTATCCAAAATTGTAATTCTCACTTTTCTAAGCTCTTTTGGAGTTGTTTCTTTTTTAGACTTCTTCTATCATTTCCTTCCAGGTTCCACTTCATCTCATTTTCTTCATGCTTTCGCGCCTTCATCATCTTCATCAAGGGACCTTCATCAACTTGGTTGAAGGAGCTTCCATTATTTGATATTAAGAGCAAAGGTCATTTCCTTGGAGGTCTAAAAGAGATAAGTGTCTTTACCCATTCCGTGTTGTCTCATTTAATCCTGTCATGTTTTGTGTTGTTTTTGATCCATGTATGTGTTCCATGTGTTTTTAAATTTTGATTCAAACTACTTGTTCTTCTTGAATCATCTAGTTTGTGTTGTAGGATTTCCATTTTCCATGTGAATATGTGTAGAATTTTCTCTATGTTTTATAGGTATGGGTTATGTTTTGAGTCTTTTTCTTTGATTTTATGATCCTATTGTTTTGTCTAAAGTTTTGTTGAATCCAAATTGTCATTATTTTCATGTTCATTTTACAAATATCAAAAGTTGAAAAATCATTTTGTGTTGCACCAATTTTTTGAGTATTTTCTACTTCTTGTATGTGGCATGGGTTTTGGGTATTGTGTTCTTGTATGTTCATGCTTGTTTGTAGTGTCTTAAACAAGTCTTAGAGTTAGGTTTCCGTAAAGTCTTTTTCAAATTGTCAAAATACAAATTAATTCCTTAGAGTCTTACATATAGTTCATAGTTTATCGTTTCCGCACATTGTTCTAAATTAAATATATTATATCTATGTCACGCCGTTATCGTAATCGATTCACCAAGCACAAGATCTTACACGCACCCGTAGAGTGTTGTGAATTTCTTTTAGTGCGATATGTTGTGAATTTCTTTGCTGATAAAAAAATATGTTGTGTATTTAAGAAATCTGATTAAAATAATTTGACCATAAAAACACTATTATTGTAGTTAATAATAGACATTTAATTTAAAAATTAAACTCGTATTTGTCAAGTGTGATAAAGACGATGTTGATAAAACATAAAATAAAATATCGCCTTCTTATTCCTTGACACAAATGTCTGCAGCAAAGGGGGAACCGACAGTTCTTATCTGATAAGCATCCACTTTCTTTTTAAAAGCAAAATCATGCAGAATAATAATATTAAATAGCAAGCAATATGATTAATAAGTTGTATTTGTTTTTAACTTAAATTCAATGTCATATTAAACAAAATACTACACACCTTTACTATTTTTTAAATCAAGTTACAAGGCAGCAGGCAAGTTGACTTTTCTATATACTACTCTATGGTCTTCGTCAAGATTCTGAATTTCGTAATCATAAGTAGTAGCTAATCAAATAATTTTAAAAAGAAAGTAAAAAGTATAGTTGGATTGAGACAAACAAATCAATTTTACATTAAAAAGATTATTAAATAGTCACTAAAATAAAGATAAAAAATATTAATCACTATATTAAGTTAGATACTATTTTAATAATTAAAAGTTAGTAATATCTAATATAATTTCTATTATTAATATAAATTTTTTGAATTTGAATCTAAAATTTGTATCTAATATTAGTTTTAAAATTTTATTTACTTACTGTTATTCTAAATTAGACCTTATTAAATAAATACTAATTTAAATTTAAAAATTAATCTAGAATCTAATATCGGTGAGTAACTAAAATTTTGATGATTAATATTAGAAAGTATATTATTTTTTTTTTCAAAAATAAATTATAACATTTTTTATTGATGATAGAGATTATTTTAAATATTAATAATTTTAGTTTATATAATTTAGTTAATAATGATTAATTATTTTTTATTTTTAAATTAGTTGTTATCTAATGACTTTTTATAATACTATTATTAGATGATTCGATCTTGTCTCATATTTGATAGAAAATATTATCATTGATCAAATACAAGTATAAATATCAATACGTGCAATAAAAAAATAAATATTTTTTGAAGATTCAGATAAAATATGAAATATAAAAATATATAGACCTAGAAAAACTTGAATAGAAGAAATCTTGAAAGGACTTGGAAAATGAAAACGAAGGCAAAAAAAGTACAAAAGGTTAATTTCGAATTGAATTCGAGAGAGATCAACCTCTCTAGAAAACGTATTGATAAAAAATAATCAACGAAGAAAAATCGTTGGAAAGATTTTTAAAGAAAGGAGATTTAGAAACAGTTAGAATTTAGTTATCAGTTAAAGAACACATACATGCAATTGGTATAGGTTGAATAACTTGAACACAATTCAAGATGTTTCGAAAGTTATTTTTTGAAATTATAAATTTTCACTTTTACCATTATATATGGAATATGATAGAGATTTTGTAAGTGTATTGTCAAGAGATTTACCTCAATAAAACATTCTAACAAGTTTTATTCTTCACTTCAAATGTGTATTAACAATTGATACAAACGATAAAATGTAAAATTAATGTATGTATATGTTTATATATAGGTAAACTAGCAAAGTAAACTAAAAACAACAACTAAGCATTAACAGAAAACAGAAACTAGAGCAATGAAGAAAAATAGCAAGCAGAGTTAATGTGGAATATGATTGGAACATAACTGAGATTGAAAAGCAATGCAGAAACGTGGATTTGGATAAGCAACAACACTAGCAATAGAGATGATTGAATGGCATTACAGAATTGGAATTAAAGAAAAAAATGAACCATTCACATTGAAGAGAAAACCATTGACAAAGAAGCTCCAAACTTCACAAACTATAAAATCTAAAAACTGAAAAACTAAACTAAACTGCAAAGTAACATGAGTGGAAATGCATAGAGATTAAAGGAATATGAGAATAATCAACCAATGTCCATTTAAAACTGAGTATCCATGATGCTCCAATGGTTACAGAACCCAAAAAGTAAAGGAAAATGTGAAATCCAGAAAATCAGCCGTGTTTTGCCTCCTCGCCTTACGTGCGCTGCTTTCTGCCACTCTAACGCAAAAACTGACCTAATTTTTACTCTATTTGGGCCCTTCCCTCTTCAGCCCACAATTCAACTGAGAGAAAGAAAAATATACCCTATGAAATTACAAAACTATCCCTACAAACAAGAAAAACTAAAACCAACCGTCTTGTAAACGCATGTTGTCTTCCAAATTAAATTACAAGCTCCAAAATTAAACAACAATAGTCTAGAAATCAACATAAAAAGAATCAACTCAATTGGAAACCTTTAGAGTTGAAAATTTTGTGTTTTAAGATTGCACTCACTGACAATTAACTAATGTAACATGAATTACCATTTTAAGTTATGTTGGACACTAATAAATGACATTAAGCGATATCAAGATAGAGAACACGGTTCAAAAATGCGTTGAACGCAAATGAATGGCAATGGTCGTGCTACAACTCGTACAACATTCTAAAATTTACAAGTTTAAGCTAAAATTGAAAGATAAAATAAACATAGATGCTATGGGAGTGTAATAAACTTTAATATGAGAGTATATTATACAATCTTTTATTGTTTTTACCATCTTTTTTAGATATCACAACTTTAATTCAATAACTAGTTTTCAATCTTATATCTTTGCAATTTAATGCTTTTATACGTTTCTTTTGTTTTTTTTACATTAGAACCCTTAATTATTGTTTTCTTTAGAACGAACTTACTCAATGAACTTAATTGAAATGTGTTTATCGGATTTACACCTAGGTTAACCTTTATACTACATTAGTAAGGAGGAAAAGCTTAGTTTAGTTTGATTAGGCTTATACGACACCAAAGACCTTTATCAAAATGGTGTCGTTGTTGGGGAACACATGCCATTAACTCTCATTGATTGATTTTCTTTCTTTTGTTTGCATAACACCTCGATTTCTGATATGTCACGGGTTATTAAAAACCGGAAAAATTCAAAATTTATCATTGTACGAAAACGTACTTAAAAAAAACTTTATCCAATTACATTATTTCGAGTAATAAAAAAACGAATGAAATACTCCAATTATATTGTCTTAACTTGTAAAACAAAATAGTTTTAATTGAATCCCAAGGTTTTTCCCCATCCTCTCTCGAGTCTATCATGCTTCTAGAACATCTCAAATATCATTTACTCACATATAACACATTATACGATCGTCGTCGCACTACTACAAAAAAGTGCATAGATAACATTTTTTTTATCATATATAGCGCTTTTTAAGTGCTATCTATATCTACGCTATCTATTAATAGCTAGTGCTTCTAAAAAAAGCGCTATCTATTGACAGTCATCAATAGATAACACCTTTTTAAAAAAACGCTATCTATTGGTTTAAATTTTTTTTAAAAAGAATAATTAATTTTAGAATAAAATATTTCAAAAAATATATAATATTTTTTGAAAATAAAATATAAAATATTAGTTTTATTTTGCACAAACCCATGTTATCTATTGGTTCTATTATATATAAAAAAATATATATAATATTGAGAAAAATATGACAAAAGTTTCAAAAAGAATGTTCATTAATATGAATAAAAATTATTCATACAATAATATTTCAAAATATAATCGTTAAGTCGTCTAATACGTATCATGACATAACATTGTTTTATAAGATAATATATACAATTATAACATATATATCCTATGAGTACTTATAAGCATGTACATCACCATAACATAACCTATAAAAATTATACTAATTACATAAAACACCAATTTTCCTTAACTTCAATGATTTGACTGTCACAATATTGTTCACGTAGACCATAAGGTCATACATAAGTAAGTTCATGACAATTGTACAACATTATTTCTATTCCATATTATCTATAAATCCCTTCTCACGTCTAGACTCAACCAACATCTTTTCGAAAATAAAACCACTACACATTCATAAATTAAAGTCATTTATTCTTCTTTGAAATTTTCACTTTAACCTTCCATATAATCTTATTTTCTTTTTAAACTATGTATCATCATCTCAAAGAAATTCCTATTATTTTCACGGACGTTCATTCAAGGTACATGTTCATATTTAATCACATATTATTACCCTAAACTAGTTAATTTTCACTCGTTATTGGTTTCCACTAGACAATCTTGATATCCCCCGGTACATTGCCTAGTAATCCTAGTATTAACAAGTGTTTTAATTCTCTTTAGAATGCTTTCTCTTTCCTCTTTTCTCTCTACTTACAAATCATAAGCTAATATTACAATAATGCTTGAGAGTGTTTCTTTGCTTTTTATCTTCTCAGATATTTTCTTCGAGCTTGAGCTTCTCTATGCTTTTCTCTAAACGATACTTTTCTTCTCTCTGTAGGATGATATTTTCATTGAAAGCTATCCTCCAGATACTTTCTATGAATCATCTTTTATTTAAAGGCTCTTCAAAATATATCTGTTAGACTAAGCTCTAGCCTTGAATATTGTGTCTTCTATATATTGTCATTTGAAGCAGTCGTTAGTTAAAGTCAACTTGTCAAAGCAGACATGCTTTTTCAGTACTTTGATGGAAGTAGGTTGTACTATTTTTCTAGCATGACTTTTGATGGACAGAACATTCTATGAATATCTTCTTTGTCTCTAACGTCCACTTTTGATATATTTCAAAGAGAGTAGGTGGATGCGTGTAGTAGGTTATCTCCATAAAATATAGCATGCAGTAGATATGTTTTTTCGCTTATCCCTTTTTTTTGTCTTTCAACTTTGGGCATTTAATGACATTTAATTCTTGTTCAGAACAATAAAGTGTTTTTTACATTTATCATTGAGGTAGCGTTATATCATTTAAGCTTTTCTCTAAGACAACAAACATTGAATAAGAACTTCATCTTTGGACGAAGTGAAGGGTTTAGCTCATGGTATCGTCTAGTCTATTGTAAACGCTTTTAAGATTTTTGTTTCTTTAGCTAGAGTGTTTAACAAGTTTTGTCTTCTACATGTTTTTGGAATATATGTTGAGACACTTAAGGATTTTACCAAAAACATTATCTCGACACTTTAACATCCTTATCCATTTGAGAGTTTAATTGATTATCGTTTGGTACAATATAACTTTCTCGTTTAGCACAACTCTCATAAACGCTTTGACTTGAAAGTTGTTGGGTGTTGCGTTTGGATGCCTTAATTTGAGTTGTTTTATGTTTCTTTTATGCCTAAATGTTTTCCTACGGTTTCTCCTATGTTACTAGATGATTGGGGATTTTGAGCCTAAAACTTATGTTTCTACTTATCCAATTATTATAATTATAACTGCTTCAAATTCTCATTTTATTTAATGTTATTTCGTTAAACTTCAAAACATATG
The DNA here is from genome assembly GCF_016808095.1 of Vigna angularis. Classification (NCBI taxonomy): domain Eukaryota; kingdom Viridiplantae; phylum Streptophyta; class Magnoliopsida; order Fabales; family Fabaceae; genus Vigna; species Vigna angularis. The sequence goes on along the minus strand of NC_068971.1, from coordinate 31,569,255 downwards.
AGAGCATTTAGATATATAAATCTTATAGACGATTTTGTCTTAACACCCTACACTCACTAGTGCATAATTAGCCTTTAACGTCACCTCGTAGACGTCGGTCCACCAAACAACCAACGTAAATTATTGACCGGTGGCATTTTCGTAAATAAGTGGGCATATAGACGTCCGTTAGGATTATAGACGTCGGGGCCCCTCCTAACGAACTTCTATATGGCTGACATGGTAGGTGAGAAGTTATTTTTTCAGCCATCTAGACGTTCGTTAGGAGGAGCCCCGATGTTTATAATATTATAGACGTCGGGGCCCCTCCTAACGGACGTCTATATGGCTGACAGAGTAGGTGAAACGTTCACCTAGACGTCAGAGCCCCTCTAAACCGACGCCTATAATCCCCGCGAATATGAATTTTTAAATCAAAAAGACGTCATATTAGTTAGGGCCACGAAGTCTATACTATTATAGACGGCGGACCCCTCAGTACCCGACGTCTAGAGCTATTTATACTGCAAAACGTGAACTCGCGAGGAGTTACGCTCACTGTTCATCGTCTTTCCCGCGTTTTCTCTCTGAGACATTGCATTTCCATCGAGTAACTTATTATAGATGGATTATAACTTATATAAATACAATCATTAAAAAAATGAAGTAATTAGATATTTCAACTTAAAAAAACCTTAAACACTATCTTTATAAAATAACAGTAATATAATTAAAAAAGAAATAACAAGTCTAATTAAATATTTAAGAATACTAAAGATGCCACTAGACAACTTCTGCATGCTACGCTATAAATGATATCTTCTATATAAAAAGTAACTTAATCAGAAGTCATCTCACAACTGAATTTTCTAAATACATAATAAAAGAAAAGTAAAAATTTTCACTTGATAAATGTATACAGTTATATTTTTTTAACGATCACTTCAATATAAAAATATATATAACTAGAACAACAAAATGACATGGCGAAGTCGTAACATAATTTTCTGAAAGGAAAATCATTTACAAAATTTTGAATAAGAATTCACATACAAAAGTAGACGATGAAGAAATGAGACCATCAGTTTCAGTTTTTGCAAGCATGACTAAAAAAGATTATCATCATTCTCAATAATTGTAAAACTATATATAAAATCAAATAACATGTACCTATGACGACATACTTTATAACTTTTAATTAAATAGTTTATTTTCAAAACTCACGGTTAAATTAACAGTTCTTATTAGCCCGTTTATTTATACAAAAAAATTATATCATTATATAACTATTCTACTTCACATTTATTTTTACCATATATATATATATATATATATATGTGTGTGTATGCGCGTGTGTATGTATTTGGTTTGCTATTGTTGAAATGGCATAGAAAGAAAACATGTATAACTGTTGGAGAATCACGAAAAGTTTTGCCAGAAACTTTTGTAAAAGGCTTTGTAGGCTACTACACATGTAGTGCTGTCGATAATGTTGAAAATTAAGCATAAAGGCTTAAGCGTGTCCAAGAATATACATTGATGTTACAAAACTTCTTTCACTGTTACTGAAGATGCAGCTCCTTCAGAACAAGTTTTATTAGAAAAAATAGTTAGTTCCTTACAGTTTGACATCAATTATCCTCCTCAATGCACAAAAATCAGAGTTAATATTTCTACTAGTTTGTATTCCAAATAACCACCAATTAAAGGAATAAAGGATATTCGCCTGTATATATTTTCAGCTGCTGGACTGAGAGCTGAATTTACATAACCTAGTTGTACTGTCATGATAAAACTTTGAACCAGAACACCCAATTTGAGAAAAAAAAAATGTAAAGAAAGAAAGAAAGAAGATTGTCTAAGAAGAGTTTAAGCAAACTAGATGATAGTTGTATGGACAATAATCTTATTTTTGTATCAAAAGGGGAACTAAAGTACTATAACAGTTCCCATTGACGACGTAATTGGCAGAAGAAGACATAAATCTGCCAGTGGTGGTGGAAAAGAAGCTTCAAAAGGGAGTGTATATTTGCATCTGACTCAAAATGTGTTCAAAGTTATCTGTTGTCTTCTCAATTGGATGAGTGTGGACTCCTTCATAAGTAGTCACCACTACCCCTTCGTCTTTGGTTAGGCGTTGGACTTGCTTCTTCACATTGCACCCTTGATGCGTGCACCTGTAGTAACTCCTGCACATTTGTTTAACTGCTTCATGTATTGCACTATATATTCATATACGTAACATTTGTAGAACAAAGAGATTCTTTTTATTGGATCATGTAACAAATCATTTGCATAGTTTCATGTTCAACACTTGTTTTTTGACATTAAATAACCAACAGGGTCGTGTGAGTTACATATTGTACCCCGAAATATATATGTATATATATAATGGCATCATTCAGTTACAGTTTTTAATGTGAGAAAAGTAAGCAATAATGAAAAAATGTCTGCGCTTTAAACAAGCTATTCTAATGTTAAAGAAAAATCAGATATGACACGAGATCATGTCTCGATATTCTGCATATGCAGAAAGTTTATGGGTTTCTTCATCGTTTCCTACAGTTTGGACTGACTTACTTTTAGAAAAGGACAATGATTTCCAGCAAAAGCTATCATATTCATAAATCCAGCTATCTCGTATGAACCCTTTTAATTAGATTTATATGAGTTATTACGGCATGATTTTCTCTAATATTGTTGCCATTTTTAGTTTATTTTTATCTCTATTTGTCATACAATATAATTTACAAGCATAATCTATCTTCCAATTTTCTAGATATAAAGATTAAATTATATATGCAGTATATATACATATTGCGTGCACGCAGGTGCACAAACAGGTTTCGTTCTTCTATTCTCTTTTGATTTGACCCAAGATAAGACAAGCTAGAGAAAATGGTACACGAATGAAGAAGAAAAACTCAGAAAATGGTACAGGAATGAAGAAGAAGAAAAACTCAGCAAAGATGAAGAAAGGATGAAGCCATAAATACTTTTTAACTTCTCCTTTACAAACACAGATCCTAAACAGACGATCCCAATAACAAAAGCTGTACCAAGACTGCTAGCTAGAACAGTGTTTTCGATTTATTATCGCCTAGTGTGAACTCAGCAAGAACCTCGTTTTTTTTTTTTTTTTTTTCATTCTTCTTAATTCAATGTTCAAACCAATAAGAAACATGGTGGGGTCTTGTCATGTTTGTACAATTACACACGTATTTCCTCAGTCAAACTTAGCAGGCGTCACTGCCACAAAGGAGAACATAACACGATGAAGAACGAGAAGAAAAAGGGAGAGAAATCAAACAAAACTAAACCAGAGAAAAACAATAACAGGAACAACAACAACATGAAACGAAGAAAGCAGAAACTAACCTCGGAAACTTGTTGTTTTTGACAGCTTTTTGGCCATACTTCCTCCACCGATACCCATCATCAAGAATATCAACCTGGCTCCTGGTTTGGAAAGCATATCTAGGCTTTCGAACCTTTTTCTCCCCTTTCTTTTTGCCATTACTGTTACCATTTCCCAAACCACCTAACTCATCACTCACATTAATGCCACCAGTGATCTGAGACATTAACATGGCAGCATCTCTACCACCTTCTCCTTTGTTTTCATGATCACTACCACTACTCTCATTACTAGGCCTTAGACCTAGGAATGCATTGGAGCTTTGACCACCAAAACCATGCTGAGAGGTTCCCACGCCACTCTTTGAAATGGGGTAGCTGGAAGAATTGGAACAAGGAAACAACATGCTATAATTCTCCATCGAAACCAACCCAACCTCAATTTTCCTTCTTACTATATATATCGGTAGAGAGAGAAAAGAAGTTGTTGGTAGTGAGGGAAGAGGGTTTGGAAAAAGAAAAGTGTGTGTGGTAAAAAGATTTCAACAAATATAAATGGTTGGGGCGGCGCTTAATGTTAACGTGGCTAATATCATCGATACATACATGCACCCACCCGAATATCGTCATCAAGGAAAGAGAATAGAAAGTCCAATGAAAAACATATATATTTATATTATATATATATATATATATATATATATATATATATATATATATATATTATGCGTGTCTGTATATGCATGATGACATACTGCATATACAGACATGCATACATACAGTATAGTAGTGAGCATGGTGTCGTAAACGGCACGAAAATTCTTCAAGTGTGTGTCGTGAAAATTGAGTTTTATTTATTGTAATAAGAAGAGGGAGAAGTCTAAGGTGGAATTGTGAGGCGGCTCCATCGGTAGGATAAAGACACTACAGTATTATTGTTTCTTTGTTTCTTATGTATTTCGGATTTCAGAAACATAGCAATTGCAAATCTACCTTTGAAAATTCAATATAAAATACAAAATTACTATTTACTGTTTCTCAATTCAAAAATTAAGGATAAACAGTAACTTTGATCACTCCGTCATTTTCAAACCCTGATTTTTTTTTCACCTGTGATTTTAGACTTAATAACACCCCAAACAATATATTCAATTACCAATCTTGCACAAAGCTATTTTTTTATTTTTTTTGTATTTTAATTGATTAAACTATTTTTGAATTTTCTTAAATGAATACGATTGAACCAAGATAAAAAAATATAAAAAAAATTTAAATTGTTGAGACTAAGTTAATAGAGAGAGAAAACCACACTAGTACTTTAATAGGAAAGTATTAACTTAATTCGTGTAGAATGATAATATAAAGAAGTGATACTATCAGCGTCAGTTTTAATATACTTGCGGGTAAAATTTAATAAGATTGCCATACTTGACTTCAAAATTGAAGAAGAGCGTAAAACTAGGTATTTTCTCAAAAGTATTACTTTATTATTAGTTTTTCTTGTCCCTTATGATTTTGATGAGGAGATTATAGAAACTTGTGTATAAAATATAAAGCAAATGAATAATTGAATTGTGAAATAGTAAGAGTGATAAAGAAGTGGTGAGATTAGTGTCGCCTAGTGGGGTGTTAGAATTAATGAATCAAGATTTGAAAGGTCTGACGGCAAATGGTCATTGTTTGTGAAAGTAGTGGTTTTTGTTTTGTGGGTGATAGTCATGGGGAAAACTAGAAGAAGTAGTTCTATTGGAAGTAAAAAATTAATATCTGGGTTATGGTCACAGTTCACGTGTTGAAGACAAGTAATTAAATGCAATACGTAAAGGAGGTTTTGGTCAGCGAGAGAGAATGGGTGGGTGCAGAGTTTTGAGGAGCTTCCATGAAATCACTAGCTCCTCCACCAAATGATAATTCCGCCAACTCTATCTAGCTTCCACCAAGTTGGCTCCACTATATTTAACTCAAGTGAATTAGGTACATCAACATTTAAGACTGATAAAGAGTATAATTATGTTTTAAATGCCAATTCATTTTTTTATTAAAAATTATTAAGTGTTTAAACTATTTTTTTTTGTTTTTATTTTCATTCGAATATGTTAGTGAAAACATGTACAATGTGTTTACTTTATTCTATAATAAAAAATAATAAAATTATTACAATTATTATAAATAAAATTAAACATAAATAATTTTTATAATTTTATTGTAAATAATTTTTGTTTATTTTGTATGTAGTTTTATAATTAAAAAATGGTTAACCTTAAAAAAAATGTTTAAATTGTAAAAGAAAACTATTAAATTTCAAGTCATTGTTACTTAAATGATAAAATTGATAAAATAATTATTTTAATTTTAAAATTTTTTTTATTTAAAACTATAAATTGGAAAAACAATTGTGGTCATCAAAAAAGATATCTTATATGTATATAGACAATTTTTATTGTCAATCACTAGTGGAAAATGGTGATATTAGAACAAGATATCAGATTGATTGTAGTGAAATCGATTTAATTTAAAACACGATAAAAATTTTATAAATAATGAAAAATATTTTAAATCAGTTATACAGAGAATCAATACCATATGTACATATTAGATCAGTTATAGAAAGAATTGATCTAATATGTACACATTAGGTCGGTTAAAGAAATAAAAAATCTAATATGTCTTCTTCACTACAAAGCGTGAAAACTCTTTTCACTTTTCGAACTTTGTCTTTTCTCTAACGCCTCCTTTGTTTCTTCTTCTTTTCCTTGCGAAAAAACAATGAAGATTTCCAAGCCATTCACCATTGTTGTTGTTGTGCCTTACCATTGTCGCGTCGTGCTTCAACAAGCTTTTTCTTCTCTTCTAGACTACTCTTTAGCAACCGATGCAACAAGTTAATGTTTTTCCCTCATTTGCTCATACCTAAGGCTTTTGTTTGTTCATAAAGCTCTCTTTGTAGTTGTCTCTTCTTGATGCTTGGTGATTTCTCCATTTTCTCTACAAATGAAGCACAATCATGACACTACTATTTTACTGAATGTGCATCGTTGGTCCCCATGATGTTTCGTGAATTCTCCTAATCAGTTAAGTGTATTGTTCACAATGCTTTGTGATTGGGGTGCGATGTTCTCCATGGTGGTTTGTTGGTGTTGGTCCATGGTGGTTCGTTGATGGTCTTTGGTGGTTCGTCGTTCTCTCCTTTGCACCTTTGTATAGTCACCCTCTAGAAAGAGTGTCTCTCCTTCACATTGTGACTTTCAAATACGTTCTTTTTTTTTTTGCTTTTCAGGTATTAGATCGATTGGTCTAGAACCAATCTAATTTTAATATATATTAGATTGGTTGCAAAAATGATCTAATATGTCTTCAACATATCTCTCACCGTATATGATATCGCTTGTGGAACCGATCTAACATATGCTTCATAATTGATCTAATATACCTATTTTCCACTACTGAATGGAAATTATCATTTTATTTTCTTTAATTCACTCATAGGTTTACTTCTTTCTTTCTTCAAATCACTTCTTACTTCAATTTACTTGTTAGTTTATTTCTTTCTTTCTTTAATGTACTTGTAATTTTACTCCTTTCTTTATTGATCACATTGTAACTTGCTGATTAATCACTAGTGTAAAAACAGCGTATAACGTTACACATTCAAAGTCCAACCACTGAATAACATGATCGGTGACATTTTTGTAAATAAATGCAATTATTAGATGTTGTTTAGAGTTGTCATTCGACGTCAATTTGTTATATTGGGTAAATTTTGAGAAAATGTTTGGCGCGAAGGTGAAAATGTATGACGTCGAATTCCTTAGAATTAGATGTCAAAAGGATATAAAATGTCGAATGCCCCCGCATTAGATGTTAAAAGGTTAGTGAATTCAATAAAAATTTGAGCAAGAGATTGAAAATGCATTCACTTTATCTTAGCACGCGATACCCTCTTCTCTACTCAAACTTTTCTGGAACGAAGTTTGACGACCATCACATGTAATCTTTCTTTCATTTGTTACAAATGCATGTTAATTTAACTACTTTAGGTATGATTTTCATTTGTTTTGACCAATTATTTTCGTGTTCTTGTCCTTCATAAGCGCATTCTGCTTTCTCTCTCACTAGTGGCAATACTTTATTTCGACGAACTCACTTTTGAAGGTTAGTTTTCGTTTTCGTTTTGAAGAACTTATTTGTTGAACTTGTTTGTTCTTTTTTTGAACTTGTTTGTTGTTTTTGTTTGGTTGAACCTATTTGTTGTTGTTGTTGTTTGATTGAACTTGTTTGTTGTTTGTTATTATTGTTTGTTGTTGATACTACACTACACGTTCATAGTTCATGCTTTATAAAATATCAAAAACTAAAATTTATTGTTTTCCTGTTTTTCAGGTCTCTCAAAGTTTTAAAAAAGGATCACAATTAATTAAAAAAAACAAAAAAAAATTATTAACGTCAAATATTGACAAACTTTGACGTTAATTTGATTGACGTCAATTTAATGTCTTCCGATATGACGTCGATCTCGAATTCGAAGTAAAAGGCTGAAAAACAACGACATTATATGGTGTTTTTGTACTAGTGAATTTGTTGTTTCGATTTAAAAACAGAAGTTAACTAATTATTTAAGGGATATTGAACATAAAAAAATATATGAATTGATCAATAAATTAGAGGTAAAATTTATCATGTAGTTAACAACAAAATCAAATAAAAAAATAAGGGTCATATGATCCAGTTAGGGATTATATAATGTATTTAAAGATTATATCACACAACACTACTACAAAAACTTTTCCATTGGTCATTTTGAACATATTGCATCGATTCTAAACTTGATGTTGATCTTGTCGATGTAATATGATGAACATATTTAACATAGTTTCTATTTAAACTGATGTAGTATTCAAATGGTAACAAAAAGTGATTGCTGAAACTCGACCGAAACAACACAAAAATCACTAATGCACTTCACTTTATTCAGCAATGGAAAATAACAGAGCAGTGTGGAGGTTGATGCGTTCGTTAAAACTTCATTCAAGGTGGACATGGAATCCCATGGGTAGTCTCGCTTTTGTAACACCAAGTCTTGTAGCAAATTGGAAAAATCACCATAACACTTCACTTTTTCTGGTCATGGGAGAGAGCAGAGTTTCGTGGAGGTTGGTGTGTTTGTTAAACCTCTATTCAAGGTGGAGGTAGAATCTCGTGGGTAGCCTCACTCTTGCAACATCAAGTCTTTCATGTTAGGCTCACAAAAGATCGAAAAAGTAACCATAGTTTTTTGTGATGGTAGAAAGCATAATAGGGGTAAAAAATACAATGACAATGACAAACAAAGTAGAGACAACCAAAGTGATGATAATGAGCAGATTAGTGGCGATGAGACAATGATTTTTTTATTTCGGAAAAACCTAAAATGAGGAGACATTATGCACAAGTGCAATTTAGAAAATAAAGGCAAGAGTAAAACTTCGAAACAATAGTAGTGAAACACAGAAACGTCAATGAGAGCAAGGTTTGTGAGGGCAGCTGTTACGCTATCGTTGAAGCTATCAAATTAATACTACTTTTTAAGGGAACTTCAATATTGCCAAGTAGTATTCAAGAAAGTAGATAGGTCTAAAGTAACCCTGAGTCGTCTCCCAACGAATACGAAATTGTTTTTCAATATTTGAATCTTATGAATGCAATGCAATGCTCAAGAATAAAAGTGAGAAACTATGCTAATAGAATTAGTGTTTGAAGAATATTTGAAGAACAAAGAGGAAACTTAGAAACAATTATAATGAAATAGGCTAATTCCACTGCTTTTCCAAGATAAATTCATTATCGGTTATCCACAGATCATTGTTCAATTGATTATTGTTCAAGTTTCAAATTAATTAAAGTACATTCTTAATTAATTTGAGGGCAATCATGCAGTTAACCAAAGTAGATTCTCAATCAAATACAAGACCTTCCTAGATTATTCACAATGAATTCAACCAAAGTACATTCTTAATCAAATTCTATTGTGTTTAATCATGTTTATTCTTAAATCTCCTAACCAAATTAAAAGCTAATTAATCAAAGTAAATTCTCAATTAATTATAGTTGAAATTATTACGACCAATCAAAGTACATTCTCAATTAGTAGAAAAAACTCATTTAATCATATGAAAGTTCCTAAATTTAATCAAAGTAGATTCTCAACCAAACCTAGAAACCCTTGAACCCATATTATCAATATCCATGTAGATTCAAACACCATATGACGCAAAAATCATTAATTTTAATATGATTGAGAGATGAAAGACATAGAAAGATAGCAACTCAAATCAATAATCAAAAGAAACAATTGCATTAACTCAACTTAACCTCAGAATCCATAATGAAATTATAGTGGAATAGCCCTTAGAAGCTTAGCCCTCCATGAATGGAGTGAAACACATGATGAAATAAAAGTGAGTGGAGTGATGGATGCTTGTTTGGGCTTGATTGGGCTTGAACTTTGAAATTCTGTTGAGAAGATCTTTTATCTTATATCTAATATCTTCCAAATATTCAACAGATTTAATCAGTTTTTGAGAATATTTGATAATATCTTTCCTAGATTCAAAAAGATTTGGCAAATATTATCTTTTGATATATATAGTTAAATAAGGTAGTTATTTAACCATATCAAATAAAATATCTTAAGATATATTTTCTCTAAATTAACTTTTAAAATATCTAACAGATTTAAACTTACCCAAGATTATATTTCAACCATTTTTATTTATTCAAAATTGCACATAAACCCTGAAATTTCTTCTATCTGCGCTTTAACCATCTCTTCTTTTTCAAAATTGCATAGGAGCCCTGAGTTGACCATATTGGACAAGCTTTGACCATTCAATTTCATGCTTTTAAATGAATAAAATTCTAACTTCAGCTGCACAAATAAACATTAGAATATTCAAAATACTTTATACAACTAAGAATCACATTTTAAGTATCTTTAATTTCCAAACCCAATAAATCCAATCGTCACAAATTTACTTTAAATCAATCATTTAAGCACAATAATTTTATCAAAAATTTGAATTTTAAAACATAAATGTGGGCATAAATATGAACTCATCAGCAGCGATGAGCGATGTGAACTTAATTTCAAATGGGAAGAGATTGGACGAAAGAGAGGCTCTCAAAGCATGTAAATGAAGGAGAAGACTGAGAGACCAGACACCTTGGTTTGAATAAAAGGGGATACTACATTGGTTTCTCATTATAACCGATGTAATATCAATTTTTTTAAAAAAAATATAATACACAATGTTATGTGATTTCCAATATTTACAAAATTGTCACCATGCAAAAAATTACACCGTTTCTTCAAGAAAGAGTGTCATATCATGTTCTTATATCTCAATTTTACACTAATGTAACTAACAAGAAAATAAAAATAAAAAATACTTAAAAGTAAAAATATTTTAAATATTTAATAAAATAATTTTTTTAATAAATATCCAATTAAGAATACTCAAATTTATAAAGTACTTAAAATAGCATAATTAAATCATGTAATCAATTTATGTGACACAAAATAGTCTTTGAGGCCATTGTGAATTTGTAACTGGTGAGTGCATGTTGATGCCCTCATTTAGCATTTAATATTGGATTCTTAATTGGTTTTTGTATTTTAATAGAATATGATAATTAGGATTTGTTATAATTGGGTTTTTGAGCATGAGATACAAAAACATGATAAAAAATATCTTTTTAGTTGCATAAATGCTCTTTGAATATTTTAAGGTGTGCTAGTGTAGCTGCACTTGACATCATGGAGGTGTGAATATAATTTGGTTAAAGTGTCATGACACATTAAAGGTAAATCCAAGAATAGCAAATAATCAAGGCCAAAAGAAGTCAATCCAAGCATAGCATGAAAAGGGAACAGACAACAAAACTTGGATCTTGTGGTTTTCTCTATATTTTCCTACTAAAAGGGCTTTGATAATTCATAAATGTTTATGATTAAAGATAATTTGAAAAAAAATATATCTTAAGATAATTTACTTAATTATTTGACTATATCATTAAATATCAAAATATAACATATGTCAAATCTTTTTTAATCTAGCAAATATCTTCTCAAATATTTTTAGATCTCCTCAACAATCAAATATATCTTGAAGATATTTGATTATTTAGAAGATGATTGGAGGAAATTACATTATCATAAACAAGATTACAACAATAGAAAAGCCTGAAAAAAAGTTCAATCAAATTTCTATCTAAAGAGACTTAGAGAAACACATTAGGAGAGCTTAGGAATCCTTTTAGAGTTCAAATTTCGATGTCTCTCTCTTCTCTAATGTTCTTCACCCCCTCTTCTTCTATTTTTATGTTATTTCTATATTTCATGGAGAGTTAAGTGATAGGGAATAACATGCTTAGAAAGAGTTAAGCCTAAGACTAAGCAAGACAAAGAAGCAATGGAATTAAAAAGATTAAAATGGAAGAGAGAAAGGATAGGAAAACTTAGGAATTGAAGACACCCCACTAGAAATGATCCAAGATAAGTGCCAAGTTTGGATCGCCACTTGCTCCTCAAAAGATAAGACCCAAAAGATGCCTAAGAGACAGAATTTTATCTCAAAGAAGATAAGCAAATGAATGCAAATCACTCTTATATTCCTTCAATCAAAGGTGTGTTACAAAGGAGACCATGAGATTGCTTATATAGCCTTAAGGATGAAGTAAGTGGAGAGTTTTAAGGAATGTGGGACTTGAAATGCTTCCAAGTCTGTACAAAAAGCGTCTGACCACGTTGGAGAGCATCCTCCCATGTTGGAGAGCATTCGACCACGAATCTGGCAAATCTGCTAAAGGAGAAAGATTAGACACATTGAAAGTAGAATGAAAATGATAAGCGTTAGGCAAATCAATCTCCTATGATTATCATTTATTTTGCGTAGGACTTGAAAGAGACCATCTCCTCAAGGATTGAGTTTGAACTTCCTTTGTGAAGGAAATATATCCTTGCACAAATGAATCCAGACCCAATCACTAGGAGAGAAAGTGACTTTCTTCCTATGCTTATTGACACTAGATGCATGCTTTTGATTGGTGTGCTCAATGTGAGTCTTAACTCTAGTATGCAAATCTTTAACAAACTAAGCTTTAAACACACTATCTAAGCACATGGAGTCAAAATCAGGAAGGGGAAGAAGGTCCAATGGAGTGAGGGGGTTGAAACCATAAACAATGTGAAAAGGAGAGTGAGAGGAGGTAGAGTTGACATCCCTATTATAAGCAAACTCAATATGGGGTAGCAAATCTTCCCAGTGGATTGCTCTCAAGACAACATCTCAATAGTTGACCCAAAGTTCCACTAGTTACCTCAGTCTGACTATCAATTTGTGGATGACAAGTGGTAGAGAAAAGGAGTTTAATACCCAACTTGTTCCACAAAGATCGCCAGAAATGACTAAGGAACTTTAAATCTCTATCAAAGACTATTGTCTTAGGCAAACCATGCAGACACACAACCTCTCTAAAGAAATAAATTAGCAATATGGACAACATCATCTACTTTGTGGTATGAAATAAAATGATCCTTCTTTGAAAAACGGTCAACTACCACAAAGATAGAGTTCATCCCTCGCTGTTTTCTAGGTAACCCCAAAACAAAATCCATAGAAATATCTACCTAACGACTACTAGGCACAAGAGGAGGAGTGTATAAACCATGAGGATGGGTGATGGACTTAGCATGCTTACATGGAATGCATTAACTACAAAACTTAGCTACATGTTTATGCATGTGTGGCCAATAGAAATGCTTATGAAGAATAGCTAAAAATTTTGCAATCCCAAAGTGTCCCATCAATCTCCCCTCGTGTCCTTATTTAATTAAGAGAAACCACAATGAACTCTTGGGTACACAAAGGCATTTGTTTTTTAAAAGAAAGCGATTTTCTATGAAAAATCCTTGTGTGGCCCATGAGTACATTGTTCGAATAAAGAAGAGAAAGTAAACTAGGCAGCGTATCAAGGTATACCAAGATTTCCTAGGGAAACCTGGAGTGGTGAAAATACTCAGTTGTAATCTTGTTGAAGATTATAGTGGAACACTCTAACATTATAGAAGACTGTACGTAACTTAGTTGGATTTACCAATATAAAAATACTTGTGCATCTACTGTTTTATTCTTTGTCAACGTTTCTCTTATAAAAACTTGTAGTTGCATTTTCGTTTTAAATATAAGAGCTTCCTATACTAAACGACTATTCATTAAAGAGGAAGTTTCATCAAATACTACGGCGAATATTCTAAATAGCACTTGAAAATAACTTATCTTTTAAAATTAATCGCAAGGTCGAGCATTTAAACAACTTACGTAAAAATCTTTATACTCGACGAAAGTGATATATTAAAAACATTGTGAAATTTTTTTCTGTTAACACTATTTAACCCCTTCCTCTTCTAGATTTTTCGGGACTTCAAAACTGCCTAAAGAATTATGGTACAAATTATATGTGACGAACAACATTTACTAATAAAATATGAAAGGCTAGAAACTATCAAAACAACTCTGGTACAAATTATATGTGATGTTCAATATATATTCAACAAAAAATGGAAGGAATGAAATTACCTCAATCTTCATAACCTTATCATTCACATAGATGCCATTTTTTCTTTTGAGTTGTTTTCCACATTACAGCTAACCCAATATTCTTATCAATCTCATTTTTCTATATGTTTTAAGAAAAATTGTTAGTAAAAAGATTAGAAGATATTATAATTAAGAACAAAATATCAATGAAAAAAATACCAAATTATTCCTTCTTCTTGTAAAGACTTAACACCACCAATGTGAGGAATAGTTTGTTTTTTCCTTATATCTCTATTTATATTACATGTATCATACAAAACGAAAAAAAAAATATCAACTTTTTTCAAATTAACAAGTAAAGCTTATTGTAATTATACTAATTAAAAAGTTTATGTCATTGTGGAAGTCTTGAGGCGATAATCAACAAAAAAGACCCATTGATCCATGTTATTAAGACCATCTGACACATTCTTGATAAGGTCATTTCTTCTTACAAATGGGTTATAAAACTCATTCCAAAGTTTGCATGTATTCTCCCTCCACAATTTTCCAATTCTAAACAAAAAACCTTTTTTTTCCAAGTCTTCATTTACCTTGAAAAAAAAATCGAGTCTCCAAATAATAAAAAAGTTAGTCCACATCTTTTTTATAAATGAAGAAATATTGGAGAAGTCAACATGTTTGTTAAATTACCTTTAGTGCACTCTCCCTCAAAACAATCTCCTAGCCAGGTTGGGTCAAAGGTAGAAGGATGCAATGGAGAATTTTCCTTGAAGATATATGGTATAAAAATATGGTGCATCATCAACAATATGGGTTGAAAATATGGAAGCTATGGTGTTTGTGAGGCTAGAAGCTCACGACCATATGCTGGTTAAATGGTGGTGGTGTGGTGTTTGAAGACTTAAAGAGATGTTAGGTCAACTCTAAGAGGAAGGTGACTAGAGGGGGTTCATGGGTTGCTCTAGTCTTGATCTTAAAATGAATAGTATAGCCAAAAAAATGGGCAGCATAACTTTACTCTACATCAAAGATGATTACAAGATAAGAGACACATTTATTTATAGGCTAACGATGTCTCCTAAAAACCCTAAAAGCATGACCTCCCACCTTTTCACTCATTGGCAAAAAATGAAGTCTTCTAAGAAGTGGACAAGTGTCCACAAATCCTCTCCAATGATTGGAGGACATGTGGCCACTCACAAAAAAAAAATCGTCTTGATTCCTAGAGTGTGAAGTGGCCACTACCAAAAACAAATCTTCTCTAATGGAAGTATGACACATGGGACATAATTTCCACATGGTTTGGATTTTCAACTAAGGAAAAACCTACATTAATTAGGCCTTACTACAAGACTTAAACAAACCTACAATACTTGGCCAAAATGCATGGCCTATATTAAACCTATACTACTTCAAGCTATGCTCCATGATGGCTCCAAAGGTGGTCCAAATGGTAGAGTTTAGATCATCTTCATAGATGACTTCAACTTTTTTTGTAGATGCTTGACCATCCCTATGGAGTATGTCATCATTCTCTCCCTCTTGAAAAGGATTTGCCCTCAAATCTTCAACTTGGGCTAAGGCAAACTTCCTCATCTTCTTTGGAGTCGTTATGTCTTTTTACATCGGGCTCAAATACCTATCTTATAACAAGTGTTATGATAGTGAGTAAATGAATAATATAGCTCCAAAGAATGATACACATTAAATCAAATGAATGATAAAGGTCTTGGAGAGTAGGAGCATCTTTAAAGCTTTTATTTGTCTTGTGTTGGATGTATATGTTTGAAAGACTATCCATTCCAACACAAGAGTCAACTTTTAGGGATATCCATCATACCCTCCTTTTTGAAAAGAATTTGTCCTGAAATATTCATGTTCTTTTATGACAAAAACCCTTTCTTATTATTGGTTAATTTGTGTCTCATTCCACCGGGATCAAAGATCCATATGCAAGTGTCATCAAACACAAATCCAATAATTTTATGAGTCATAAACAACATGTATCTAAATGAAACATTTGAAGAAGACCTTATATTATTTTCAGAATAATTTACTTGAAAACTTTGAAGGTCTACTCCACAAAATTTTTTGTGTTTACTTTGAATTAATTGTATCCTAGAAGGTAACATTAACTCAAAGTTTGATTTGGAAAAATTTGAGGAGTTAAAAATAGTGGGAGGTGAAAAACAAAATTGAAAATTTTTCAAAAGTAAAAGTTGGAGTTATAAAAAGTGGTTGGATGTATTGAGAAAAGTTCAAGGATTAGAAAAGAAGAATGCATACAAGGATTTATTATGGTTATGTCCCGTCTCTTAAGCCATTACTTAAGAATTTCACTAATCAACACCTTTGATGAGCATGAATATCAACCTCTCCAGGTTACAACAACTTTAACCTCTCCAGGTTACAACGGGTTTAACCTCTCGAGGTTACATCAAGTTTAACCTCTCCATGTATCACAAGGAACTCCTCTCCAAGTATGACTTTAACCTTTTCAGGTATCACAACTACAAACCTCTCCAGGTTACAACGAGTATTCATCTAGTCAAACTTCTAGTTAGATCTTCTAATGGAAGTAATCGTCTAATAGATGTTTTCATCATTTAGCTCATTTATTTGACTTTGACTCGTCTAACATAGATATACGTTTAATGCCTTATTGTGCTAGCGTTTGACTCATCTAATAAATACTCATCTAGTATCCTTTATATGCCTTTTGCATTGACTTGTCTGACCATCTAATGATTTTCCCCTACTTGTCTACTTGCTTGACTTGATTCATCTAATCCTTCTTTTTACTCATTTACTCTTTTGTAAAAGTCCAACATTTTGCTACTCTAGGTTTACTTCTCTAATACTATGTTTTTCTCTTTCACTATTTGAGTCATTTGGTCCTTATGCTCTAATTTATTGTCCTCAATCGTCTAACGTATTCAACTTCACCCAAGTCGTCTAACACTTGTGTAGAACCTGAGTCGTCTAATGGCTTAGTCATCTGATATAGACTTCCATATGCATATAGATATTCATATTCACAAGCAATACGTACACACATTCTTGGCTCATCTAATGGTTATGTTCATATGTCTAATGAAATTTAATGTTTGTCAAGTCCTTTTTTATGTCTAATGCTTTGTCTAAGATATAGTTTTAATTAATCTAAGCTTATTTGGAGTATTTATATTTAGTTGTCTCTATTTGTTTCATCATATATTTTCTTATCATCAAAACATATTTAACCTTAGACTCATCTAATGGGGTTTCTAGCTTTTAATGCTAACAACTTTGACCCTGAATCACTAATGGTTATGATCATTTAGAATTGATGTTTAGACTAGAAGATATAATTCTATAAACTCCATTAGACATTATAATCCATATAAACCATCTAATAACTTTTATGATAACAAATACTCTAACTTTTGATGTGAATCTGTTTTATAACTAGAATGAGCGCAAGATGTTTTTGTTAAATTTTCTTAAGAAAATTCCAAGAAGATTATTATTTGACATTAAGCTAACCAAAAGGTTATCTATAAGTGAAGGTGCACTTCAAAAGCTCAAAAGAAAGAAGAGAAGGTCAATAGAAACAAAGGAACAAGACAATGACAATGAATATAAAAGGTGTGGAAGCATAAAGAGCGACATAAAATAACATGGAATAGAATAGGAAAAGATGAAGAGAATAGAAAGGGATATAGAATGGGATGAGGCATGCCACTTGGGGAAATAGGCCACTCAAGATTAGTGGTGGTTGTCGCCACTTAAACCAAGGTTCAAGATAAGACTAAGAGTAAACATTCTCATAAGAGGAAAGCTCACAAATGCACATAAAGGTGTCTTTCAAATTCAATATTAATCAATTTTTTATATGTGCACTAAAAGTTCCCTTAAATAAGCATGGGTGCGAACCTCTTAGTAAATACAAAATACTATGTTTTGGAAATTATGTCAACCTAAACACCTTTTTGCTCTCCAAGTGATGTGAACCCATTTACAAAAGGGTTGATTAAGGATCACTCTTTCCAAGGAAGGCAACACACAAAGGATGAGAAGTCATTTGCTAAGTGTTCTTGAATCACTTAATAACATAGGATAATCACTCTCACTAAGATAAAAGATTACGAAACTCTAATATTTTGTAGAAAAACTTCACTTTTATTCTATTTTATCAAAATGGTTCAGTTTATATAGAAGCTTAAACCATCAAAACTATAAAAGATCATTAATTGCAATTGCATTACACTTAAGCTAATAATAATCCAACTAAACTAATGGCTGATTGTGACTGCAACTGTGGTAACCAAAATTCACCGAAAAGCATTCAACTTTGCATCCTTTTGGTCTCCAAAAGGCTTATGACTAAGTGGCCAAGTGGGCCCTTCTTACAACTTGAAATAAAACCAAAAATAAGGCCAATTTAATTTATTAAACCAAAACATAATTTGGTCAACTAATTTTACAAAGGATTGGACCATTATTTAAACAAACTAATTACTTAAAAAAATTGAAACAAAGTGGCACGTCACCATCATTGATTGAATTCACATCATATGCTCCTTCTTTGAGAAGATTAGTCCTGAATCTTAAAGATTTGTTTTCCTACTATTTTTAATAAAAGTTTATTATGTCCATATAAAGGACTTTATTTTTCAACAACTCGAAACTAATTCTCATCCTACAGGACAAATACAACTTGAATAAATTTATATTTGTTCCTTTTATAAAGGACTTTGTTTTTCAACAACTTGAAACTAATTCTAATCCTAGAGGACAAATACAACTTGAATAAATTTATATATGTTCCTCTTCAATGGTTGCAGTTCATTCAACACCTCTAACTCCATTACTCTCCCACCTTCATATGTAACAACAAATAACTCCAAGTGTTGTGTTTCATCAGCGAATTGGATGCATGATAAAGCACTACAAACAAGCTTCCTTTTCAAACACAACAATTGATATATTTCATTGACATGCCCATCCTTTTGTTATTGAAAAATGACATCACAAACAATAGAAGAAATATCATTAACAAATAAAATCCACATACTTTGTTTCTCTAGTTCTTTTTCTTCATTTTCTCTTCTTTCTTTTTCTCTCATTCTTTCTTCACTCTCTTTTTCTTCTTTTTCTATTCTTTCTTTTTCTTTTTTCTCCTTCATCCTATGTTGATATTTACTAACTTGTTCTGGTGTCATAAATTTCAACTTAATTTTATGTCCCTCATGCCTCAAATAAAGCGAGCATTCTTTAAGATTGAATGTTTTAAAACGAAGTCATGACCATCCTAAAAGAAGATGACAAGAGTCAACGAGAGAAATATCACATAATACTTCTTACACACACTTCCCCGTAGTGAATCTGATCCACGCTTGATTCGGATGAGAGCTTATTGGTAAGTGTAGTTTCTCAACAAATCTTTGGCTCACAACATAGTTAGCACTTCCATAATCATATGCAAGTAAACATGAGTGACCTTCGATTAAAAACCTTGTATAGAAAATTTCCATTAAGATTCCAAACATCGGTAACTTCAATTTGATGTTTAAACCCTTAAATCAAATCTTTGATACCAAATGATGAGAACCTCATTTTCACAAAGACTAAATTAGGACTTTTTTTAGGATTAGAACCTTAAGAAAAAATTTGGGAAAATTAGTGAAAAGGTTCACAAAATTTTAGAAACATTGATATCTCAAGCTACATAACTTCAAGTGGAGTGTTTCCAAAACGAGGTGAAAGATCACTTTTGAAATTCATTTTGGCTCAAGAAACACTTAATTTAGACACGTAAAATGTGTAAGTTATAATTACAAGAGAAACCCTCCTCTTTTATAGAACAAAGTAGTGCAAATACATCTCTTTTTCACTCATAGTAGTAGTAGGGTTTTTATGCCTAAACTTCACCTTAAGACTTTATTAATAAATTATGCTCAGCCTAATCATATACCCAAATCACCCACCAAGCCCTTTTTACTAAAATAGTTATCCCTCACCTGATAAAAAACCAACTAATCAGCTTTAGAAACTGATTTCCACTCAAAATTATCGATAGGGGGAGCTAAACCTACCCTTTATATCTTTGTTTTTTATGATGAAAAAAAGAATGATTTTATAAGTCACTTGCACAACAAATGGCATAACAATTGTTTTATCCATATGTGGTTTGTGATTGATATGAGAATTCATTTGTATTAAATGAATCATGTATTACACGGATTCATAATCTCATTTTTGGATGAAATAATCGATTTAACATAGTATATAATCTATTAGATTTCACGAGTTCATTTTGTATGCTTAACAGGGGCAAAATGCTCTGTAATAATCGATTACATAAGTTGTCTAATCGATTAAAACAGAAAGCAATGCCATTATTTGTTTCATAAGTGAGTAAATTTGTCTAGAATGGAAATTGGATTCAAAATTTGCTTAAGTATATGATTAATCGATTACGTAAGTTGTCTAATCAATTAAATCAGTTTACTTTGTTTAAATCCATTTCATTTAATAGTCTAATTTGTTGTAACTGTCAATTGAATTTATAACTGGCTTATATGATTAAATAATCGATTACATGCTCAGAATAATTTGTTAAAACATAAGCAAAAGCTTAACAGATTACATAAAAACCTTAATCGATTATAATGCGTTAGAATTTGAAAAATCTTATATATATGCAACTTGAGCTCTATTTCAAAACAATCAATTGCTATCATTTTCAAATACTAAGGTTTACATTGAGTTTTGAATGCATGCGCTCAAGAAGAGATCTTGGAGAATTAAGGCTACATTGGTTGCTTATACATCAAGATTCTTTCAAGAAAAGTGGACTAAAGTTGTTCTGATTTGATATGCACTAAAGGACTGTGACTTGGAGATCAATGTCATCATAGACAATTTGTATTTGTATACCTGTGCGGGTTGGCCAAGTGTTGAGATTTGTGAGTGTTCTCAAGTGTTGTAAGAGAGTAAGGTTATTCATCTCTTGTGTTGCTATATTGATTTTGAGTGTGGAGAGAAGTGCATTGAGAGAAGTATCTCTGTATTTCTGTAAACTGAATCAACTTTCAGTGGAATTCCTCAAACTAAGGTTGTTGAAGGAGGACTATATGTAGGCTTGTGATTAGCCAAACCAATATAGATTGTCTGTGTTGATCTTTCTCTCTACTCTTTCTCTTTTATTGTTTATTCATCACGTCTTGTTTATTGATTTCAAGAAAGCTAGAGATTTCCCAGAGATTTTCAAAAGAACAGTTTTTAAGGCTTAATCCAATTCACCCTTCCTCTTGGCTTGAGATATAAGGCATTTCTTGTTTATTGATTTCAAGAAAGCCAAAGATTTCACAAAGATTTTGAAAAGAACAAGTTTTAAGGCTTAATCCAATTCACCTCTCCTCTTGGTAGGAGATATGGGGCATTTCTTTTCTTACAGAAATCAATATTTTTCCTATTTTTCTACTTAACTGACTGAGGTTCAACTACCTTAAAGCCAAACATGTGGCAACTGATTGAGGTCGTACCCGAATCAAATTAATAGAGTGTAGTATAGACTAGGAAGTGACTCCTAGGTCGTCTCTCAAAGACCAAACAGTGGTTCAGGAATTAAGTCGAACACTTGGTGGGGGTGTTTATGGACAGTTTTGTGAACTAAAATGCTACCAAATTCAAGCCCGAATTCAAACAACAGTGCAAAACAAGTTGGCCACTAGTTTAGTTGTAAATGTTTCAATCCTAGATTAACAATAATTAATTTCTCCTCTCACCCTTAAACCAATAGAATCAATAAACTAAGCGAAGACAAATCTCATTTTCATAAAATGTGAATTAAGTAAACGCAATGCATCAATAATTAGTCGATTTTGGACCATACAACTTAATTAACTAAGCGATAATTAAACCCAATTACTACACTGAGCGTGTCCTAATTGGAATGACCAAAATAGATTCAATTATGATGCAGGGCACTCAAGAATAACATACGCTTAAGCACAATAATCTCATGAAACAGCGCAATCTTTCTAGTGTCTAACCCAACAGAATTACCCTTTCATTTCAACCAATTTCAATACAGAACCAACCAATAAATTCTACAAAAACGAAAACCCAAAAACAGAAAACAAAAACCCTAAAATAGAAAACGAAAACTAAGACCCAATGCAGAAAACGAAATTCCAATGCATAACAACGAAAACCAAATGAAGAAAAATGCAACTTCAAAGCACAAAAACGCAAACCCAAGAAAACGAAATTGCAAATGCAGATTGGGAATCCAAAATGAAAGTGCACAACAAGAAGGTAGAGAAAAACGAAAGCAATGGACAAAACAAAAGTGCAGAAATAGATATTAAATTGCTCCAATTCAAAGTGCTGAAAAATGTAAAATGAAACCTATGGGAGAGAGTTCCTTTTTACTATCCAATCCTAAGAATACGGAAATGAGATCATAAAGAATGTTTTGGGGGCTGCCCCCCCCCCCCCCTTTTTACACAAAACCCTAGGTCAGATTTCACTAATGGGCCTCTCCAAAAACGGCCCAAAACTTAAATATGTTCAAAAATGCCTAAAAACGAAATTACAACTTAAATTAAATTAAAATGCTGATGTGGCAAGTGAAGGATAACGTGGCAGCTCCCTTGATTTCCCAAATTAATATTCCAAAAATTTCCCAACAATTAATAATGGAAATAATTAGCCTCAGATAATTCAAATTAATTAAAATAAAAATTTCTGGTCAAATTAAGCTCAATTAGCAAAAATAGGGAAATAATGGACATTCAAGCACAATTCCCTAATTAAATCTAGTACAATAAGCCAAGTGAAGTCAGGAAAATATTGACTCATCAAACTCAGATAATTTAAATTAATTAAAATAAGAATTTCTAGTCAAATTAAGCTCAATTAGCAAAAATGGGGAACTAATGGACATTCAAGCACAATTCCCTAACTAAATATAGTACAATAAGCTAAGTGAAGTCAAGAAAATATGGACTCATCAGCAACCTCAAAATAAAAGCAATGCAAGCAAATACATAAAACATTGACCAAGGTTTAAAACCTTGCACCTTGCACTCTAATTTTCATGCCATACATTTTTGCTCAAACAACCAATCAATCATATTTATCTATTGTTACAACTATGCACAATAATTCACATAAATAAATTCAAGAACAATGCTCGAAATAAAAGCAACATACTTAAGACAACTTATTGCACACATAAGAATTGAACACAAGATCAAAAATTCTATAACAAGGTACTCTCACCAACTAGGCTACACAAGTCTTGTGGAAAACATACATATTTCTTATTAAAACACTAAACATGTTCAAATCATCCTTTACATTATATTATTCTCGAGTCTTAATTTAGATTGTATTAATTATTGTGAAATGAGTAATTGGATATTATTTTGATACATGAGATATATGAATTTGGTTTTTTTGGCTTTTTTTTAGTAGTATAGAGAGAAAAACTTGTTTTAGAATGTAAAAGTATACTTGTCTTAATTAAATTAGAATAAAAGGCTTAGTTTATTTATTGCACTTAAGTGCCCAAATCTTGCTCAAGCAATGATTGTTTCTAAGTTATGGATGGAAGCTTATTAGTGAGGGAGGTTGTAACATTTCTCTCTTGGTGTCTTGGTGTTTTGATGATGTATGGTTGCTTAACCAATAGAAGGACTAACAATTATCTCTCTTCTAAGAGTTTGGTCACTCATGTAATGACATTTAAGTAACAAAATGTAAATATTTAAATGTCAATTAGAGATTTAAGGGAGGAAGTGACTAAAAAAATTCTCTTTCTTTGTTCAAGTGAGAAAATCTCATTCAATTAATCACCCATTATTTTGAAACATTTCCCATGCACTTGTTTTACTTAAATTAAACAATGTCTATGTATGCTTTATTTGATATATAATGAATAATGACATGAAATGAAATATGAAAAATGATGAATTAAATATTATCAAATATGTAAAATTTTGTTTGCTAACTTTAAATTTAGGTTTTTAGTAGGAATCAAAGTTATATAATAGTCGTAGGTAGACAAACCTTTACATTTAACAAGAGTCGGTAGTAAATGTTAATATTCCATATTGCCTTTCAAAAATTCTCTATATATACATATACGTGTATATAATATTTGACTAATAAATGAATTAAATAAACAATATTATTGAATATTGTGAATATTATATTGTATTTTATTTCAACTAGCTTATTTCTTAAGTTGTATGTGTTATTTTTGAATAATTATAATTGTATTTATTTTTAAAGAAAATAATAGAAGAGAAGATGTAAAAAAAAAGTTTTTAATATTTTTATTTTTATTTTAGACTAGTGTATCTTTTTATCATAAAATAAATAGTGAACCAAGGACAAAATAGTAAAATAATAGTTATTTAAAAGTTAAAATGAAAAATTAATTATTTTAATTTAAAATAACAATTATTTAAAGCATAAAACTAAAAAAAAAGTGTACATAAAAAAAATATTCTTTATATATAATATAAATATAAATATATTATATTGGAATTTATGTAGATATTTAAGAAATGTAAATTTTGAATTTGTATAAAGTTATATATATATATATATATATATATATATATATATATATATATATATATATATATATATATATATATATATATATATTATATTCCCCACGTAGCTATAACTTATAAGTCGGTTTGATTTAAAGAAAATGAATGTTTGAATCAATTAAAGTTGAGTGTTAATTATCCAGGTAACTGAGACACTAACTTAAATAGGCTTTTTAAATTTCTAATTCATAGAATGTGAACAAATTCGTCTATTTATTGTAAGATATTTAATAATAACCTTTGAATTTAGAATGGCAGTTTGAATATAATTGCTAAGATGATGAAACCCAAAAAAAAAATTAAAAAATAAAATGAATCTCATATTTATCTTATTTTATTTTATCACTGACCACAAAATACTGCTTAAAATATTAAGAAAAAATATAAAAACAATTAACATGACATTACGGTCATGTCATAAGAATTTAAAAAATTAAAACATGTACCCAATAACCAAACTTTTGGCAGGTTATATATCTTATCATCTTCACATCTTTTTGACATTTAGATTTATGTACATTAATTTCACGTACAACATATCAACTGTGTATTTATTTAATGCATTTAGCTAAAGACATTACATTTAAATCAACTAACTGTATCTATCCCATTGGTCAAATATTTTTTTAGTTGACATTTATATTGAATGAATGAGAATCTTTATCATCTTTTATATTGGTCGACATGTCTGACAAATTAAGTGTAAACTTTATTCCTTTAAAATTGTTTCTATTTTTGAAATATTCTATTTTGATATATTTATATTATTTTCAGAATTTAAATAGCAGTACTTATGTAACTTGTCACTTGTTCCATTGCTTTTTAACAAATCTATAACTAATTTTAAAATATGTATTTATTATTAAAAAGAAATAGATTAGAAAAGGTACTTTTATATCTATATATATAATAAAAAAACAATTCAAAAGAATTCCACACTGATGATAATATGAAGTGATTTCAGCTATCCTCTTATCATAAATTACAATATATAATAAATTTAAGGTTTAATATCACTTTTGATCTCTATTTTCGTCAACTTTGTTTGATGTGAGACTCATTTTTTTCGAATGTTCAATGTAGTCTCTTATATCATAATTTATGTTCAATTTGATCTTTTTTGCTACGACATTTAGATTGTTAACGTCACAGTATTCAGATCAGCCATCATGAATGAGTTGTCACACAATAATACTTACAGTGGTTGACTCACATCATCATCTCGCTACATTATCATCATCTTCCCCAAATCAAAAACCCTAATTTCTGTAGGTTTTTGTGATTTAATGGAAAGCGATATGGAGTTTCGTTCCTTGTAGATGGTTAAACAATGGTGATGCAATTTGGGATTTTACAACTTTTGGGGGTTTATCGTGAATTGGATTTTTGCGATTTGGGTTTTTGTGATTTTTGGGTTTTATGCAGGTTCAATGGTTGTGATTTTGGGGCTTTCACTTTGCAGGTTCTTGTGAAGTTAGGGAGAAGATCAAGATGGTGAGATGTTGATGGTGGTTCTCATGGTGTATAGCTATTTGGGCTCGCGGTTTGGGGAAGATGGTGATGATGTGGCGAGATGTGTGACAGGTCATTCCATTTTTTTTACATGGAATCTACGTCATTAACGATTTAAACGTCGTCAGCCAAAAGGACCAAATTGAACATAAATTACGATATAAAAGACTACATTGAACATTCGAAAAAAATGAGTCCAACATTCAACAAAGCTACGAAAATAGAGACCAAAAGTAGTATTAAACCTAAAATTAATAATCTTTACTACAACTAAAATAAATTATACCAACAATAAGTTTTATTCAACCATGTGTTTATACTGACAATATACATAATCAATAAACTCGAATTGTATATTTTAATAAGTGTGTGTATATCATCATTTATAAATAAATGATGCAGTTTATAATCCAATAAAATATGAAGAATTCAATCTCACATTTTTTAATAAACATCAAACTTTATATACTTTGTTTTCATTTTGAAAAGAGCATTTTAGAAACTTTAGAAGTAGTAGTTTAAAAATAATAAAACTTAATTGTTTTAATATTAAATGGTTTTAATATAAATAGTTTCCTATGTGAAGGCGTTCTATTATTTTTAATCATACAATCTTGATAGAAGCTATTTTTCTAGAGTTCTTTGATTTCTCTCTAAGAGTTTTTGCTCTCTGTTCATCTGTTAGAAGATCAGAGATTGCTTGAGTAATTTTCGTAAGTGAGATTTTCAAGTCTAACTGATTAGTTTCTTAAACAGAGTAAGTTGGTTTCTCCTCCTTTCTTTGGTCAGTTTTGTTTTCTTTTTGCATGTAAGATTTTTGTCGTTGCATGCGATGTTTGAGTCCTCTATACTGATCAGTGGTCCGAACGGTATGCTTTGATCATGTTTTCATTGTTCGTAGAAGTAAATAGGGGTTATTGTGTATTTGGTACTGTTTTAAGTCTTTTATAGTGGTTTGATCATCTATAAGGTAAGTGAGTCTAAATATCATTATACTCAATTTCTTATATAAATTTGATTTGTGTGTGCATGTTTGATGGTCTATGATGGATTAGAATTACTGTTTTAATTGATTTAGTTACTATTGAAATTTGTTTCGAATTTTATGATAGTGTATGGTGTGATATGTTGAAATCGATAATTTGTTATGGTAAATTTGTTGTGGAACCTGTATATTATTGATTGATTTGAAATTATGGTGAAATATTGTCGTGATATGGTAAATTACTCGAGCTTTAGGTTTAAAGTCTCCTGATTTAGAATGAGAAAGATAAGAGGGAGTTGCTTGTTAAATTTAAATGGTATTGTTGGTTTGATTGGTTGAGATTGAGGAATAAATGGTGGTCTGCAATTGGGAACATGAGTAAGTAAAAGGTTAGGATATTTATTAAAAAAAGGGTTTAGTAATGGGGGTTTCGACAGGCAAAATTCTAAAGGAGTTGGTTCTTAAGTCAATTTCGAGTTAGGAATTTAAGTTTGTGTCATTTAAGAATTAGTTATCTTCTTGTTTTGTTGAAATTTGATATTTCAGTATGCTAAGTTTATATTTGGGTTGTGGTGAGTGTTGTTTTGATTTAATGGACTGAGTCATGGAACATTTCATTAAATTGATATTGAAATCAAGGTTTAAACATGTTTTTCAAACAATTACAAGTATAAGGATATCAATTTGGTCATTTGGATATGACTTGATACACACAGATCAAGGATCACAGTTTCTAGTTTTTGTTGTGGTCATGAGGGCCATTGATATAGCGTTGAGCGTTGGCCTTCTAGTGGCCTTGGTTTATTCTTTGGATGTAGGGCGTTGGGTGCTGGTCTTGTACCATTTAACACACCCTATTGCGAGTTGTGTTTTTGGTTTTTGTGTTTCCATATACTGAACTAAGTTGATTTTAGTAATATTAATTCTATAAGTATAATTGAATGGAATTGTTAATGCTTTGTTAATTTTAAATATGAATGTAAGTAGGCTTAAAGTATAATTGTAAACATGTATAAGTAAATGGTTGATGAATATGGTGGTGCATATGATGTTACTTCAAGTATGATAAGAGAGTGGTAATGAATTTTGGTTGTTGGTATCATATAGATGCTTTGTGTAATTCCATGGACCTTGTGGTGAGACTTTATAGTGGCATTCAATAGTTATATGTTTGGCTTAATTCCATGGATCTCCTGAGTAGATTGTATAGTGGCGTTTAGTAGTGTGATGTATTGATGTATGGACTTAATCTTGAAAGTTATCATGACGCTCCAATAATCATTGCATCTCAAGTAAAGAAGGGACTTATGTGGTGAGAAGTAGCATGAGGTCCTAGTATATGGTTTGATTCTTTGGTCATGGGTGGTAGACGAACTAGTTTTGTGTGGTAGCTTGGGTAGGCAAGTTGTTCCACCAGTACAAGTTCAAAACTTGCCACAGTCTGACATCAATACACATATTCGGATGGTCAAGTCTAGTATATATAAATGCATATGATAGGATTCATTGATATGAATGTTTATGTGTATTAAAACCTATATAAATTATATGAAATCTCTTTTGGTACATTAGCTTATCCTTTCTTTCCTTATTGTCTGTCTGTTTGTTTCTTCTTGTTTACGATGATCACCTTAATGGTGGGAGCAAATAAAGGTGTTTCAATTTGTTTAGTGCAGGCGGAAGTGGTGTTGAAGCTTAGAAGTGGACAGTTCCGTGTTATGTTTGATTAGTGTTAGAAATTAGTATTTCGCTTTAGTATTTAGTGTGATAAAATCCTTAAAGGTAAGATCCTTGTATATGTATATATTTGATTTTATAGTTATGTATAAGATAATTGTTGTAACTTTATGTGCATATTCTTTCTTATGAAATTTTTTTCTGTCCTCTCATTCCTTTGTGTGTGACATTTATTTTTATAGATGTATATTATTAAAATGGGATGTTTTATACTTGGTGTAAGCAATATCAACCCGTATATATAACAACAAAAGATATTTGGGGGACACTTAGGATCATATTTACATTAAAATTATATAAATAAATAAGAGTTACAAAGTGAGTCAATTTTGGTTATAGGGATTGGACCATCATGGGCTAAGCTAAAAATGAGTCAACTCAACTTGATTAACATTTTAGTGAGTCAAAATTTTTGTAACTTGACTCAATTTACCACAAGTTGATGGGTTACTGAGTCAATAGTTTAATGTTGTCTTTTTTTTTTTCTGCCAATTGAATGATGAGGTTGTGCACTTTAGTGGTTTTGTTATGAAACCCAAATATCCCAAAGTGGGATTTATTCACCAGGAAGTCGTCTTGAAGTATAACTTTGTTCAATGCATCATTAGGAGTAATTTTGATTCATTTTGTGTCAATCAGATGGTGTTTTAGAATGTCTTTAATTTCCAGCAATGCATTCTTTATGGTTTCTTATGTTTCACAAAGTGGATTTTGATTCATGTAGGAGTAGATTTTAAGTCATAGTCAGTTGATTGGATATTCTCCATTAGCTTATTAATTTCTTGGTACAATTTGTTTCATAATCTGCTTTTGAATCTTATTTTCCTTGCAACTTTACATTGGCTTCTTTATGTAGTTCTTGCTGAATTTTGGTTACCCAAATGGGGTTTCATTTCTCATGCATTTGAATTAGATTTTTTTTTCTTTTTATTTAATTTCTATTTCATTCTTTTTTTTCACCTTCCCTTGTTTGTAATTTCTTTTTCCTAGAATTAACTATACACTTTCTGAATTTAACATGCAATGAGTCTTAGAATTAGACCTTAGTTACCATTAACCTACATTAGTGGAAAATTGAGTTTTGTTGGTTTTTTTGCGATCAGAAAGTTATTCAACACACTTCTTCTAAAAAAATTTCAAACAATTACAAGATTTCATATTTCGCTTACTGAAACCATTACTAATCTAGCTAATTTGTTAGTTTAAACTTTTGATCATTAAATAAAAATTTAATAAATGACTTTTACCTTTCATATCCTTAATTAAGCTTCCATTTCTCTATAAAATTTGTAAGAAGTAAACAATAATCCACTTCAATAGGAAAAAGTATTTTAACAATGATTTTAATATCAATTAAAAAAGATTTTATAATATAAATACAACACAAAACAAGTTATTTTCAAACTATAATAGGTATGGCAACCAAAATTCCTAGTTATATTTTTTGGTACACTAATTAAGTTAATATATAAATAGAATAAAGGACCAGTTTCTTTATTTATTGTTTGAAATGTTTGGTATAAATATTTAAAACTTTGAATAGGTTAACGTAGGACAAAAGCACTAACTAGTATTAGCCGTCAAGTAGCTTTCCATTTACTTTTTTTATAGGCTTGCCTAATAATATTTAGAATATGAAGGTACGGATAGAGCTTATAACGTGAGTGAGTAATATTCTTGCAATATAGAATCATACTTATTAAACTATGGTGGGACTAGTTTGTTTGACACAAGTGAGTGTAAGGATATACACGTTCATACTCATCAAATTAAAAACCATAAAGTCACTCTACAACCACGGAAATTGACTTCTGCCAATTTAATGGCTTCCACGGTTTTCACTCATCATGAATGAAACACGAGTTTCACCAATGGCTAAAACCAGTACCAGTTTTTTTTTTATTATGGGTCCATGGTTTTGGAAAAGACCTCTTTTTCCATTTTGAAACTTTTTTAGAAGTAGCTTATTTCAAAATATTACCTTCTGCGTTTTTTAATATTTTTTTTATTTTATCTTTAAAATATTAACTAGTTTCCCTTTTACTCTTGTATAGTAGATAAAGCTTTATTATTTTATTTTACTCATCCTATCATAAAACCCAACTTTATCTTTTTAGGTAAAGTTTCTTATTTTTAATCTCTGACACTGAATAAAGTACTCTCAGTGATAGAAAATAAAAGTTATTATTATTGTTATTAATATGATAGAAAATAAAGTACCTTTTTTAACTATTATATCATTTGAAAGTCTGCTGTGCTGTTTCATCATTATTTTCAAAACCATTGATAGATGACAGATTTATTTTAAAATGTTTTCCATATTACATAGGGTACTTTAATTATATATCATTACTTCATTTTAAAAATCTTATGTCCATTTAGAATTATGTTATTTTTACTTTATTTTAAACTTAAAGAGAAATATAGTAAGATTTGCCATACGATTAATAAGAAGTACACAATACGAAAAATATAATACAACTGAAAGAAATATAGGTATGATTAGATTAATTTATCTATAAATAAAAGATTATGAGTTTAGAATTAATTAAAAACTAAAATTATAATCCAATTTGCGTCTCTTTGAAACATAGATAAACTGTAAAAAGAGGTTGAATAGAATTTAAGATTTTTTTTTTTCAAGAGAGTATTAGAGGCTATTTGCAGGAGTTAGACGTTATGCAGATAGTGTTGAATACTTAAAAATTTTAAAAAACGTTTAGAAAGCTTTTAAAATAATAACAAGAGCAAAGACTTGTTGATGGAAACATTTTCTGGTCTCTGGAACTTCAATTCCATAAGTCGAAAGCCAAGGTGCAACGGATTGGATGAAGCGTGATGCGGATGAAGGTGCAATTTGATGAATCTATGGTGTGTGCATGATGCCTCAAGCTCATACTGCCTATCCTCTAAGGAAGGAAGCTAGATGAGAAGAAAAAGGACTCCTAAATGAATAGACTCTTAAGCAAGCAAAGGCTCAAGGCATTTCTTTAGTGTTTCATTAATTGCATCAAAAGTAAATTGCAAAGAGATAAGCACTCTTATTTATAGAGAAGGGAAGCTCTTTATTATGTCCATTCTTCCCTTTGAAATTCAAAATAAAAGGCAACTTGAAAGGTCAATTGTAGAAGTTGTTTATCACACCAAGTCACAAGGGAAATGAGCAATGTAACTCGTGTGACAACATAACTCAATGGCGTTGAGTGCTCCTTGGTGGCCGTTGGCCAGTAGCTCTCGGCCAACTTGATTATTGGACCAATAGGCTTGGTTGGATGGTCCATGGACTTAGTGAATGTGTCCTAGAGCTTATTGGATCCTATAAGAAAAAAAATATACAAAGTTTTTAAGAGAAAAAGAAGGAAAAACTAATAGTCAATCTTTCATAGGAGCAAAGTCCTATGTAATCCATCTTCCCCTTGTATTCTTATTGTCATGGCTCTTCTAGAGGTTTTATGCTTCCTCTAGATGGTCCTCATGAAAAACAAGTATAGATGATAACTCTCATAGAGAGGATATTTCTTCAATACAAAGAATATATGAAAACTTATTACAAATATTTTCCTTTCAAATAAAGCATTAAACGATACAAACAAAAGAGAATGTTGACAGCGTAAGAGCAATAATAATTCTTATTGTCTTTTCTTCATGCGATCCTCTTTATATAGACTTCTTTGAAAAAGATTTATTACTCAAAGCATTGATTTTCACATAGGGTATAGTCTTTTGGTACAAGGTTAGATGTTAGGTTCCTTTTTCAAAGGCAATTGTGCTACTTTTACAAATATGTCAAACAGAAGGCATTGAGAAAACATTCTTGTAATGTCTTCCTATCTCTTAACGTTCTTCTGAATCAATGCAAAACTTTTGAATAAAGTTCTATCCTTTATAATCTGCACAGATAAAGAAAAAACAACATAACAAATAAGAAAGTAATATTCATACATTTATTTAAATGTTAGACGTTCATTAGTGTTTAGCTTAATGCGTGTACTATAGCATTTAGCGAAGTCTATTTTAGAGCAACATTATGTGTTTAGGATGTTAACACATGTATAGCGTTTAGCGTGTTATCCTAGACAGTTCCTTTTCATTAGACACTATTTCGTTAGACATTATTGTTAAACTTCAAAGCAAGGATTGCTATAAACGATCTTGTCTTAACACTTTTTTTTTATTTCATTGTTTATTATCATTGTGATTTCCCAAATAATTTCTCTTTCTCTCATTTGATCAAACCACCTTGACCTTTTAAATTTTTAATAAATAAACTTTGATCAAGTCCATCAATCTAAACTTAGAGTTGTGCTTATCGAGTAAGTAAAACAATTTCAGATTTTTAAGATTATAAATTTCGCTAGGTGAGTGGATGACTCAACAACCTCAATAAAGATGTTAGATCATCAATCTTGTTCTAACTAAATGTTTTTACTTCATTCACATACACTTAGCTAAAGAATGACTTGAGATAAATAAATTTGACTAAATTGATATATAAAAAATTCAACAAGTCACTAAACACAAACACTTTTATTTCAATCTTTATTCATTCGGTATTTAAAATCCATATCCCTTGTTCATTAAAAATAGAATCATCATGACAAGTACTACTTACATATAAATAGCCAAATTAACATCAAATTATAATCAATATAATTTCATTAAATGCTCATCAATATTAACTATTAAATTCACATATAATTAATACTCATAACAATTATCAAATTTGATTTATGTTATTCTCATACCAAATAATATAACTTAGAATACGATCTAAAATCCAACTAGCTTTCCTTAGATTAAGTTTCTTGATTCTAAAAAGAATTTTTAGAATTTCCACTCTTCACAAGATATTCTACTTGCACATAGAAAACTCAATTAAATAATCTGAACATATTTAACAATAATGAAAAAGAAAGAATTTGTCTTGAACCCACTCATATACAACAACTTACTATACATGCGTGCAATACTTTGAAAATAACTTAAGGAAAAAAAAAGATAAAAAATAATTTATTATTATTAATATCCTAACATCTCTCCACATTTATATTGTTTTCTTTAAGAGAAGTATTTTTTAAACATTAAACTTTTTCTTTTGGTTTATTATACATAAAGTTTTTTATTTAAATTAATGTAAAATATCTGTGTACGAATAAACATAAACTAATTGTATTGTTTATAATTATTCTCTTTTTCAAGTATTAGGAAGTATTGAAACTTAATTCAACCTCACTTAATGTTTTGACAGCAATTTAATAATAGGAAAGTGATAGATACAACAAACTTTTTAGTATGATAGACCCTAATATTAAATTAAAAATTAAATTTAATCTCACAAAATTAATTCATAAAGTAAATTTTGTTTATAATTATACATTATAGTTTGACTCTCTTTTTACTCAATATATAGCTGAAAAAAATTCAGTGGTTAATTATGTTGCCTATTTGGAGGCAAGTGACAGCAGCTCCTACCATAGTACTTCTAATTGCATGTAACATTCTCAAGTGTCTCTTCACTTTGTTTCATTTGGTCAAGTTTGTCTTGCAATTATGGTTCCATCTACTTAATTTGTTAAGTGAGAAAACCACATCAAAGCCTAAATTGATAACCACACATCCTTCACTCCACATGTTTGTCTTAATTTCACAAGCTTTGTTGAAAGCCCTAGAATAGGAGGAGAAATTATTTGTTTTAGATGCCAACTAAATAATGTTTACATGATATAGATCTAAATTTTATAATTTATAAAATATAATAATGCTTAATTATATATAACACAAGATTAATAAAAATCATGTGATTCACTTTAATAATTTTTTAGTAGGTGGCTCTCCTTGGTAGTATGACCTAGAAGAAGAGTAGCTGTTTTTCTTTCCCAACGGCACCCTTCACCCACACTAAAGCTATTATGCAAATTGCTACTTAGAATTTGTCGTACTCAAACAACATTTAGGGCTAACTAAAATGGACTTACTTCACCTAATCATTTGCGTAATATTCATCACAAATACAAAATAATTGACAATTATAAATAATTGATAAAACTTTTCAATTTGACATGTCATGGTGCTGTGCATAAGAGCAACTTGAAGCTACAAATTTGTTGATCCACTAGTGGCACACACCACTCGGTCCATGTAAACTTCATGTTGAATAACCGTTTTTAAAGTTAAATATAGATTGTCATTATATAAAATTGTAATAATAACAACACAAAGTTTAATAGTAAACTGTGCATATATTAGTAGAATATTTTTGTAGTCCTATAACAAAACGTACACCGGGATATTTTATGACATGTAAAAGTTTACTATGACTATGACATCACATTAAACAAACGACATAAAAAATATATTCTGATGTCACAAAAACTTATAATAAATCTCATTGCGAGATTGCAAAGAAAAGGAATTTCAACGTAGTATGTTAGGTGTGAAATTAATCAACATACTAAAATTTACTATAACATGTCTTTCAAAACTCAACATAATAATTTTTTATTATAATTTTATTTATGTTATTGTATTTCACTTAATATGACATATTTAATGTATCTGTTATAATAAGTTTACTCCGTTCACTTATTCAAAGTATTTTTCAAATCTTATATAAACTTTTCATTAAAATTACATTTATAACACTGTAAGTTTTACTTGACAAGTCTATTATAATTTTTAAATCCCTTTCTATTCATTATAGAATAATCATTTTTAATGCAAAAATACTTGCAATTAATTTATTATGATAGATAGATTACACCGGTTATAATAAGTTATTATTGATTTATTTTTTTCATTAATTAATGTTAATAATTCATGCAACTTTTTAAATAGATCTCTACATGATTAAAAATTGAATTTAACGAATGTATAATCATTTTAACAAACCCTTCTAGAGTATCATCATCATTTTTTGGCAAACCCTTTTACATAATACTATGTTTTCACCTTTTCTTTTATGATAAAAATTAATAAAATTATAACTATCAAAATAAATATAAATAATTTTTACAATTTTATTATGAATCATTTTTATTTATTTTATAGATGACTTTTTATTACAAATAGTTATTTTAATTTAAGAAAATATTAAATAAAAAATGATTAAATTTAAAAGAAATAGTCACTTAAAAAGTAAAGTTAGTAAGATAATTATTTTAATTTAAATAAAAGTTACTTATTAAAGATTAGAAATGAAATATGCACACTTTTTCCTTTTAAATAATAAAATAGATAATAGTCAACAAAGATCTTATAAGTTTCTATATATCACTGTATATTTACTTTAAATTTAAATGTTGAGAATTATAATTACTTTAAAAAATATATTTAGAAGGGTTTAAAACTAATTGATTTTATAAAAATCCTTACCGTATAAGTGTATCAAGTGTTATTCTCTGGTATCAAAATATTCTCGCAAAAAAAAAACGCATATATTATTTTATGAATTAAAATTAAATACATTTCATGCAAATATTTGACATTATTAATTAATATACATTATCGCGAACGATAAAATTATTTATTTTCGTAAGAAAATTTAAAAGATGTA
Source organism: Vigna angularis (assembly GCF_016808095.1). Taxonomy (NCBI): domain Eukaryota; kingdom Viridiplantae; phylum Streptophyta; class Magnoliopsida; order Fabales; family Fabaceae; genus Vigna; species Vigna angularis. The sequence continues at coordinate 31,532,940 of NC_068971.1, read as the reverse complement.
TTTAACATTAATATGAATTGACTGATAATGTAAAATGCCTTAAACTAAATGAACTCTCATGTTTTGGAAAAAGAAAAAAACATATTGTTTTTAAAATATTTGTTGATGTTCATTATATAAGATGGTTTGAGATTGCCTTAGGCAATGGTGCAAAAGTGTGAAAATTTCAAAAGTTTTATGTAAAGCATATTGGTCTCAGTGGCTGCAAAAATTATATTTTTTTAATACCTAAAGTTTAAAGAACAGTTTAAAATCCCGGTTTGTAAAGTGTACTGTGAAAACATAAATGGTGGTTTGAGGTTTCTTCCCATGGAGGCATTGTTTGGAGAATACTTTTTGCACAGGCTGACTCATTATTGAGTGTGACTAGAATCCGTCACTAACCCACAAAAGCCAAACACAGTACCACTGGTCAAGAATTAGCGAAAATGGCCCAAGCTAATATTTCAATCTCTGTCACCAAATACTAATTCCCTTCCAATGCTTTTTCTCTCACAACCACAAACCAGTACTATTTATAGAAGACAACTACAATATAAAAATAGAGAAACTCTATCAAACTACAATACTTCCATGTCACGTATAATATATAACACTATCTTTATAGACCCAATTAAAATAAAAAACACATAAACTTTGAAAAGTATATAACATTATGTGATTCCTAATTGATTTTTTATTTCAACTGTTTCTTTATCTGTATGTATAGTTCCTATTTGAAAATTTCTGAGACAAAAAAGTTCAATGGTTGTGAATTGTTTTTTTTTTGCGCTGTTAATTAATTTGATAGTACCATTTTTAGATAATTATTTGAAGTTTCAATACAAATATATTGCAATAATAGTTTGTAATAAGACGATAATATAAAATTATTTTACACTATCTATGCCTTGGTTTGGTTTATATTTATATGATTTTTAATCTAGTTATGGTAAAGTTAACAATTATACATTATACCCATGATTAATTGAAAAATATAGTTTGACACACGTAAAAGTATATCAACTTACACCACACTTTAATAATATAACGATATGTATTAGAATTTTAGTTAAAAGTATAATTGAAATATTATCATTTTGAATTCTTAGGTAACTTTTTTCCTATTTAGTCATCACTTAATTAATGTACCAAACTTTTCATTAGAATTTATAAGAAAGAAAAATAAAATAAAATAAATTTTATTATGAACCAAAGTTAGGTTGTACTTACATAGTAAATATTCTCACAATTTTTCTAAATTTATATATTTTTCAATTTGTACTTAAATTATTTCAATTTGTAAAGTTGATATCTTTTTTTTAAAAAAAATCCCAGATTGATAAGAGGTATTACTATCATAACTGAGTTCAAATATCATTTTATAAATTAGATTCCGAAGATAAATTAAATTTAAAATTTACTTTTGAAGATTAAATGATAAACAATCAATTATGAAGAAACTTTTGTGAAGATATGATGCATATATATAACATCGTAAAGCAATGTTACATGGGTATATATTTTTTATTTATCTTGAAGAAATTAGTAACATAGTTTCTGATATAGAAATTAAGGCAGCAATTTGAATGAGAGACATGTCCATGTGTACGTGGGGATGATAAGGACAGGAGAAGCATATGGATTTGAAGTTTGAAAAAATAGAGAGATGCGATTAAAGTAGAAATTTAGGAGTTAGGTCTGCGCAGCCTCTTTTCATCCTCTCATTATACTTTTGGAAACCAATTCAACTCGTATTGCGGATTATTCAAACTCATTTTGAAACGTCAAAAGCACGGTCACATTTTGCCACATTATTCTTCCTCTCCTTTTCTAGGACCCAATGCTTCAACACTTCTAGAAAAATTCAATAATGTTCTAGTTTTAATTTTCATCAATTTCATTTACTTTTTTACGTTACTTTCTTTATAGATAATATTCTGATAATTTAATAATATTATTTCAACGGATGATTTAGTTGGATATTTTTATTTGAAATGTTAAAGTATTTATAATACTTTGAATGTTTTATTAATTGATACTATTGGAGCAGACTGGGATGACTATAATAAATAAATTAATATATGAAAAGGAAACGAAATTAACCTCCATGATTCCTAACTTTTCCTTCTATCTTGTTTCAAACATCAAGATTCATCTAATTTCTACGAAAATGTCACCAATCTTACGTAAGAGAGGAGAAAATAGGAAGCATGAAGTTAAGAAGAATTATGATTTGGACCCTTGCATGGTCCACCTTCTCCTCCGCGTTCTGTATGGCACCATTCAGGGTGGAATTTCTGAGGGGTTGAACATGCAAGATATGAACAATATTTTTCCATATGTTCCACCAAACTATCGTTTTTATATCCCTTTTGCTTTATAATAAGGCATACAGTACGGAGGTTGTGCTAATCTTGGAAAACCACTTTTGACCATGTTTTCGTTGGTCTTCTCTTTTAGGTCGCTCGGAATATTTGCAACCCATACTTACAATTCACAAACGTTTTCTTTCTTAATCATTCATTTATACAAGCTATGTATATAACAGAAAATAACTTCAAGCTATCGTAATTACTATCAAATAAACTTTATATATGACTTAAATAAATGTTATCTAATACATTTAATTATTTTTTCTATGAATATTTAACAAACTTCCATTGACATGTTTTTTGTATTTTGAAGCAAGTTAGTCAATTATTTTATAACTTTAACTTTTCCTTATGTTACTAAATATCTAATATCTATTAGATAAACTAGTATGTGTTGCTATGACTTTGATTTTTTTCTTCTACCCTACACCAAATGGCAAATGGCACCCAAATCACTCCATTTCCCTTTTCTACTCCTTGTAATCATCATCTCTTTCACTTTTTTTCCCCTACAACAAATGGCAAATGACACCCACATCACTCATTTCCCTTTCCTCCTCCTTGTAACCATCATCTCCCTTTTATTTCACTTATATGGTCGTTCGTCTCATCATCCATGACTTTCACTCGCTAATGTTGTTTGAAGTCATTTTTGTAAAAAGAAGCCAACTGCATTAAAAAAGGAAGTTTACACAATAATTTAAGAATTTTTTAAAATGTTTCGGAAAACTTCGTTTGTTAGATACAAATAGATGAAGTTTAACACTAAACATATGCACCACCAAATAGGTTCTGTAAAAGATGGTGTTTAATGAGTAATTTTTTAGATACTATTTATTTTTTTTTTCATATATTTTGATTAGGTAAATTTCTCCTTACAGTATTAGATACAAATTAATACATAATAATGTAAAAAAGATACTAGGAAACACAACAATAAGAAATTTCCAACAAAATTTTATTAACAAAAAAAATTGTGTCGCTAAAATCAAAATTATTGACAAATTTTACTAATGAATCATAGAATTTTAATTATCGAAAAAAATATTTATGAATAATGAATCGGTCAATAAATTAGAATTTTAATTACAGTTGGTCATGAATCTGTTAATTAGTAAAATTCGTTAGTAATTTATAATAAGTGTCTCTCGTCACACTTTCCCACATTTATCTCTGCACTCTTACATTTTTTTTAAATTTCAAAACTATTCCCTGCATTTTAAAGAATCCTGCAACCCACTTTTTTTCTTTAATAGATTTCAAAATTCTTTGAAGGATTTTTCAAAAACTTCAACAGATTTCGAAATCCATTGAAGGAAGGTTATTTTTGGAATATGGGGGTACATGAAGAAATATGGAGAGGCGCAAGGAGAAATACTCATATTTAATTCTTTTTACTCATAAAACTTTTCGTCATTAAAAAAGATCCAAATTTCTGATTTTGGACTTGACCATTTTGTGGTAAAATCCATTTGTAATTCAACTTCTTTTTTAAATTAATGAGAAGAAAAGAAGGGAAGGAAGAGGAGAAGTCAGAGGCAGCGGTATTGGTGATAAGGCAATGCTACAATAGTGAAATACAGGAAAACACCAGAAAGGGAGATTTGAATAGTGTTTCAAAGCTTTTTTCAAAAACAAAGTTTAATAACTATTGTGAGTGTTAGTTAAACTACAATAGTTATTAAACATTTTTTGTTTTTAAGCAAGCATTTAGGAAAATGATTTAAACAATAAAAGCAATAACATAAGTATTGTTATATTGGTTCACTCAACCTAAGCTACATCTAGTCTCCCTTAAGAAGTCTTAAGGGGTTCAACTAATCTTATACAAGATTACAACCGAGTATAAACCACTCTTGGTATACACCGAGTATTATCAATTACTCTTGGTTCCCTTAATCAACCTAACTAGTCCGAGTTTAACCACTCTTAGTATCAACCTTAAACAACCATCTATAACGTTTAACTCTCCTAAGCTAAAATGTTGATAGGGGGAGCTTTAACCTCCTTATATCTTGATTTTTGATGATGAACAAAAGAATTATTTTATGGTTTCTTGCACAACAAATGACATAATTGTTTTATCTTTATCTTGTTTGTGCTTGATATATGAATTCTATTAGAAAAGAGACGCCTTATATCTCAAACCAAGAGGAGGTGAAATGGATTTTGCTTTAAAAAATTGATATTTTCAAAAGCTTTGCAAAATCTTTGATTTTCTTGAAATCAATCAAACAAGAATGATGAATAAACAATAAAAGAGAAAAGGATAGAGAAAGATAACACAAACAATTTATACTAGTTCGGCCAAGCCTAAATCTAGTCTTCATTCAACAACCTGAGTTGAAGGGATTCTATTATAATGATAGAGTTACAAGAATACAGATATATCCGCTCTCAATGTACTTCTCACCCCACTCAAAATCACTATAGCAAACAAGAGGTGAACACCCTCACACTTTTACCAAACAGAGAACAATCACAGCTCTCTCAACACTTTGAGAACAATCCCAACTCTCAATGAGAATACACATGGCTCTTTTCCTGGCACACCTGCACAAGAACGCAGTCCTCAAATTGTAGATGATAAAATTGATCTTCTAAGTACACTCTAGTAGTGTAGATCCAATCAGAATAATTCAGCCTAATTTCTTGATACAATCTTGATGTGTAAAACCCAAATTTAATCCTTGATTCATCAAGACTCTTCTTAGATGCTTCTATAATAAAACTCAATGAAATAGTTAGTTATGAAATTGATTGCAATTGAATTGATTTGAAATTGCGCTCAAGACAGTTATTTATAGGATTTTCTGAATCTTGACGCATTTTAATCGATTACAAAATTTATGTAATCTGTTAAATTTTTCCTTATGCTTTAACAAATTTGCTTTTATTTTAATTTAACAGATTATACAACGCATGTAATCGATTATACAATACTCATAAGCCAATAAATTTATTTGACCGTTAAAAATAGTTAAAGCTTTAAATGAAATTGATTTTGACATATGAAACATATTTAACCGATTATGAAACTTATGTAATCGGTTATGTCAACACTTGAGCAAATTTTCAAATCAACTTTCATTCCAAACATATCAATATACTAATGAAACATATTGGCATAGCAATGTGTTTTAATCGATTACAACTTATGTAATCGGTTATTACACAACTATTTGCCCTTGTTAAACATACAAGTGATCTAGAAAAATCTAACAGATTATATACTTTGCTTAACCGATTATTTCTTCCAGAAGTGAAATTTTAAATATGTTTTAAAGCATTATTCATCAACAAATAATGAATACATATATCAAGCTCATCAAGCACAAACACAATAAGGATAAAGGAATTGTTATGCCATTTGTTGTGCAAGAAACCATAAAATCATTTTCTTGTTCATCATATAAAATATAGATATAAAGGGTAGGTATAGCTCCCCCTATAAAAAATCTTGAAATTTGTAATTGCATCATTGAGTGATATGATGAAATTTGATATGCTGAATTTGGTCCATTGGATGTTGTTATGTTGAATTGCCTAGGTTAAGCATGCATTGACTGGGGAACTTAGGATATGATCAATTGAGCCAATTAGTATGTGCCTTGAGATTAAAAACTTTTCTTTTACCAAAGTACTAAGAAGGAACTACCAATTTCACCATTTGAACAAGTTTCATTTTTCCCAAATCACAAAATTTTATTTGTTGATGTGTGGTACATCGTTGAACAATGGTAGGCTAGTGAGCACTAGTTCATTGTGTAGGTCTAAGAGAATTTTAGCTTTAGGCTACTAAGCCTTAGTTTTATACCTCGGAGCTTAGAAAATTGCAAATGCTTTGGAGTTAGCAGGATACTATTGAGCATCATCCTTATATTGTAAGTACAACATATTTTAGCTCTAGGACACTGAACACTAGAAAGTGTCAATGAGTGTATCTTTTTACAAGAAGAATGACATTGAGCGCTAGTATTGTCGTTGGACGCTACCTTTTTATGAAAGGTTTTGTGTTGAATGCAAAAATGTATGTTGGAATTTTCTTTTACTATTATGAAAACAATATTGATCTCCACTTAGTTGATTGATTCGTGTTGGATTGGGGTGAGAAGAACGAATGATTTATTGTTACTCTAGGATTGGAAGCATTGCAATCTAACTAGTAGCTAACATGTTCTTAATTTTTATTTTAATTCGTATAGTCTGCTCTAACCCCCCACTACGTGTTTGATCCTTTGACAAAGAGAAAATTGGTCCTTGAGAGACGACCTAGGAGTCACTACCTAGTACTACACTTAATTGTAGTTTAATTTGATCGGGTACGACCTCAATCAACTACACAGAAGCATATGCTCATATAGCAAGGTTAGAAGTCATTCACATTCTCTTATCATTCGTGGTGTTCAACAAAATCAAGCTTTATCAAATGGATATCAAGAATGCATTCTTAAATGGTGATATTAAGGAAAAAGTGTACATGGAACAACCTTCAGGGTTTGAGTGCAAAGCTAATCCTACACACATCTTCAGACTTAACAAAGCCTTATATGGATTAAAATAATCTCCCAGAGCTTGGTATGAAAGGTTAAGTCTCTTCCTTATAAGGAATGGTTTCACAAGAGGTTAAGTAGACACCACGCTCTTCAGGAAGAATGTCAATCAAAGTTTCATAGTCATTTAGATATATGTTGATGACATTATCTTCGGTGCTACTAATGAAAAGTTATGCCAAGACTTCTCGAAAATGATGCAAGAAGAATTTGAGATTAGTATGATGAGCAAGCTAAAATTCTTTCTTGGACTATAAATCAAGCAAGAAGACGACACAATTTATATACATCAAACAAAGTATATAAAGGAGCTAATCAGAAAGTTCAAAATGGATGATGCCAAGGAGATGAAGAATCCAATGCATCCAACAACTAGCCTAGAACTATATGAAAGCTCAACAAAAGTGGACAACACTCTTTATCATCAAATGATAGGTTTACTTTTGTATCTTACAGTGTCTAGACTTGACATTATGTTTAGCATCTACCTTTGTGCAAGATTCCTGTCAGATCCTAGAGAAACTCATCTCAGTGTTGTTAAACGCAAATTTCACTATCTAAAAGGAATAAAAAATCTTAGTTTATGCTACAAAAGAAGTGAGAGATTTGATCTTGAAGGATACTGTGATGTTGATTTTGCTGGAGACAAAGTTGAGCGCAAAAGCACAAGTGAAGGTTGCCACTTCATTGGAAGAAACCTATTATCATGGCTGATCAAGAAGCAGAACACAATCGCACCATCAACTGCTGAAGCTGAATATGTTTCAGCTGCACATTGCTGCTCTCAACTATTATGGATCAAGAATCAACTCGAAGACTATAGTCACATTCAAGGTACAATTCTTATCTTCTACGATAATATGTTGCAATTAGTTTGTCTAAAAATCAACCATTGCATTCACGCACTAAAAATATTGAGGTCAAGCATCACTTCATACGTGGTCATGTTAACAAGGGTACTGTGGATTTACAATATGTAAACACAAAAGATCAGCAAGCTGACATAGTCACTAAGTCATTAGTTGAAGATAGACTTAACCGTCTAATAACCCTTATTGGTATGTGATTGAGGTCGTACCTGAATCAAATTGATATGCAATTAAGTGTAGTATAGACTAGGAAGTGACTCCTAGGTCGTTTCTCAAGGACTAAATATTGGTTCAGTCATTAGATCGAACACTTGGTGGGGGATGTTTTTGGACAGTTTTGTGTAATGAAATCAAACTAATTAAAGCACTAATTCAAACACAGATTAAAAACGGTTGATACTAGCTCGATTATAATGCTTCCAATCACAGATTAACAATAATTACACACTACTTTAACCCCTAATCCAACACAAGCTAACCAACTAAGCGAAGGCTAACCATGTTTTCAAAAAAGCGAATTAAGCAAACACAATGCTCCCATTTAATCATGTCCATGCTGCCACAGATTAAGAAAATGTAGTTTAATCGACTAAGCGAAGATTAAATACAATTAGGCAATTAAGCGTGTACCCAATTGCAAGCATAGAACATAATTAAATATGGAGTAAGGTTAGAACAAAAAAATCACCACGATAAACCAACAATCTCAAGGAAAACGTTGCAATCTCACTAAGACCAACCAAGCACACTTAGACTACCATTAAAAGAAAATTCAAACAACAAACAAAACGGAAGTAAAGCACATAAAACGTAACAGTAGCACCAAATGGAAATGAAAACGCAAAGCCAAATTACAAAAGAAAACAAAACCAAATCTGAAACGTAAATGCAAAGCTTGAAACGAAATTGAACTTGCAATTGAAAAATGGAATTGATTCAATACAAGAAAGAGGAAAACGAAAGCAAACCCCACAAGGGGGGTGGAAAATGCCCAATGCTAGGAAACCTAAATGGAAAACGTGAAAATTGAGGGAGAAAGAGCTTGCAAATCTAATTTGGAGTTTTTAAAAGCTCCATTTACCGTTTTGTCTTTCATACGAGCTTCTACAAAATATGACTTAAAATTGGGCCCAAAAGTGGAAATCTGTCCAAAACTAAAATAATTAAAATTACAAAACGAAATTAAAAGATGTGATAACCCTCTTGAAGTCCTAATCATAATTATAAAATTGTTCTGCAATTAATAATGAGAATAATTAGATTCAGATAATCCAAATTAATTAAAATATGAATTACTGATCAAATTAAGCCCAATTAGTAAAAATGAGACAATAATGAAGAATTAAACACAATTCACTAATATAATTTGGTGCGAAAAGCTAAATGAATAATACAAAATAACGATTCATCAGTATGAGAGACGTTGAATGAATTTTTGATTCAAATATGTTAAGTGTGTTCATATATGATTCATATAGGAGTCTAAAGAGTCAATCGTCTAGGACACGTAGTCCAAAAGACATCATTTTGTTGCATCGTCTATAAGACAACTGCATTCATGCATTAAGTGTGTCTAGTACTAAGCCCATATCTAAAAGTTGTCTAAGATTTCCTAAGCCCAAACCATCTCTCCTATCTACCAAATCTTCTTCGTATCAATCAAGCCACCCTCCTCTCTACTCAAGCCAATCTCTCTCTTCCTCAAAACACTAAAATCTCTTATTTCTCACTCTTACCACTGCTGACTAATACTCTTCACAACATCTTTTCGGTATTTAAAGAGATGTAAATCTCTTTCGAATATTTTCATACTAACTTCATTAAATGGACGAGACTGATCAATCGCCCATGACTAACTTTTTCTTCTATTTAAACGCACTTCTCTTCTTAACCTCTCAACTCATCCTCTCAAACCCTAAATCCTATCTTACTGTCATGTCCTGTCTAAATCTATAGTCTCCCAATCCTCAATATTCCAAGCCAATGAAACCCTCTTCCAAACCTCCTGATCGTCATTGTCATTTCATCCGTTGTCCAAGCTGCAAAAAACTTTAGTGCAAGGGAAGACTGATGGTGTTTTGGAGTTGTAGATAAAGCCTTAAGATTGGCCAAGGATTGGGGAAACTTACCTTTGTTTGTTTTCTTGTTGGTTTGTTTGATGAATAGGGTTTGCTCTTGATTATTTTGAAAGGTAAAGTTGTTTTGATGCATATGTATGAATGAGAATATGTTCTGTATGATGATAGGGTTTATATCATGTTTGTGTTGGGTTTTTCTCTATGAAGGTATGTATGTTTTTGTTGGGTTATCCCATGATAATATGCATTGATGCTAAGGGAGGGAAAATGTATGCTATTTAGAGGTTTTACCATACAAATATATGTTATAAAAGAGTGGTATGATGATCATATGCAGTATGTCAAGTTTGTTCGGGTTATAATATGCATAATGATGGGTTTAGGATGATTCAAGTGATGTAATGTATGTATTAGGGTATGTTCATAAGGGTATATGAGACTTGAATGCATGCATGATGTTCTGGGCGTGTTCACTCGTGATTTAGGATCGATGTATGTGTGTTTTGAACTCTATAAATATGTTCAGGATGTGTTTCGATTCGGTAATAATCGATTATCATTTCTTATAATTGATTATTTGCACATTAGTTTTGAGTTGTGTTTCAGGAATAATCGATTATTTAGGATGATAATCGATTATCCTAACATATGCGATTAATCTGGAAATTTGTTGTGTCAAAACCACTAAAATAATTGATTATCTTAAGTGATAATCGATTATCACAGTGTATTTTGTGTAAATGTGATCCTCTCGAGAATAATCGATTATCACTTTTGATAATCGATTATCCTAGTGTATTTTTGTTGAAAAATTGCGTTTTGATGAAGAATGAATGTGGACCAAGCTGGAGGTGTTGTAGAACATGATGATAACCAAAGAATGAGATTAATGGTTATGTTTAGGGTTAGATTTGACTTGTGGTTGAGATTAGAACATGAGTGAATGTTGGAGTGTACCTCATGGTATGGTTGATGGGCATAAGAGTGGAGGATAGGTCTACTTTTTGTACCAAGTAAATCCTGAGTTTATCTACATATAAGTGCTTCCTTTTTCCTTATTTGCAAAGGAAGCATTGTTCGGGTATTAAACCTTCCTTGTGTGGGAGTGATGGTGTTTTCCTTGTCCTTATGTGGCAGGATTACATGTTCTTTAATTGGATTACAGAACTATTCGAGCAGATCTGTAAGGGAGGCTATAAATTGGTCTGTAGGAGTGGCTACAGATGGGTGAGGTAGGGTAGGGTGTTCATGGAACAATGATGCTCATAATGTTGTTCATGACTGAGATAGTCATTATGATGGTGTATCTATGATAATGATCATAATATTAGAGATGCTCCAAGTGATGCTATGTTGATAGTCATGTTACTATAATGGTTATAGTAAGTAGTTAACATAGGTGCTAATGAGTAGATAACCAAGGGTCTATGTGTGAGATGTTAGTAATGACATCAAGGGTTAAGGAAATCAAAGATCGAGGATCGAAGATCAAGGATCATGGATCGAGAATTGAGTAATTCATTGTGATCAAGGACTAGGGATGCTAGAGGATTATGAATATTATTGTTATTACCATTGGGTATATGATGCTTTATGGTTGATATATATATATTCAGTGTGTTTATATGTTGTTATTATTATTATTATTGTTTTATTAGTAACTTACCCCATATGTGTTTGTATTTGTGTGTTGTAAATGAAATTATCGGCGATGATCATATAATATGTTATATGTGAGATGATGTTGCAGATGATGTTGAGGCATGATAGATTTGAGAGATGACGGGAAACAAACGTGAAATTTTTAATGAAAGCTATTTTTCTTAAATTTAAGACAATGTAGTTGGAGTTATTTTAATTCATTTGTAACTCCCATTATTTGAATAATGTAATTGGACAAGTCTTTTGAAACTCATATACTTTGAATAAATTATGCATGTTTAAATGTTATGTTTTCGAAAAATACATATTCGTGCTATAAGAAAGTTTTGAATTTTACGATTTTTTAATAACTTGTGACACCCTGAAATTTGGGGCATCACACTGAACTCTTCTAATCATTCATACTCATGTAGAGGAGAATGATTAGGTGGTAAGAGTGACAAAAGGTCCTATTATAAGGACGACTCCCAAGTTCTTATGACCATGACGTGAACTAACCTTGTGTGTGTCAACTCGGTAGAACAACTCAGTAGAGTAGTATTTTTGTCACCACAAGTGTATGGCTTCACTAGTCTAGCTTAATGGCACATACCTAGATAAATGAAGTCTAGTAAGAGTCTTTAAATGTGATATGTTTGTTTCATGAATGAATGATGGTGATGAAAAATCTTTATCTATTTTATGAATATTTTTTTTATATATATGACCCTTTCTTCTGTGTTGTTCTGCTTGTGTTGTACTTTTAGTTTGCAATAATAATCTTAATGGTGTGAGCATATGAAGATAAAATTGTTGATCCAGTTTAGGATCATGCGGTAACTTAGATTAGGTTGATGAGCAGTGACTAGAGATGGCAACGGGTTGGGTCGGGCACAAATAATTCCTACCCACAACTCGACCCGCTACCCGTTGGATATCTACATAAAAAAAATCCCCAAATTGTTTTCAACCCACGAATACCCATTGGATACCCGTTTTCAACCTACAAATATTTAAAAAATATATTTTGTGAATTTTTAAATAAGGTTTAAATTAAATTACAAGTTAAAGAAAATAATTTAATATATTTGCTACATATTAAAAAGACACAATGTAATTTTTAAACAAGTTAAAGAAAACAAATACTGAACAACTTTTGAAGAAAAAAAGATATGAGGAAGAAACACCCAGTAACTTAAGTTTCAATTTAGTCATAGGATTAACCCATAAATACTTATCAATGTATGAAACAAAGAGATAAGGAATTTCCAAGAGAACGTAAACAGGAACCCTAAACCCAAATTCTGAAAACGAACGCAATCACTGAAATCTCTAAACCGCGATAACCACCAGGGTCTTCAAAAATCCAATCTGCATCAATGAACTAAAATCCAAAAAAACTCAAAACACTCATTCGAATCATAACCCCAAAATCGCATCACCAATTAACAAGGAAGAAATCAAGAAACGAACTCCCAAAATGCAAATCAAAACATACGAAAGAAACCCCCAAAATCAGAGAACAAATCCTAATTTCAAATCCCAAATCGGAACAAAACTCCAATCACAACCAAAAGAGAGAGAGGAAGAGGGAATGAAGCCTACTCCCTGCACGAGCTGAACCAGAAGGAAGAAGAAAAGAGTCCTCCGTGAGAGAATTTTCTAATGAGATTCTATGTATATGTTTCATATCTCTATTAGGGTTGGGTCAAAAGTAATGTAACTTTTTTTTTCTTTTTTTCTTTTAAAAAAAGGGTAATTGAAAGAATCCTAAGTCATTATTATTAAAATTTTCCTTTTTTAAGAGTAATAAAAAAAATTAATTAAATTATTATTATTATTTTTTTCGTCAAATAACGAATATCTGCGGATTGAATAGTATAATACTCGCATCTTACTCATTTAAAAATGAATATTAAAATGTTCATTACTCGCTACCCACGGATAATAAATATCTGCGGATAGTAACTATTTGTCATGGATTTTATCTATGGATGTAGACTTTTTTGTCATCCTTAACATTGACTTAGACTAAGTTGATAAATAATTGTAATTTTTAACTTTTGAAAATTTTTAATTTTTCTTAGTGTAGTTATGATTATCTATATTCAATACATAATAAGTATAATATTTGTTATCATATCTATAATGTTCTCTTTGATAGCCTATACTTTTAAACAGATCTTAGGTATTTTTATGCATTTAATTATAGATTTTTATTTTTATTTTAATTAAAATTAAAATTGACTAGTATTTCTGTTATATAATTATGATATTATAAAATTCATAAAAACATTTTATAATTTTTAAAATTTTGATATAAATTTTAGTAATATTTTTAATTAATTTCATTATAGCAATTAATTTTTAATTATTTCATCGTATCAATTAATTTTTAACTATTTCATCATAAAATATAATTATTAATTAATTTATAATAATATTTTTGTTTTTATTATCATATTGTAGTAATGACAAATGTAAAACAATTATAAAGAATAGTGAAAACATATTTTTGCTATGCGTAAGTCTATTATTTTTATGATAAAAAAAAATAAAATTATAATTATTAAAATAAATATAAATATTTTTTATAATTTTATTCTAAACAACTTTAATTTATTTTATATTTAATATTTTATTATGAATAGTTATTTTAATTTGAAAATGATAAATTTAATAAAAACATTGAATTAAGAAACGGTTAAATTAAAAAAAAAAACGGAAGAACAAAATTGATAAATAGTTATTTAATAAATAATCTATATATAAAGAGGAGGATTTCTCCTTATCATATATAATATAATAATCTAGAGGAGGATTATTTTTTGTGTCAATATTTTCTAATTTTATTCTATAAATAAAATATTTTTAATAAAATGATTGTTTTATAATTTTATTTTTTAAGTCATTTTTATTAAATTTAATTATTTTTTCAATTTGGAAATTTTTTAAAATTTAATTATCTTTTTAATTAGAAAATTACTTATAAGAAAACTACTTATAATAATATCATAAAAATTAAAATATATAATTTTATAATAATAATAATAATAATAATTTTACTATTTTATTATAATATCATAAAAAAACACATGTTAATAATAGTATAAATATGTCTAATTACCTTTTAAACGCTTAATATTGTATCTTTAATGTAGACTCATTATACTACCAAAAATAAGTGAAAAAAACTCTAGATACAGAGACTTTAGTATTTTTAGATTCTCTACAGATTAAATAAGAAAAACACAATAGTTTGATAACCATATTTTGAACAAGTATCTGCACAAAACTGAAGTTGTACAGGCAGCCATAGGCTATGACCACCACTTTAAAGCCACCAATTGGGTTGCGCTTCCTCCAACAACCGCCGTTTTTTCTTGGTTCCAAATCGTGTGTTTCGACCTCTCCTCTTTCTCAATTGCATTTTGTTGGGACAAATCCTTAACCATATTCCTAATTGCAGGCTAAAGTTCCCAACTACTCAGCTTCCCAGAATCAACTGTAGCCACTCCTCTTTCGAAGTATGTTCTACTCCAGTTACTCTAAGGCCTTTGCTTTACCACTAACCATTTCCATTATTTATTGCACTCACATGAACTAGAATTGTTTTTGTCTCTTGCGAATTATAATTTTGGTAAATATACAGTGCATGTTTGATTGAATTTGGGATAACCTAAAATACCTTTTACCCTGGAATAAGCAATTTTTTTTTTTGTCGTTTTTCATTTGATGTATTGGAATTTATTATTCTGCATTGGATGGATTGGAACATTACGTGGAAACTGCAGGAATGTATGTATTGAAAGGCTATATTTTTGCTTAAGGTTCGAGAGGTTAGCTATCAACCCCCGGGGACTCAGCTTAAACTTCTAAATTCAGTTAGCTTTTCACTTCCAGAGAAAAGGTTCGTAATTGTATGTGTCTTTGTTTCGTTGTATTACTAACTTCAAAATACTAAGATGATTGTCCTTACTATGAAAGTTTCAATGATGCATCTTCCAAGTTTTTTTTTTCTTTTTTTCTTTTGTATTATGTGGCAGCTTATTTCTGTCAATTGCAACAGTTTCGGCCTAATTTTCGGACAGAGTGGAAGTGGAAAAACAACCCTATTGCAGGTTATACGTTTTGTCCCTTTAGTTCATGTTGCTTTTAGGTTGATGGTGGTCATAGCTCACGAAATGGCCTTGCATTTCTTCATTTAGCTTCTTGCAGGAATATGCAAACCAACCTCGGGATCTATTTACATCCAAAAGTATGGGAATGATGGAAATCCTAGTCAAACTCCGGAGCCCTTGGTGCCAGAAAGGGTTGGTATTGTCTTCCAGTTTCCTGAGAGGTATGAATATAAACAAATTGAATATAGTAAGAGGTTTTGTTAATCTCTATCTTGCATTTGTTTTAATTTTGTGCCATAAATCTTGACTACATGTCAAATATGTTGTTTGAGTGTAAGTGAATTGGCTGTTAAGGTGAGTAATTGAGTGTGAAGAAGAGAAAGAAAGGCGATATCAAGGTGAAGGTTGTGGAAAGTGTGAAGGCTAAGAAAAGCAAGAAGGTGTCGTGAGTTGGACTATGTTGTCCGTCAGTGATATATGCTAGAAATTTGTGCTTGTTGTGGCTTTAGGCAAGCCTATGTGGTTTTGCTTCTTGAGTCCTTTGGTGGATTTTGGTTTTTGATTATGTTATTATGGTGGTTGCTTTTATGTTGGTTCAATTTGTGTGATTTGTTTCAAAATTATAATTGAGGCTTAGAATATTGTTAAATGGGTAAAATCAAACCGTGGCATTCTCTTAGAAAATGAACTTTAGTTCTTAACTCTAATTTATAAAACCTGTTTTGTATGTTAAGGTTTGCATTCACTTATATACTATAATTTGCCATACTTGTATTTGATTTAGGATCTACAACAAGCTTCCTCACATCGGCTCAAACATGAAAATAGGGGTTGAATAACAGGTGATGTGATAGGATATGTTAGATACCATCTTATAGAAAAATGGACTTTAAGGATAACTCAATCTTACAAAACTAGTTTTATAGGAGGACTAAAGTGGACTTTAAGCTTGTTTGAACCACATAAAACTGTCTTAGTAAGATGGAGTTTGTGTGTGTGTGTATGTATGTATATATATATATATATATTTATATATGTATGTATGCATGTATATGTATGTATATAGTGTGGCCATCTTTTGAAGATGTGAGATCTCAAACACATACCTTTACATCAAGGACATCAAACATGTGAATAGAGGTGTGTTGAATAGTGGGTGGTACGATAGGCCAACAAACATACTAGGATAGACTTTTTATTTTCTTGAAAAATAAATTTTAAGTCTAATTCAACCTTATAATACCAACTTAGTAATGTGAGATTTGCCCCCACAATAGTAGACAACGAGAGATCTTCAACAATGATAAATGAGTTGTCTAATACACGAGGCTCCAACCATTGAGAGACTTGGAGAGGATAAAATTATGTAACCTTTACCCCTATGGACAATGAGGCTTTTTTTTTGTTTTTTTTTTGTGTGTGTGACTAGAAGAACCATGAATTCATGACTCCAGATCTCGAGGCAGCAGTATTGTTAACTTACTGGCTCACCATCTTCTTGATGGAAAAAAAATGTATTATATAACTGTCTAACATTAAGATGTAAATAACTACGATATTTTAGCTGATATGTTTTCTGGGCTCTTGTCAAAAAACAGGCAGCAGCAGCATAATACCTTTTGTAGCATTAGATATAACTTTCTTATGCTCTTTCCTCTAATTGAAATATTTTGAACTTTGAAGAATAATTATATTTATTTGAATATCAAAAAATTTATGGCAGTACCTTCTCTGATCTTTTATTCAGAATGGTGTGTTGTTTAATTGTCTGCATTGTACACTTTGATCATTTCATTTTTGTTGGATTGTCATTTCTAAAGTGCTACATATTTTGGTGTTGCAACCTAGGTATTTTGTCGCAGATAATGTGCTTGATGAAGTCACTTTTGGTTGGCCAAGGCAAAAGGGTAACCATCACCTCAGGGAGAATCTTACTCTAGGGCTACAAAGGGCAATTAACTGGGTAGTTATGCTTTTGTATACCACCAAGTGTATTTTTATAATACATGTATACACACACACATGGTTATCAAACTCTCAAGTTAACTCGTAAACTCTTACGAGTTTACGTTTCCAGACATGGCTTCCGAGTTAACTCGGAAGTAAAATCGTTTTCTGCGTAAACTCGATAGAATCGACTGTGAAATTGGTAGGATCATGTAAAATCGTGAGTTTAGAGCGATTATGCGAACTTGAAAGTTATATATTTAATTAAATGCATCAAAATTAATGACAATAATTCAAGTATTTATGTTTTACAATATTTATTTTTATGAACAATATAACTATAAATTTTATTTATTTAAAGTTATATAATTTTGTAGACTTATTTGAATTAAGATATTATTTATATAATTTTTTTCATCTGAAGTAAACTCATCGTATGAGTTTACGAGTTAAATTTACGAGTCGAGTTTACTTGATTCTCACGAGTTTACGTAAACTCTCGAATTTGATAACCTTGCACACATACCACTTATTTTCATTCTCTTTTCTATGTTTATTGTTGAAATTAGAAGAAAATCTTTCTAATTAGGGAAAATATTTGTAGAATCTTCTTAATTAGAGAAAATATCTATAGAATTTTCTAGTTTATTTTTTTGTATATTGTTTCCTTATTTTCCTTTTTTGGAAGATTAGATTGTTATAAATAGGTGTAAGGAGAATGTAATAGACATGAATGATAATAATAAAATTCATTCTCTTTTCAGGATTTATTTAATTTAATGTGATTGACGACTTTCTTCTCCACTAACTTATTTATATGTTTCATATGCAATGTTTTTCTTGTTTGTTACTATAGGTTGGATTAAGTGGGATATCATTGGATAAAAATCCTCACTCCCTTAGTGGTGGTTACAAACGCCGTCTTGCCTTGGCAATACAATTAGTAAGATGTTCTTTTCTAAATTCCTGCATGCTATTGCTTCGTGCTTGCACCCGACTTGCTCCTCAGTAGTATATAGATGTACCTCATTTATTACATTTTAGATGTCAATCAAGCAAGCATGAATTGGCATATGGTTAATGGTTTTTCCAAATTTATTTTTCAGGTGCAAACCCCTGATCTATTGATATTGGATGAACCTCTTGCTGGACTCGGTATGACAATGCAACATATGATTTCTTATTCTGTTTAGCTAGTTGCTATTGTAGTTGTTAGATATATTATCTTTATCTTTTATCTTCATTAGTTAGTCTGTTATTATTTCTTATTTGTATTTTAGCCTTAGCCCATATTTGTTCTATTATAAATAAAGGACCCTATGTGTATATTGGACACAAGAGAGTTTTCACTATATTCAACTTGGTATCAGAGCGGGACCCGCTCTGGTTTGTGTCTCATATCATTTGTCTGATGTCTCCTAGAATTACTCCTAATATAGGCATTAGTCCAAACCCTAACTAATGCCTATATTATCCTATGTGTATCTTCTACACAAGAGGAATTACTCCCATGTCTAATTTTCACTATATTCAACATCTTATTTATGCCAATGTTATAGTCATTAGTTAAAGTAACAAATAGAAGAAAGAAAATAGAATAAGAATGCATAAGAAATGCAAAATGTCATCCAACACTTGGTTTTTTAGGTAATTAAAAGAATTTAAAAGGATGTATTTTATTTTTTAGTAGGTACCTTTCGAAACTTATTAGCAAGACCATTTACTTTTATTATGATTTTAATGAAAGAAATTTAAGAGATAGTGGGACAAGGGGAGGAGAGGATAAGGTAGAATTGGGGCAAAGTGTTAAAACAAATATTTCCTTAGATCAAGGAATTGACCTAACGGTGTCTCTATAACTTGAATCCATGAAACTAATTTTGGCATAGCCTTTTCTAATGACATGTTGACGAAGATCCTCTCATCTTCTTCAGCAACCTTCATTTCTAGCAACGCCACTCTAGCGAACCCACTTGAGCTTTCTCTTCCTTTACATACTATTTGTTCTCTCAGTTTGTGTTTTCTTATTTTTCCTTTTTTCATTTTTAATACAAACTGTTATTTCCCTTTTGTTCTACTTTTTCCCTATTTTTATTTTCCCTGTAGTCCTAATAGCACCCATGCGCCCATAATGGGTGCAAATCAAGATGTTACATCTAATAATTTCCCACTGGTCAGATTGGAAAGCACGTGCTGATGTTGTGAAGCTGTTGAAGCATTTAAAAAAGGAGTTAACTGTGCTAGTTGTTAGTCATGATTTGAGGTTGTTTCAATTTACTCTACTATATTGATTTTCATTTTCTTATTACATTCTTCTGTTATGGAGTTGTTTAATTAATGATTTGTGAATGTGATTTATGAATTCTTTGGTTGTTGCAAAGATATTGATGTATCGTGTATTCCAAAATGATATCATTCATTGATGGGTAAACACATCATGTTCATATTTACATGACTTATGTGTATCAACATAATTGCTTGGTTTTTATGCAATAAATTAATGTCAATCAAAAGTGTTTTAGGAGGACTTGGAATTCTGACCCTTGTTTCTGTCTTGCACAATAAAACTTCTTTTGATGTTGTTGGCTCAAATTAAGAAAATAAACAAACAAATTCTATTCCAAAGTTTGTTTCCCAAAATTGTTTGTGGAAGTTTTTCTTTTGATGGTTATCTAATGAACACTTAGTCACAAACTAGGAGGAACACATCATTGTTGACAAACTCAACCCAAAGATCAAATACATAAAATATGCGGAAGAAGACAAGTAATGAAGAAGATGCCACAATCAAGATAGATTGATAAGCCACCGAAGATTATTCTCTTCAAATTATCAATTCAAAGATAAAAATTGAAAGTCCTTCACAAGAACCTGAAGAGGATTCCTCTTCTGTAGCATAAAGCTTAAGACGCAAATGAGTCCAAACTAATTAGAAAAGTTAACAGATGCCTACTTATGCTATGGACCTATGATTACTATGCTGATCTAACTATTTAGGTTCATCCAACATGGTATATAATAATATCCAAGAAGAGTTTTTAATTACAAAAATTAGAAACAAATACGAAAAGCACAACAAGGTCCAATAAAGAGTACACAACTTATAATCAACAATGTGGAGGGGAAGAATTATGATTCAATGGAGGAGGTCATGCCACTTGATCCTATGAACCAAAATAAGACATAAGCCAAAAAGAATTCCCTTTCTCAGACGCACTCTAGAAAAGCTCTGTTATTCAAATATGCATTCAATATCATTAAAAGTTGTTTACAAAGAAAATGAGTGAATATTTATAGCCAAAGGTTCCACTCAAGAAGAAATTAAAATGTTTCTAAAATGAAATGCAAATCTAACCTAGTGGCCTTGAGCAGTTCACAAAATTTAGAAGTCCAAAAAATTGAGGACATGTTCCATGCTTGGTCATGCCTTTCTATCACCGTAAATTCTGCTTATCAAGAAAGAGAGAGAAGTTTACGTTTCTCTTTTTTATCCCAATATTGTGACTTAATAATTTTTCTTATGGAGATTTATGTGCATTTCAGAGAATTTGCGAATCTAGTTGATCGATCATGGAGAATGGAAATGGGTGGAAACCTTAAAGAAGAATTTCTACCATTGTAATCTATGCTCATTGCCTTTTTAATCTCCATGACATTCTATGAGGTTTGTAGCTGTATCTTCAAGTGAGTGATTTATTTTCTATTGTACCTTGGATGCTTAGACTGGAAATTCTGAAACGAAAAAAATAAAAATATAATTCTATAAATAGCTTTCTTGAGATTTGATCATTGAAATGGTCTCGCGGCCTCTATGAAAATTAGTCATGGGTTCAGTTCTTGTTATTCCCATTTTAAAAATTGAAAAATAAAAATATAATTCTATAAAAAGCTTTCTTGGGATATGGACATTAATATGGTCTGGAGGCTTCTTTGACAAGTAGTCATGTGTTCAATTCTTGCTATTCCTATTTTAAAAACTATTTAAAATTTCTGCATATATGCCTATGGCACTCTTGTTTTGCCCATGTTTCAAGCTAAAGGCCAACAAGTGAGGTAATTTAGAGATATAATTGTATAAAAAGCATATAACATTTTCTATGAAAGATAATGTAGGAACTTGGTTATCATAGCTCATAATCTCTTTCTTGGATAGAGTTGCCTACGAAGGAATTCTGATTTGTGGAGGGTCTAACTTGTAGGAGGTAGAGTAAAGTGTTACCAAGCAACATGTTGTAGAGTAAAAACCACCAAGGCATAAACTCTTTGGGGCAATGCTATCATAAGAACTTGGGTCATACTGGGTGCTTAAGTCACACATTGAATTGTATTAAGATACTCAGTGGAATATATTGGGAGTCTCACATCGACTAGAGATAACATCAATTTAGAGTATATAAGTGAGTGCAAACCTCACCTTATACGCCGATTTTGTAAGGTTGAATTAAGTTTAAAGTTCACTTTTTAACATGGTATCAGAGCATGAGTTTGAGCCTATCCTAGCGAGAATTGTTGTTTATTGGGTCTGTTGTTCCACCCTTTATTGGGTCACTATCGAAGCATCCATTAATATCTAGTCTCACGCTCGAGATGTACTTTCCTCGGCGTGACAGGAGTGTGTTGGAGGTCTCACATCGACTAGAGATAAGATCAATTTATAGTATATAAGCGGGTGCAAACCTTACCTTACAAGACAATTTGTAGGGTTAAGTTAGACTTAAAGTCCACTTCTTAACTGAATAATAAGTGCTTTATTTCTTTTTCCTTAATAGCTAGCTTTTAAGGGTGGGCTCGTCAAGTACTTATTAGATAACTAGCAATATTAACATTTAATAGGTAAATTATGATTCTTGTGTTTTAACCAGTGGCCTGCACATTCATATCATTAGGTCTATTTGAGGGTCAGTTGAATGCTCATAAAATCCTAGTCAAGAGAGTTTGTATTGACCTCATACCAAGTCCTAGAAATCTGTTCTTGTGGTTGATGATGCATATCATTGGTTGCAATTGATTTGTTCATTTTATTTGCGCTCTAGTCTTCTTTGACACGGTAAAATCAAGTAAGTTTATAACAAACTAGTAAAATTAAACCAAACATGTCTATTTATTGAGAAACTGTCAGGAAACACAGATTTATTTGTTGTATGATTACTTCAAGTACAGGCATAACACAATCATTTTATCAAATTACCAATACTAGTTTTACAAGTCTCACTTATAGTGCAATTCATCACCACTTCAGCGCAGTTTAATTTAACTTGCTACAGCTCCAGCACCAAATCTACAATATAAAAAATTATGAATAAGTAATAATAGTAATCATAATTTAATTATACTTCAGTCATGCATGTATTATGATACTTCATGATATATTAATTTGCTTTCAAATCTAGAAATATGCTCAGGATTAGTTTGAGATTGATGTTATGTTTACATATTATAAAACATTTTAATCAAAATACTTATTGATAGGGTGTTTGGGTATATGTGTTTAGGTGGTGGGAAAGAGGATCAATGCTAGAATCCTTTTTATCTTGATAAGTGTCCGAGGACAAGAATTTTCAAAGTAGTTTGTATTTCAGTTAAGTAAATAATTATATGATCAAAGTAATTGGCAGTAATGCTGAAAGTATTAGAGGAAATGCAGAAAAAATGCTTTGGAAGATTATACAATCAGAACTGATACACAGACCTGCCCTCCCTGGCTTAAACAACAATACGGCTCTACAAAATTATGTTATGCCTCCCCACAATTTCTGATAGGATATAATGTAATAGGTTATAATGAGTAATGTGTGCAGAATAAAACGAAACAATTTAGGAATTAGTTGGGAGTTTTGGTTAGTTGGTTGGGGGGCCTGTATAAGAAGGCAGGGAGCTCTTGTGTGAAGTCACTTTTGGATAATCTTGTACATTGAGCTTTGGCTCTTTGTGAAGGGGAAACCCTTGGAGGAGAGAGTGCTCTCCTATTCTTTGTGTTCTATACACTCTATACAATAAAGAATATTATTCTTTTGTCTCTTTTAAATTCTGGGTTCCTATCAATTTCACATCCCCTTATTTGATATTTTCCTTTTCTCTCTGTTGCACAACAATACTCAACACTCCCTTGATCCAACATTCTTGTCCCCTCTCTGTTTATTTTGGCAATTTGTACTGTATTGTGTTGTTGAGATGAGACTTTATATGAATACGTAAAATGGTGCTAATGGAAGATATTTATCAAATTGGTGTGTGAGGAATTGCATTCTAGATGTATGTAGTACTTACACTCTGCGTCTGTTCTAATCCAGTGCTCATTATTTCCAGTTGAGCTGCTGCATATTTGCCCAAGCTGTGGTTGGTTCCAATTGATCATACGTTGTTGGGACCACTCTCTTGATTTGGTATCTGGATGAAATTTTTTGCCGTTGTCTGGATTTGTGGACTTCCGATTATCATATTCATGGAAGAATTTATGAGAAACATATTGTATCTCATCTTTGTGGGATTTAATGCAGTCTTTTCCGTTTATGGGGCTTTCAGGATAGACTTTTCTGTGAAACAAACGTAGAGCCTGCATACCAAGATGAATGAATCAAATCATTTATGATAACGTCATAGTATTCAATGTATTTTCAAGACATTCATATTGAAATTGTGAGTTTGCTTTCATAGCTAATTTTATTCTGGCACTTTACTCATCAGGACTGATATTTGGCACATTACTCTTTGACAAACACCCAAGAAATAAATATGTTGTTATCGTATTGATAATTTTTTGCTAATAAATCTGAGAAATTAATGATTCTCATAATCTGGTAAGAGACTTTTTAAATGTGGTTCAGAAGATCTAGTATTAGAGACCAACCTTGTGGAGTTTTTTATTGGTTGAAGCAGAATCAGCATCTTTCCTGGAAGTGTTGCAGCTTTTTGAAGAACTGCAGACCTTTTTCAATACCTTTCTCATAATATGCCTGGCAGCAGACTTATGTGTTTCCTTGACATGTGTTTCACCTCTTATTCCTGTCTCTGTACAATCTTGACTTGTTGCCTTTGTCCTATAAAGTAGCTCAGCTAAGGATGCTCTCTTTTTACTTACTTGTTTTGTTTCTGGTAGTTCAAATGAGGACCCCAGTAAATATCCTTGCAGTGGACATACAGCTTTGTTTCTGTAATCTTCAGCTTTGGGTCCATCTATTTCCTTTCCACTAAGTGTAATAGTGCTAACATAGCTGTTTCTTCCTGATGAATCATGGAAACTTTCTTCTCTTTCAGCCTCTAGAAATTTCTCGAGCTCATAGGTTATGAGCTTGAGTTCATTTTCTGTCACCTCTTCACTTCTCATTGGTATGTTTCCCAAAGGCTCCGCAAATGTTGGTGTTCCTGGTTCATTGGTTTCTGTTTCTGTACCAAGTGTTCCAATTGTTAGGAAACCTTCAAAGAGCTGAGAGCATATTGCTGTTGTTTCTTCTTGAGACTTGTCTTCTCTGCTGTCAACCAATCCAGAATAAGATATTTGATTTTCCTGATTGTGTGACTTTGAGAAATTGGGCTGATTTATGGAGCTGAAGCATGGCTTTGTATGGGAGTATTGATTGTCAAGCGTTGGCTTCACTGTAAGGCAAGTAGAAGGGTTTCCTGATATTTGAGTCCAAACAAATTACTAAGCTTGTGAAATTAACAATTAATGATAGATACACGTGCTACATATCTTGGTGAAACATTGATTCTCTGTATTGTTCTCCTCGTACTCTGGAAAGAGGACTAAGGAACTTGAGAGAAAAGGGATAATAGTTAGATGAGTTAAATTTGGACCCGGGAAGTGGAGAGTGATACAGGTACAAAATTTTAATTGCAGTACGTTAGTGTTTGCAACCACGTGATAAAGTGGGATGCAGATGTTTCAAGTACAGTAGTCGTCTTGATATCTTTAAAAGGCCTACTGTACAAAATACCTTACGTTTACTTAAGCTGAATCTCTTAAAAATTTTGGTAAGATTAATATTCATAGGCTAGAGATCAGAAAAATCAACGTAGTATTCATATTGTGCTATTTCATTGACTGACAGTAACCACTCAGTCACCGAATATAGAAGTGTTTAGCTGTGACTGGTGACAGTCTTTAGCCTTCACTGAATACCTTAAAGATTCTCATTCCTTTTCATTCACTTCCATTAAGAAAAATAGAGGAAAATTGGAATCTATGAGATAAGATAATAAGGACAGCTTAATACCAAATGTGAAATCCTTGAAAGCTTCTATACTATTCTGCCGATGTTTTCGATGCACCCATTGAAAGAACTGCAATAAGGAAAGTCAGGGATGAAGCTGAACGAATGAAGAAATTTTTAATTTTCAATGGGCAGAGTTTAGACTCACCTTCATTTTGATCTCTTTTCCTGTTTGAGAACCAAATTTTTCTAGTT
The DNA here is from genome assembly GCF_016808095.1 of Vigna angularis. Lineage (NCBI taxonomy): Eukaryota > Viridiplantae > Streptophyta > Magnoliopsida > Fabales > Fabaceae > Vigna > Vigna angularis. The sequence goes on along the minus strand of NC_068971.1, from coordinate 31,506,972 downwards.
GACTGATTATGCTGGTAGATATATATGTGCAAAGAAAAAGATCTCTAGGATTGGCAGGTTACGATTGCTAAAGTGAAAAGGCAAAAGACCTTTTCTTTGTGATTCATTATGAGTTGGAAGTAGATTTATGCTAGAAGAGTCTACGTTGGATGTGCCCATAGAGAAAAACAATTAGATAGATACAACAGTGTGGTTGGCTATTCTTTTCAAAAATTCTAATCATGAGGGTGTATTGTAAATTGTGTGTGGAATAGGTACACCAACAAATTTCTATTTGTCTATATTTGTCTCTGTACGAACTTAATGGAGTTTGATCACTTTCAGATGTAAATACGTAATGTTTGATGGCAAATACTGTCATTTTGAATGATGAGGCTAAAACACTATCAGAAAAATTTACTCTATTATGGTTACAGATGTGTCTAATAATATACTATTACCAATTAGGAAAATTTAAATTTGTAGTTGTTGGGTTCTTTCAGTGACATGCTATTGCTGGAAACATTGCTGTTTAATTCGAAAGTCTTTCTTCTATTAAGTGATTAATTCTTCCTGTACTCTGCAAGATGTAAACCATCCTTTTTGTAGTATCAGCTATAAACTGAGAAACTTTTTCTCTATCTAGCTTGAAAAATCCACGGTCCCAGTGTTTTGAATTTTCGGACGCTGTTATGGAATCAGTAGAATTTGCTTAGACACTTGTAATGTTAGTTAGAATTAAAACGCTAGACTTCATTCTTTGCAGGGCTAGTGTGAGAAGTTTCTGAATGAGCTAAAAGCATTAAGAAAATATCTTTTCATGATGTGCCTGATAATATATTTGTGTGCTTATATCATCGTCAATATTATTGTTATCATGAACATGTAGATAGGAGGTGCAAGTATCAGCGTAAAGGGAGGGGCAGGGGTAGATAGTCAAGTGGATCAACCTTCAATCCTTATCACATCGAGCCCAAAGTCAACTGTGCAAATAGCTCTTTTACTATTATTGTGTTGATTTTGGATTGTTATTAACGTTCTTTATGATGCATTGTGGTAATTCTTGATAAAACCTTTTGCGTCTTTCAAATTTCTCAGATTTCCACACAAGCACATTGCAGATTGATTAAAAGTAAGTTAAAGTCTTCTAGAAAATTTGTATGGTTTGCCATGTGATTTTAAGAAAAAATATTGCAGTTTTAAACCTGGGAACGAGATCATAAAAGGGATGTTAACCCCTAGGCCTGCACATTGTTTGATGTGACTTGACTTCTTTCATCTTTCTCAATCAAGAAGCACTTCCCGTTGCATGCTATCCGCGGTTCAATCTTTTAGGCTTTTATCCGAGCCATTTTTGTTTGTAGTTATGCCTTATGAACTGCCTTTATTGTCGTACAGCATGTTGAAGAGATAATTCCTGTACCTGAAAGTTCAGTATCACGCCTAGAAAGTGAACAGTCATACTTTCCCAGGGGAAAACTGTAGTAACAGCTCAGGCGTGAACACAAACTGTAGTGAAGTTTCGGCGTAAACACTATGTAGCAATGTTTACTTTTAAGATATACATGAATGTTCTGCAGGGTTAGCACTTTCTTTAATAAGGACAAATAATTGTTATGGCCCATTCTAAGTTATACATGTTTGGCTGTTTCTTCCTGCTTCCTGCACCTTTACAAGTTTCTTTATCACCTCTGTTAATTGTGGAATGGATTTTTCATAGTGCACATTCCTGAATGAACAGGAGGTAGCAGAAAAAACTTGTGGGGTGCATGAAGTCAGTGTCAATATACTTTAGAACACTGGTTTCTCCAAGGATGGTAATTTGTAATTGAATTAGCTCATGAACATACTTATATTATATCTGCTTTTTTATCCAAAATTTAGAACACCCTTGGTTCAAGATGGGCCTTTCTTTCTAGTCAATTTATTTGGCACTAAGCAATAATTTTCTTGAAAATAGTACACTACAGAAGACTGGATTGCTCCTGCACAATCCAAAAAAGAGCTGAATTATTGAGTTAAGTACGACTGGCTTACTGTTGATGTGTCGTTCCTAATATATTCTCCTTTGGATTGGTTGATATAAAGTGTGCAGCGTCAACATCACACTTGCAGCATCAACTGCATTTGTTTGTCACATGCTTACCTGCTTTCTCAGGAGTGTTGTCTCAAATCTTGTTTAACTTTACTGCTTAATCTTTTCCTTCAAGTTGTTTTCATGACCAATATTTTCTATTAACTGTGCATGTGGAACAAGGCCAAAATACTTGACTAACAATGAGGACGTTCCCATTTTAGAAACAATTTCTTCGCATCACGACACCAGTTCACTATGTTTCAACAGGGGAATATGTCCCAAGTCCTAGCCCAATAATTGCTTAGTCAGATAGGTTTATTACTGATTCTAACAAATCCCACTAATGAGCTCAACTTTTGTGTTATGGCATCTTCAAATTTAGCAGCAAGCTGGGCATACTAACTTGAAACTTGCCATTTGCTAGTAAGGACAGAGCCAAGTCAGCCATTCAAAAAGTGATATCCAAAACAAACACTAAGTCTTTAGAGTTATGGGGTCACCTTAGTCAGTGTAGCAGGGTACATGTGTGACCCATATAAAGGATAGATGGTGACCATGTGAATTCCACGTGACTATGAAATTGAATCTGGTTTATACTTATAATTTAAGCAAATAATCAAAACCCAGTCTCTTCTTACAACCACTGACTTATCTTCTTTCCATTACAGGTCTTTTTTTTATCACTGAGTGTGTTTCACGGATTAAAAATCCATTTTTAATATAAGTTTTAATTTTATAAGATTTGAAAAATTATTTTCTGGTGTTATTGATTCTTGTAAAAGTTTTAACTTGTAATTTTATGGTATTTCTCTACATTTTCTTTCTTATCAAGAGATAAAGAAGTGATGGAAATATATGAAGCTATTATTTCAAATTAGCTAACGCTAGTCATCATTGTCATTCAATGAAAATTTTATTGAAAAAGAAACCAAAAAAAAGGAAAGAAAAATAGGAGAGAACCACACTAAATCCATGATAAAATTATATTGCACACATAATTATAAAGTCACTTACTATGAAGAAAACCCATTATTGTCTTCATGAAAATTTTGAAATCCATATACCAGGAAAAAGGAAAATTGCTCGGCATATTAAAAATTTGATCATTAATCAATCCTCTCCCGTTCCAAAAAAAGCTTTTAATTTTTATAAGTTTTTGCTTTGGAAGATTTAGTATTAATTTTCTTTGGTTTACCTCTACCAAGTTTCCTTATAGTTTGAACAGACTTATCATAGACTTATCATTCTTTTCAAGTTGGTATCAAGAGCCAAACCTTTGTGTCTTCCTCGTTTATCGTCGACGGCATTGTCTCTCTATCATTTCCGTCGTTTGCTCCGCTGTCCGTCGCCGCTGTTGTTTGTCGTCGTTGCTGTCTGCCACTGCCAAATGTTGCTTTCTCCGACGAAGTCAAGGGTTTGGTGCGCCTTGAGAAGCGCAACCCAACCCTGGTGGTCCCGTCCTCCGAAGCCTCGGCACGAGCCGCCACGCGCCGCCACGCGTCGCTTCTTTCTGGCCATTCTCGACCGCGTGTTCCGCACGCGCTGCCTTCCCGATGTCAGAGTTACACTGCGTCACTGCAGATCGTCTCGCTGGGGCTTCTTGAGTGTGTTTTGGTTCTTGTTTCTTCGTTTTGTTGGCTTAAGCTCATACCTAGGGTTTCCTCCCTCACGTTTTTTGAAACCCTAAGTCCTATTTCTTCTCACAGTTTTAAAATGGGCTCTTCTACTGGAATTAATTCCTCTTTATCTACTACCCCTATTATTACATCTGCAAAACTGAATTGAAAAAATTATTTGTCATGGTCCTCTACTGTGGAATTGTGGTTTCTTGGTCAAGGACACCATAATCACCTTGAACAAGATATTTTTGTGGTCCCAGATGAAGAAAAATCTCAATGGCAAAAATTAGACTTTCAGTTATGTGTTGTTTTGTGGCAATCGGTTGAGCAAGAGGTTCTAGATATCTTGAGACCCTATAAGACATGTTCCTCTTTTTGGAAAAGGGCTCAAGATATTTTTTTAATGATGTACAATGTCTTTTCGATGCAACCCAAAGAGCAACTTCTCTCAAACAAGTCAATCATGATATGGTTTTCCATATAGCAAAAGCTCGGGTTGCAGTAGAAAAGTTAAAGAACTTCTTTGTAGCTGATTCATTAGAAAATATCAACAAAAAGCTTGACAAGTTTTACATGGTCCTAATTTTGAAAAGTTTACACTCTGATTTTGATCATGTACGTGATCAAGTTTTAGCTGGTGATCAAATTCCATCAATGGATGACTTAATTACTCGACTCCTTCGGGTACCTGCATTGGTTAAAGACGAGAATTTAAGTGATGCTATTGAAACATCAGCAATGGTGACACCACGAGGAAGTGGAGGAGGTAGGAGCAACCGAGGAGGACGTGGTGGTCGAAGTGGACGTCCTCAATGCTCATATTGTAAGAGAATGGGTCATACCCAAGATAAATGTTATTCCTTGCATGGCTTTCCAGACAAAGCTGCTCATGTGTCTAAATCTGATAATTCAGAATCTAGAATTTTTTATGAAGAGTACCAAGAGTTTTTGAGGTGCAAGTCTGAAAAATCTTCTAATCTTGGTCAATCCTCCTAAATGTCAAATGTGTCAACTGCTTGCATCTCTCAATCTGTGGAAGGTCATAGTCTATGAATTCTTGACTCGGGTGCCTCAAATCATATCTCTGGTAACATCCTTTCATTTTCTTCTATGTCTTCTCCGAAAAATCCTCATTTCATTACTATTGCCAATGAATCCAAAGTTGCATCTCAAGGGATTGGCAAAGTTTCCCTATCTCCTTCACTAAAATTGAATTTTGTTTTGTATATTCCTCATTGTCCTTACAATTTAATCTCTTTGAGTCAATTGACTCGTTCCTTAAATTATTTTGTAACCTTTTATGCTAATTCCTTTGTTATACAGGAACATGGTACGGGTCATTTGATTGGAGAAGGACATGAGTCACGAGGACTTTATTTCTTAAAATCTAACTCCTCAGTTTCCTGTTTCGCAACTTCATCCCCGAAACTTTTGCATGATCGGTTGGGCCACCCAAGCTTATCCAAGTTGAAGATCATGGTTCCAAGTTTCAAACACATTCAAGTCTTAGATTGTGAGTCTTGCCAGTTAGGAAAACAAGATTGAGAGAAGAAGTTGATCATGTATCAGACGCCTCAAGTGCAGGTTGATCAATGTTGATGGATTGACAAGTGTACCAAATCGCACAAGTAATATAAAATGGTAAGACCAAGTATCGTATCTCAAAGGACTCTCGGCACTAAAAAGTTGTGTGATAACTCAATTAATTAAGACTTAAATAAAATGAGATTGTTGGTTTCAAATGCAAAGACATAAAATTAAATATGAATGCAAATTGATCAATAGTAGAGTAACACAAAGATGAACGGAGGTTGTTTATAAAATGTGATGAGTATGTTGTTAGGGTTTGATTTCACCAAGTTTACTCTCATGTATATAAGAATTCTTCTTTTTACATTAATATTAACGTCATTCACTAAATTACTTAGAACTCGATCCCTCGACACAATAAGCCTGCCTTAATTCCTAGTTCGTGCAATTCCTAGCGATCCTAGAAAATTAAGTCTGAAGATCAAGAGCTTAAGACGACCAAGTACTCATACCCTCATCCCTAAGAAATATTACCCTTGGGAGAATTCAACAAGAACTTGAATTGTAAGGAACCTCCCAGCACTCATGCAATTCATAAATCATGCTACTAAATGAGTTAAATAGAGCAAGCATTGAAACAGACGAATTCCCTAATAATTAATGAAAAAGCATATAAATTAAGAATCAATTCAAATACATGAGAGTTCACAAGGTTACATCATTCTCCAACAACAAATAGAGTTTAGTTCATAGACATGGAGAAACTATATGAATAATGGAAAAGCATGAGATAGTGAAACCCTAAGAGTAGAAGAGGAAGCTCCTACCTCCAAATCCGCGTTTAGAGTGTGGAAGGGTGTGCTGTTGTGTTGCTCCAGCCAGAGATGCAAAACCTACAACGCCTAGGTCCTTTAAATAAAGTCGAAAAAGAGTAGAAACAGGGCCCAGTCCAAAAGAGTCAAAATAGAGCAAAAACTGGGCCGGATCTGCGACGCACGACACTCAGGTGCCCCATGTAGGGTGCCCGGGCGGTGGGCAATCTTCATGTAGGGCTTGAGCCTTCAAGTGGACACCCAGGCTTCGGGGGCCGCCGCTCGGGCGGCTTAGGAAGGCGCCCAGGCAGTGGACGTCGATTTTCCGAGGCTCAAGCCTCGGACAGGGCGCCCAAGCTTCGTGCAGTTCCTCCTTTTGGTGCTTTTCCAAGCCTTTCTGAGCTCTAACTCCCTAGCAATTCATCTCTGCTTTCTGCATTCTCTCATTACCTATCAAAACAAGGGAAATTAGTCATAAAATCATCAAATTCAACCTCAACTCTCTTATTCACACAACTTAATGAAAAAACATGAGTCCAAGCAAGTTTCTAAGTGAAAAAGGGTGTATTTAGTATCAAAATTACATCACCAATAATGGATTTTCAACTGTTAACACAACCCCAAAGTTAGAACTTTGCTTGTCCTCAAGCAAAACAAAATGTAACTCAGCTTTTCAGAACAATCACTACAATGACTCAACATTTTTCAAAAACTTTTCCTTCCAAGACAAGAAATCACTTTTATCAATTCAGCATAAAGATCTCAGTCAAGATGTGCAGATGTCTTAATTCAATCAAAAGCAATGTGATGTTCATATACTTTCAACAGATGATATCCTTAAGAATGATCAATCAACTAAGCAGAGAGGCAATCAGAAATTCAGAGAACTACTCCTCACCAAATAAAGTGTTTTACTCAAGCACTCAAAAGTGTATCACTCAAGCATCCAAAAGTGTATCACTCAACTCACAGGTGTATAGTGAGGTGTTGGTGTTTCTTTCACTCTGTTATCACAATGTCACACAAATTAATTTTGCCTTTCATTTAACCATAATCAAACATACTCACAAGTAGGTTTTCATCACAAGGGCTTTTCTTGGCTTGTAACTTGGCTGGGCTAAGAAGAAACATGGTTTTTCAAGAATGCAAAATCCTTGAGTTAAGAGAGATATTTATGAAATTAACAATTACACACAGGTTCTCTTTTTAAGAAGATCTTTCCCAACATTTTTCCCTTGCATTGAGCTTTCTTTTCTTTTCTTTTTATTTTTTTCTTTTCTTTTGATTTCTCTTTTTCTTTTTCTTTGTGCTCACTGCTTATTTTTCTAGCAATCCCAAACTTGAACCTTTATCAATACCTCACAAATATTCTCAACTCAACTCAAGGTAAAGAATTTAAAACAGGGTTTTCAAAACATGCTTAAGGCTAAAGGTTCAAAGGATGGAGCAAACTGTTCTCTTTTTATTTGGAAAAATTCATGAGTAGGCTAAAAAATAAGGGATAACAAAATATGGCCTTGATCATATAAAACCTACAAGCAAGTAGTTCAATCACAGAAAATTTGGGCAAAATCATTCATGCTTTCAAAGTAATAGCAATTATTCACAACACTCTGAAGCCCAAAACTCACACAGGTAAACTCTCAAGTCCTAGAATTCAGAAAAACATCCTGCTCAGTATCTCAATCAAATTTTATCTCAAGCACCTGTTTCATACTTTTTGAGCTAACACATAATGCATGATCTCAACATTAATCAATACACTAAAATATCACAAAGTAATATTCATCACAAAACACATCACAGTTGAATCAAAGCAGTGTGGTTCATTCAAACAAAGTACAATAACAAAACAATTGATTAAAAACAAAACAAATAACAAAACAAAACAAAAGATTAAAAAGAAAGGTTTAGAAAGCTGGGTTGCCTCCCAATAAGCGCTTCTTTAACGTCACTAGCTTGACCTAATAAGCTCAATCTAGATCAACCAGCTCCATGACTGTGGACATGTGTTCTACCTCACCACCAAGATAATGCTTGAAACATTGTCCATTGACAATCCAACTTCTTTGTGGATCTTCAAAGGAAGGATCTGTTAACTCAACTGCTCCATGTGGATCTTCAGAGGAAGGATCTGTTAACTCAACTGCTCCATATGGAAGAACATTCTTGACCATAAATGGACCAGACCACTTGGACTTCAACTTTCCAAGGAAAAGTTTCAGTCTTGAATTGAACAGCAGCACCCTCTGTCCTGGATTAAAGACTTTCTTCACCAGCTTCTTGTCATGATAAAACTTAACCTTTTCTTTGTAGTTTTTTAAGGAATCGTAGGCATGCAGTCGCATCTCCTCAAGCTCAATAAGTTGTCTTCTTCTCCTTTCAGTAGAGTCACAAGGATCATAATTCAAGAATTTTAAGGCCCACAGAGCTCGATGTTCCATCTCCACGGAAGGTGACATGTCTTTCCATAGACCATTGGGAAAAGAGATAATTCAATAGTTGTCTTCATTGCAGTTTTATAGGCCCAAAGGGCATCATCTAACTTCTGAGACCAATCCTTTCTTGATGAGGCAACTGTCTTTTCTAGAATTCTTTTTATCTCCCTATTTGAAACTTCTGCTTGCCCGTTTGTTTGTGGATGATAAGGTGTAGCTACCTTGTTTCTCACACCATAGTGCTTGAGTACCCTTGTCAGCTGAAAATTTCAAAAATGAGATCCTTCATCACTAATGAGTACTCGGGGCGTTCCAAACCGGGAAAAAATTTGCTTTTTCAGAAAATTAATAACAGTTTTCGAATCATTCCTGAGACAAGCTAGGGCTTCCACACATTTGCTCACATAATCCACTGCCACCAATATATATTCATTATTGAAAGAGGGTGGAAAAGGTCCAACAAAGTCTATGCCCCACCAATCAAAGACTTCAACTTCTAGTATTCCTTGCAGTGGCATTTCATGACGTCTGAAGATACTTCCCATCCTTTGACACTTATCACAGTTTCTGGCATGATTATGAGCATCCTTAAACAAAGTTGGCCAATAAAATCCTGACTGAAGTACCTTTGCAGTTGTTCTCTCTCCACTAAAATGCCCCCCATAAGGCGAATCATGACAATGCCATAAAATTCCTTCCATTTCTTCCTTAGTAACACAGCGCCTTAGAAGATTATCTGCCCCAATTTTTAACAAGTAAGGATCATCCCAAATATGGCATCATGTAAAAACTTTTTTCTTTGTTGCCAATTTAGATTTTCTGGGATTACTCCTGCAACTTTGAAATTGGCCATATCAGCAAACCACGACCTTTGTTGAATATACATGAGTGTTTCATCCGAGAAGGATTCCTAGATTTCTACTTCCTTGCTTGTAACTTCATTGTTAATCAACCGAGACAAGTGATCCGCAATTATATTTTCACTTTCCTTCTTGTCACGGATTTCCACATCAAACTCTTGTAGCAGAAGTACCTATCTAATCAACTGCGGCTTAAAATCCGGCTTGGTCAGCAAATACTTTATAGCTGCATGGTCTGTGTAGATATTCACTTTAGACCCAATGAGATAAGGTCTAAATTTCTCCAAGGCATACACAATAGCAAGAAATTATTTTTCTATGGTGCTATAATTCAACTAGACTTCATTCAAAACTTTGCTTGCATAATAAATAGTGTGGAATACCTTCTTTCTTCTCTGGCCAAGAACAACTCCTATAGCATAATTGTTGGCATCACACATCAGCTCAAAAGCTTGGTTCCAATCAGGAGCTACAATTACTGGGGCAGAAATCAACTTTTTCTTCAAGCATAAAATGCCTTAAGGCACTCATCATCCATCACAAATGGTGCGTCTTTAACAAGGAGGTTGCTCAGTGGTTTGGCAATCTTTGAGAAGTCTTTGATGAATCTTCTATAGAAACCAGCATGACCTAAAAAGCTTCTGATTCCCTTCACATTGGTTGGTGGTGGAAGTTTTTCAATAACCTCCACTTTGGCTCTATCAACCTCAACTCCCTTGGAAGAAATTTTATGACCCAAGACAATGCCTTCCTTTACCATAAAGTGACATTTTTCCCAATTAAGAACAATATTGGATTGGGTGCATCTTTTAAGTACAACATCCAGGTTAGACAAACACTCATGGAAGGAACTACCAAACACTAAAAAATCATCCATAAAGATTTCAATGCATTTTTCTATCAAGTTTGCGAATATTTCCTGCATGCATCTTTGAAAAGTAGTTGGAGCATTACATAACCCAAACGACATTTTTCTGTAAGCAAAAACTCCAAATAGGCAAGTGAAAGCCGTCTTTTCTTGGTCTTTTGGATCCACCACAATTTGATTATATCCAGAGTATCCATCCAGAAAACAATAGAAAGCCTGACCTGCTAATCTCTCCAGCATTTGATCCATGAAAGGAAGGGAAAAGTGATCCTTCCTAGTAGCACTATTCAACTTTCTATAGTCGATACACATCCTCCATCCAGTAACAGTCCTTGTGGGTATGAGCTCATTTTTTTCATTATAAATAAATGTCATTCCACCTTTCTTTGGTACCACCTGTACTGGGCTTACCCATGCACTATTATAAATAGGGTAAATAATGCCAGCCTCAAGTAACTTTAGCACTTCCTTTCTCACCTCCTCCTTCATTACTGGATTTAACCTTCTTTGTGGTTGAGCAACTGGTTTGTAGTCATCTTCCATGAATATTTTGTGCATGCAATATGTTGGACTTATGCCTTTGAGATCTGAGATTGACCATCCAATAGCTCATTTGTTGGCTTTAAGTACTTCTACCAACTTTTCTTCTTCTATGGGAAAGAGAGAGAGTTGTTGATGATAACTGGTTTGTTTCCACCTTCTTCTAGAAACACATACTTCAAGTGTGGCGGTAGCATCTTCAGCTCTACTTTGCTTCCTTTGACTTTTTCTTCTGTGTTTTGCAAAGGAACCTTTCATAATTCTTCCAAATTAGTCAAGCACTCATCCATTAGTTCCTCTTCTTTTTCATTTAACTCTTCACAAGTGTCAACTAGTATCTCCTCCAAAGAAAGCGTATCACTTGCATTGTTTTCTTGTATCATGCAAATCTCATCAAGAAAATCAAGATGAAAGCATTCTTTATCATCTTTTGGGTGAGACATGGCTTTAAAGACATCAAAATTTACTTCTTCATCTTGTACTCTCACCTTCAGTTTGTCATTTTCCACATCAATCAAAACTCTTGCTATCTTCATAAAAGGTCTCCCAAGAATAAGAGGTACATTCACATCCTCCTCCATCTCCATGATGACAAAGTCCACAGGAAAAAGAAATTTGTCTACCTTCACAAGCACATCTTCAGCTACCCCATAAGGATATTTCAAAGAATTGTCTGCAAGTTGAAGAGTCATCCGAGTAGGCTTGAGTTTCAACCCTTCAATCTTTTCAAACATGGAAAGCGGCATGAGATTAATACTGGCTCCCAGATCAATAAGTCCTTTCCCAACAGAGATATTCCCTATAGTGCAAGGAATAGTGAAGCTTCCTGGATCTTTAAACTTGGGGGGTAAGAGTTTTTGTATGATAGCACTGCAGTTTTCTTGAACTTCAATGGTTTCTTCTTCAATGTACTTCCTTTTCTTTGTGAGGAGCTCCTTCAAAAATTTAGCATATGAAGGTATTTGTTGCAAAGCCTCAAAGAAGGGTATATTAATCTCCAATTTCTTGAAGATTTCCATGAAACGCTCAAACTGTTTTCCTTTTTCCTTCCTGGAATAATTCTTTGGGTAAGGAAGGGGTTTTTCATAAGAGTCTTTCTTTTTCCTCTCTTCTTCCTCTCTCTCTCTCTCTTCTTCTTCTTCTCTCTCTTTTGCTTTTCTCTCAATCTCTTCTTTTTCTCTTTCTTTTTCATCTTTTTTACTCAATCTCTCTTTTTCTTTTCTCTCTATTTTTCTCTCATCTAAAATCTTGCCACTTCTAGTAATAACATTTTTGCATTCCTCTCTGGAGTTAGCTTTCATGTTACTCCCAAGATCGTCCAGCTTCTGAAGTATGTGATCAAGTTGGCTCCCTATCCTTCTGAATGTCGCCTGATTGTTTTATGATGAGAATCAGACATATGCATGAACTATTGAAGTGCATCATCCATCTTAGTCCATGAGTATTCGCACCACTCAGGGTATTAGACTATCCTGCCTAGATTTTCCTTGAGTATTCGCAATACTCTTGGTACTAGAATATCGTGCTTAGATTTCCTTAAGTATTATCACCACTCCTAGTACCTATGTTAAGCCTCTGGGTTGATTTTGCTATAATTTCTTAACTAGATTCTAAGGTTAGATGAATAAGTTTTTTTGTTCTTTTAATTCTAGTTGTGATTTATTTTTATCTATGTCTTTTGCTTCTTAATTAAGTAAAAGTAATGATTTTTACATTATACCAAGTAAGCATGGTGTTAAATCTACCTAACATATCAATCATATGAGTACAAGGGTTTTTAATTTTAATTGAGAATTTACTTTGATTAAACTTCGAAACTTTCATATGATTGAATGAATTTTTCCACTAATTGAGAATGTACTTTGATTAGTGGTAAAATCTTTAACAAGAATTAATCAAGAATATACTTTGGTTAATTAGCTTTTTACTTGACATAAGAGGTAAAAAAATAAACATGATTAGACATAGTAATATTTAATTGAGAATGTACTTTGGTTAAATTTACTATGATTAATCTATAAAGTTCTTGCTTTTAATTGAGAATGTACTTAGGTTAAGAGTGAGAATGCCAACAAATTAATTCAGAATTTACATTGATTAATTTGAAAATCTAACACAATAACTAATTGAACAATAATCTTAATCTTTATATAACCAATGATGAATCCTATTTTGTAAAAGCAGTGAAATCATATTTTCTTTACAATTATTTTTATCTTTTTAAATCTTTTTATAAATTTATTTCTTTCTATCTTTTTGTTATTTTGTTCTTTAATCTTTTATTGATCTTTATCTTCTTTATCATTTTTATTTTACTAACCCTTTTGTATAGCTTTTATAAGAACTAATTTGGTAAGAATTAATTTTGTGTTCGTTGGGAGACAACTTAGAGTTGACTTTACCTTTTTTATTTTGTTGGTTACTCTCTTAGCAATACTGAAGTTGTTATAGTTTAGTAATATTAATTTGATCACGTCAACGACAATGTTATCAACAAAAAAGATAAAGTTATACATGATGAGGGCAGACATAGTTGAGAATCAAGATATAACCTTCACTAGGTTTATGAGCAGACTCAATTTTGATATAAGAGATATAGTGGCACTTCTACCTTATACAAATTTAAATGATTTGGTTCAAATGTACATTAAGATAGAACAACTAAATATGAGAAAATCATCAAGAGAGACTCAAGTTCCCTTGGCTTCTTATGAAACGAAAAGTTTTAAAACAGAAGAGTCATTTAAACCTCTAGCCAAGATTCCTGAAAAGGATAAACAAAAAACCTCCACATGCACTCACATTATAGTGACATAAATTGTGTTAAATGTAACACCCCAATTTCTGAGATGTCACGGGTTATTAAAAATCAGTAAAATTCAAAATTTATCATAGCCTAGAAATGTATTAAAAGAAAACCTTATCCATTACATTATTTCAAGTAATAAAATAACGAAGGAAATACTCCAATTATATTGTCTTAACTTGTAAAACAAAATAACTTTAAATGAATCCCAAGGTTATTCCTCATCTTCTCTCGAATCAATCACGCCTTTGGAACATCTGTAACATTATCTACTCACGTAGAACACATTATACGATCATTGCCGATAATTTCATTCACAAACACACAAACACAAACATGTATAGGATAAGCTACCGGTAAAACAATCATAACAACAAGGTACATACATACTGATTATATAAACCATAATCAAACACACAACAAGATACATACCTTATGATCATATAAACCATAATCAAACACATAACAAGATACATACCTTATGATTATATCAACTATAATCAAATACCTTATACATAGTAGTAATAACAATAGGATTCTTAATCCTCTAACATAAACAATTCAATCATACTGAATTACTCAATCCTCAATCCCTAATCCTTGAACTTCGATCATTGATCCTTGATCTCTAACCCTTGATGTCATCACTAACATCTCACACATAAACCATTGGTCTATCCATTCATTAACACTCATGCTAACTACTTACTATAATCATTATAGTAACACCACTATCAACATAACATAACTTGGAGCATCTCAAGTACCATGATCATCATCATAAATACACCATCATCATGACTGTCCTAGTCATGAACAACACCATGAGCATCACCGTACCAATATAATATATTGGAAAGTGTACATCTTACTCTTGTACCTTATCTCACCGATTGTACTCGCTCTTATAGTCCACCTGTAGCCTCTCCTTCAGCACATATGTAACCTCCCTTATAGGTCATCTCCTTCTAATGCACACAAGGCAAAAGGAAGCAACTATTCGTAGATAGAACCAAGATTTACGAGGTACAACAAGTAGACTTATCCCCCACTTTCATGCTCATCAATCACATACTCAGGTACATCGCATCACTTACTCATTGTCCACTCTCAACCACAACTCAAACTGACCCTAAACATAACTACTAACCTCAATCTTTGATTATCATCATGTTCCACGACTCCTCATGCTTGGTTCAAATCCATTCTTCACCAAATTCGCCATTTTTCACCAAAATGCATTGTGATAATCGATTATCACATAAGATAATCGATTATCTCAGTGAAATTTACCTAGAAACATAACGCAAGAAGGGATAATCCATTATCATCCTAGATAATTGATTATTCTCGAAATCACACTCAAAACCAACGCGTAGATAATCGATTATAATTAATGATAATCAATTATTTCCGAATCGAACACATCCTAGATATGATTCAAGCATTCAAACATACATATATCAATCCTAGATCACGTGGAAACATAGTTAACACATCATACATGCATTCAAGCATCACATATCTATGTAAACATACTCAAACACACATAATACATCATTTGAATAATTTAGATACAATAATTGACATACTATACCCTCAATAATAAGGTACAAAAGAGTCTCCGATAAAAACACCAAATGGGTTTTTCAATCAACCAAACTAACTAAGCATATGCTTACAAATGAGAACAAAGAAGATGAAAATTCTCCAAAACAAAGCTGCTGATGTGAGGCTGTTTTCTCCCAAACTAGACCTCCGATTGACGATCAGAACAGTCATAATGAAGAACCATATGTTTGGAACACACAACGACGAAATCATCAGTGCAGGTTTAGTGTTATACAAGAATAATTTCCTCTTTTCATTTAGGTTGTTCTCTCCCAAATTAGACCTCCTATGGACGATCCAAACGGTCAGAATGAAGAAACATACGTCTGGAACCCACTGTCCAAATATTAGCAAGATCCAACGGTGAACGACTTCACAACGATGAAAACACCAGTGTAGATTTTGTGTTATGCGAGAATAATTTCTTCTCTTCCTTTCTCTCTCACTTAGTTTTTTCCTCTCTTCAAATGACTCTAATGTTCCCTACTAATTTGACTCACCTCCATTAAAACAAAGTGAGACATAATGGTCCATATTATTTGGCCCATTCTCCACATAGGAAGGGATCCCAATAACCCAACACTTACAACATATATTTGCATGGAAACCCCCAAACATCATAACTTTGTTCTCCCTTAGCATCAAACCCTCTATTGGGATAACCCAACAACCCATACATAAATTCATAGGGAAAACCCAACACAAATATTACATGAACCCTATGCCCATTCATACACAAACCCTTGCCCAACAATAGCAACATATAATCATAATCATATAAATATGTATCAACAAGGATTATTAATCCAAAATAACCAAGAACACATATAACACACAACAATAAAAAAACAAAGGTAAGCTTCCCATACCTTGGCCAAGCATAAGGATTTATCTACAACCCTAAAACACCATCAATCTTCCTTTACACCAAGAGTTTCTCGTCGCTCTCTCTCTTCTTCTCCCAAAACGTCAATCTCCTTTCTTTCTCTATTTTCTCTCATTAATTTAGAGTTTCTAGGGTTTTTAAACACAAAACCACCTTTTTCTCTATATTTTAATATTTATGAATCCACCTAACTTTATCTGTAATATTTCTTACTTATAATAATACTTTTTATTTTAATTTATTATAATGAGTCTATCAATAATATATATTATTATTATCTAGCCATAATATCTAATTATATATAATAATATCTCAATATATCATTTAATGTATCTACAATATCTAATAATAATAATATCACTTTTAAATATCTAAATCCACCAAAAAAATTTCTCCTATCAACTACTTTATTTCTAAGACTCCTATTTTCTTGGGTCTTACATTAAATGCCTAGGAAGAGGCCATATAGCTGCTTAGTGTCCCACCAAGAGAACCATCATCATGAAGGGCATTGACATCTATAGTAGTGAGGAAGAGTCCAAAACTAATGAGAGTGAGAGTGAACATGAAGAAGAGTTAAATGGAGAGGAAGTTTATCCTTGTTCTAGCAAACTTCTCATGGTGAGAAGGGTTCTTAACAACAAACCATGTGTTGAACACATATCCTAAAGAGAGAACATCTTTCATACAAGATGTCAAATTCAAAAGAAAACTTGTTCTCTCATTATGGACAATAGATCTTGTTGCAATTGTTGTAGCACTAGATTGGTTGAAAAGTTGAACCTAACTATGATACCCCATCCTATTGTAAAGACTTATTGAATTTGAATTTCTGCAATGGTATTATGATTTTAAAGTTCTAAATTTTTATTCGTTATAGTGACATCCCAAAATTAGGGTGTTACAAAGATTTTCTTCATAATTCACTCAAACACCTTCCATTCATTTATTAGTTCCACTGCCTCATCCATTCTTTGACTCTATTTTGCATCTATAACCGTGAAGAGCTCGAATCCAGCCATGAAGGGAACATATCACCCTTACTACCAAGCTTGCAATCAATGCCACATTAGTATCCCTTAATGCCATACGAGAAATCCACAACATCTAAACTGCAAATTGGGAAACCAGAGACCTATTCAGTTGACTAAATTGGCTTTCCTAACTAAGTGAATGGTTCAAAAACAAGTTTAGGTGTCACAAAGAATACCAATTCACTTCAATGGCCAGATTCTCATTTCCTCAACTCAACACAATTTTTAGTCTAAACAAGCACACATTCAACAGAATTCACAACAACAACTCCACATATCAATTTATCATGTTCAAAAAAACAAACATAGGTACACTATCAAGCAAAACTCTCAACAGAAAATCCTTATAATATACTTATCAATTATAGACCAATTCAAACATGTTACAAAACACACTACTATAAATTTTAAAACAAAATTTTTATAGTGACTCAATAAATTAAAACAACAATTCCAATCAATCACATACCATCAAATGTACACACATTAATGAAATTATATTAGAAATTGAGAATAATGGTATTTAGCTTCCCTTACCTAACAAATGACCAAAACGCTCTAGAAGGCCTAAAACAGTTCCAAACGCTTAGGAACCTCTATTTGCTCTTACGAACAATAGAAACATGATTAAGGTATATGTTAGGACCACTAATTAGCAGAAAGTCTTATAGAAAACTCCAACATCACATGCAACCACGAAAAGCTTACATGCAAGAGAGAAAACAAAACTAACCAAAGAAAGAAGCAAAAACCAACTTTCTTTATCTGAGAAATTAATCAGATGTACTTGAAGATATCGTCTCAAGATCACTCAGGAAATATCTAATCTTCAAACAAATGAACAATGAGTGAGAACTCTTAAAGAGAAGTTAGAGAAGTGGCTTAGAGATAAAATGTTTTAAAATTATGAAACTCGTTCATAATAAATTTATTTATATTAAAATCTTTTAATTTTAAAATAATTTAGTCTCATTATTTTTAAACCACTATCACCTCTAAAATGTAATTTTCTATATCTTTACATATTATAAATATTTTTATTATGTAAATACTTTTTATTACAAGTAATTATTTATATATGAAAAAGTAATTACTAGAAAAACCGCAAAATGATATTTTTATAAGTAATTACTTAGAATTCAAAAAATAGTTATTAAAACGGTAAAATTAGAATTTTAAAATATTAAAACGGTAAAATCAGAAAAAGGAAAAGTGATGTAACACATCGTGAGCCATCCGCCAAAATTTAACGTTGTTGCTTTTGAAAGACTAAAAATTATAGTTTTCTAAGAAAAATGATCAAAGTGAAGAAAATTTTGAAGGAAGGACAAAACCCAAAATCGCTTGATAATTGAGAGATTAAAAACATATTTAACCCAATTATAAAATACTTTTTATTAAAAATTATAAAAAGAAATAATTTGTATGTTTTTTATTATATAAGTAATTTTTTATTATAAATAATAATTTTTAAATCAAAAAAAGTAGTTAGTAAAAGAATAATATCAAAAAATATTTTCTTAATCATTTAAATTTTAAAAGATAATTATTAAAAGATAAAATGAAAAAGAAATGTATTCATCATGAGTCCTTTTTACATAATAGTAGGTATAGATAATATAGATTTAAATATAAATAATACATGTATTTAATAAGGAGGAACTAAATACATCAATATATCTTTTATTAAATATTAAAGATAAACTTTTTTTTTACATAATAGTATAGATATAAATAATATAAATATAGATAATATATGTATTTATTAAGGAGGAATTAAAATACAACAATACATCTTTCATTAAATATTAACTTTCAAAATACCAAAATATTTCCATAGCCTGATTTTTTATACTATTTATTCATAGTTTTGTTTTTAGCAATTATTCAGACTCACTCAATTTGAAATCTACGAACCCTCAAAATCGCTGTTTACCAACCTAATTCGCGTCCTCATTCTCAATCTCTCCGAGTTCACTCGCAGGCCTTTCTGTCTCTTGGCTTCGGAGGTATAGTCTTTAATTTGCTTTCTCTCTTTTTGATCCATGTGCTAACCTTCGGAATCGTATTTATTTTCCATCGTTGATAAACAGAGGGTTTTAATGGGTCAAACATAGGTCTAACTTGTACTATTTCATTTCAAATGTTGTTTATTCCAAAACTGGGTAAAGTTGGAAGGTTCTCTGTTATTGGAATTTAGGATTAAATGATTATTAGTTATACTTGTTCATTGTTTTCTTATTATATCCCGTTTTCGTATAGCTTTTGGCAGTGATCTGTAATTTTTCATCGAGGAATTTGTGTTTCAAACACTGTTTCTTTTTCTAGCTTTTAGACGAAGCGAGATTGACTTCGTTCTCCTGCAGGACAACTCTGCTACTAAACTGCAAATTTTGATTTTTATCGCTACGAAGGGTATTCAAAATAAGGGTATTCAAAATAATGTCGTGCAAATTGGCCTAGGTTTATCTATTGTGTATTTTTTTTTTTAATGTTTTTGTTAGGATATTTATCCTATTTTATCATCATTATAGTGTGTCAAGGGTTACCCTATTTATCTTGTGTCTAGGATTACCCTATTTATTGTATCAATTTATTCTTATAAATAGAAGATTGTGAGAGGGATCAATCAAGCCCTCTAAGTGCTAAGCTTATGAAAGAATTAGGATTCTTATCAAAGAGCTATTAAAGGGAAACATTTTTAATAAAACTTTGAGAGCCTTACTTAGTTTTCGTGTTTCAATTGCTTAGCTTTCCTTGGACCAATAAGTTATTGATATTTAGCATTAGTGCAGATTGGTATCAAATTAAACTTTTTAGTCACTTCTGTTGAATTATAGAAACTTTGGTGGGATGTTATTTGCACTATCAAATTGGATTTCTGTGTTATAAACAGAATCTTGTGTGTTACCGTGCTCTTTTTGCTAGCATATTGATATGTGGTATTATAGGAAGATCATTAATTTTGTTTTTGCAATAAAATCAATTTTCTGGGGTGTACAATTTGTTAAGTGCATTATATACATCTTCTTTTTATGATTAGATCTCTAAATTACCTTTGAAATTGGTTTCTAATCATTTGTTCATTTTTTTTTTTTCAGTTTTAATTTCAGTGAGTTGATATGTACAATGGAATAGGATTACAGACCCCAAGAGGGTCTGGTACAAATGGGTACATTCAGAGTAACAAGTTCTTTGTAAAGCCCAAGATTTCAAAGGTTGCGGAAAACACAAAGGGGTTTGAGTCAGATCAGGGCACTGCTGGGCTTTCCAGGAAGCCCAACAAAGAGATCCTTGAGCATGATCGCAAGCGTCAGATCGAGCTTAAGCTTGTCATCCTTGAAGACAAGCTCATCGATCAGGGCTACACTGATGCTGAGATTGCTGAGAAACTCGAAGAAACTCGCCAAAATTTGGAAGCTGCTGCTGCCACTGATGAGCTTGCATCTGTATCTGCATCAGATAAGAAGTAATTGATCTTGAATTCTGATATTTGTGTTAGAATTGTGGTTTTTGTGAAGTAATTATGTTAGCATTGTGATTGTTACTATTTGTGATGCCGGTATCTGTGTCAGAAGAAGTTATTGATCTTTTATGGCATGTCTTGGGGTTGTGATTCTTGTGATATAATTGTTTCAATCATGCTTTTTGTTGATGAGCTCTTTTATCTTTTTGGTGAATTATTCTGTTTCCTATGTGCTGTTTTTGTCTGTCATCTAAGTTAATCCTCAACTCTTTTTGAGAAGAAAGCTCAATGTAAGAACAAAAGGAAACTTTAGGTGGATAGTCTCTTGATCTTTTACGTTTGGGCTTTACTAAATTGAATAGAATTAAGTGTAACAGAAAATTCAAATGGTAACATCCTACGTTTAGATGGTAGGAACATATCATTGTCTATACCTCCACAACATCTGTGAATCAAATCTGGTACACCGGTTATCCAATTCTTCCACAGCGGGTTACGATATGCTTTATCCGAAGGCTGTTGCTCCACATCTATTCAAGCAGCCAAAGCAGCTATTTTTGCAGCCAAAAGAACAAAGAATGGCTGCTGGAGCTGTCAAATCACTGCACTGCAGTCTACACTTCCTCCGTTCCATTTAAGTTGTGTTTACTGTTGTGGATTAAGAAGGGAGGTATCCCACAACCCTAAAATATACTACAACGTATTAGCTTCTTTTTCTTATGTTAGGGTCTTTTATATTTTAGTACCAAGACAAACACCACCCGGTCTCATCTTATCACTTTGGGCCAAAAGTTATCTATTGGACCGTTTTATTCGTAGGCTTTCTAATATTTCTTTTATCAAAATATAAATAAGAAAATCTAGACTCATTAAGTTGAAGGTTTTAGATTGGAAAACAATGTGTGTTCAGACTCCGGCTGATGTGTGTGTGTCTCTCTCTCTCTCTCTCTCTCTCTCTCTCTCTCTCTCTCTCTCTATATATATATATATATATATATATATATATATATATATATATATATATATATATATATATATATATATATATATATTGAGTAATTGACAATACAACTTTGAGAAATCATAAATAAGGGTTACTGGCTATAACATAATAGGTATAACAAAAGCAGATAAAGGCTATACATCTAAAGATAATCATTATTCAACGCATTATAATTAAGTTATATTTTCATATTTAAACTAAGATATTTTGGAAACTGGAATGAAAATAATTTTGAATGTCATTTGGAAAAGGAGCTGTCCGATTCACACTTTCGTATCCTAATTCGACTACCATAATTGCACGTTGGATTATTGGAATATATGTTGGAAGTCCCGATTAGAGATAAGGACAATTCATAGTGTATAAACGAGTGCAAATCTCACTTTACAAGCCAGTTTTGTGGGGTTGAATTAGGCTTAAAGTCTATTTCTAACAGAATATAAGGTTGTTTTAATTATTTTATTGGTGTTGGTAGATGTTTTGAAGGCATAAATGTAGTTAGATTTGGATTAATGTGAATGGAGTATATGCCACTTTTTGACTGGTATGTGTAAAGTTATGACTAGATATAATTAATAAAAATTCTTTGGAGTTTTTCAGGGTTTCAGATACACAGACTCATCAAATTGCTGCTAGAAAGGAAAAACAGATGGAATCTTTAAAAGCTGCTCTTGGCATTGTATCATCTGAATTCAATGAAAATGCAGATGGGACTGATGGCCATGGGAATGATGGGAAAAATGGTTCTAACATGGATGGGAAACATAATTCAAAGCCAGAACATGCCTTTTTGGACAGAGATTTCAGTAGGAAGAAACAAATGGTTGAAGGTCAAAACGATGAAAATGTTAAGAAGAGCCTTAGAGATACAAGGCACCATAAGAAGATTGGAACTCGTGAGAAAAAGTCCGAGGATGATTCTTCTGATTCTTCTGACTCTTCTGAATCTTCTGATTCAGAAACCTCTTCTCCAAATGAGAAGAGAAGTACAAAGAAGCGTGGTAAAAATTATGCAAGCAGCAGTGATGAATCTGATTCTGATAGTGATGCTAAGAGGAAGGTCAAGGCCAAAAAGAAGATGAAAATTCCTAAGCACAGCAAGAAGGGTAGGGTGGAGGATAGCAATTCTGATGACAGCAATATTGCAAGAAAAAGTTACAAGAGACTAGAGTCTCATAAGAAGCACACTTCAGAGTACGATTCTGATCATCATGATGACGTCCCCAAGCATAAGACTAAGGATGGGATTAAACATTCAAAAATGAGCAGACGTCATGATTCTGAGGAGGAATCTGATATTGATAGTGAGGAAAAGAAATATGGTAGACCTGGGAAGCAGAGGACAAGAAGGCATAATTCTGAGGATGAGGATTCTGATAGAGACCGTGTTAAGCATCCTTCGGGTCATGACAAAAATGTTAAAAGGGGAACATACACTTCCTCTGAGAATAGCAGTGACAGTGATTCAGAAAGAAATTATAGTGATCATAGATATGGAAAAAAGGGTAGTTCTGCTGTAGCAAAGAAAGGTAAAGGGTATGACATGAAAGAAAGTAAATCCAGAGATAGTGGTGCAGAAAAAGGGAAGAACGGTGCTAACACTGATGCATTGGACTCCCTGAAAAGGTCATATGGGAAAGATTTTACCCAGGGACCGAATAGTAGAACTCAAGAAATGAT
Source organism: Vigna angularis (assembly GCF_016808095.1). Taxonomy (NCBI): domain Eukaryota; kingdom Viridiplantae; phylum Streptophyta; class Magnoliopsida; order Fabales; family Fabaceae; genus Vigna; species Vigna angularis. Next base: position 31,483,763 of record NC_068971.1, on the reverse strand, counting down.
ACACAGTAACAGGAAAACTCGTACAGAACGAGATAGGGAGCCCTTCCCATTTGCCAAGCATGATGGAGATGATAGAAAAACTGAGACTGAATCTAAATCAGTTAGGCTGGCAGGGCGTGATGATGATACCTCTGAGCAGAGAGGCAGAGATTATTATAACAAGGATGTTGAATCACATTTTGTTGGTCAGGCTGCCCGCTATGGTGAGGATCATTTAGCAAGGAGGCATAGAAGAGATGATGATAATCACATGGGTAATGATGACGGTGGGGAAAGAAAACGTGGAAGGGATGAAGATCGCAGAGAAAGAAATCACTTGAAGGATGAGGGTGTTGGAGAAAGAAAGCATGCTAGGGATGAAGATGATTCCAAAGAAGAGAAGCACGGAAGGCATGAGGATGGTCGGGGAGTTAACCGAACAGGAAGAAAGAACTCAAGATATGAGGATGATCTTGGAGAAAGAAAACAGGCAAGGGATGATGATGATTCTAAAGAAGGGAACCGTAGAAGAGATGAGGATGACCAAGGAGAGAGGAAGAACTTGAGGGATGTAGTTGACCGTGTTGAGAGGAAGCGTGGTAGGGATGAAGATTATCAAACAGGAAGAAATTACACAAGGGATGAGGATGAACATAGAGAAAGAAAGTTCAGAAGGGATGAGGATTATCATGCAGCAAGAAAGTTCAGAAGGGAGGATGATAATGATTATGGAGAAAGGAAGCACTTAAGGGATGAGAGTGATGTTCATATGGAAGCAAAACACAATAGGGTTGAGGATGGTCGTGGAGAACGTAGGAACTCAAGGGAGGATGATGATAGAGAGAGAAGGCACTCAAAGGATGAAGATGGTCGTAGTGAAAGAAAGCACAGAAGGGATGATGATGATGATGATGGTCATGAAGAAAGAAAGCGGCGAAGGGATGATGATGGCAGAGGAGAAAGAAAGCACAGGAGAGAGGAGGAGGACCGCAGAAGGGATGAGAGGGAAAGCCGAGGAGATTATTCCAGAAGAGCCAAATACTAAGTTTTTCCTTCTAGTGGAGCAATGGAAGACTTCTGAACTGTGATCCAAGCATTGGGAATACTTATTTTCTGCTTTAATTTTGGATTGCCCGTGTGTTGGTTTTGCTTTTTGAACGATATAACTTGTGTTTGAATTACTCTTCTTGTGTGCTTATTTCAAATCCTGTATTCTGCTGTGACTGGTAGTTTTTTTAAAAGTAAAATACAAAAGTTACTTTTGTTAAAATTATATTTCAGAAGCTTGGACTAATTGTCAGGCTTCGCTAGTATAATTGTTGAATACCATAAAAGTGAAATGGTGCATGTGCCGATTTTTTTCAATCAATGCGGAATAACGATTATATCTATTATATACGGAGATAAACAAACCTATTTTACTTTAATATTTAGGCTCATACTTAAATACCATTTTATTATTTAGTTGCTCTTCGTTGTGACTAAGATTTTTAAGTTGTTTAACAAGAGATGACAATCTTTTTGTTTATAAGGTAGCTGCAAAATATACTTAATACAACCATTTAATCAATAGAACTCTGATATTGAGCTTAAAACATTGTAGTTTTCAAGATAAAATGATTTGCGGTGCTTATTCCCGCACATCAAAGTCTTCTCCCTGCACTTTCAAATTTTTCGTTAATCACAAAAGTACTGTTCTGCACTTTCAAATTTTTCGTTGATCACAAGAGTACTGTTCTAACTAGGGTCAAATTTTCTCTTCTATAATTGATTTCACCCACTCACAACCATCCACTTTTACCTTGAAAGCCTAGTGTCCCACCTTCTCTCTTCCCCCTTTCTCTCGACCTCTTGTAGAAATTGCTCTTGGATTTCGTCTCTCCAACCCAGCACATGTTTGCTCTCGGATTTTGTCATTGTACCAACTAACTTTTGTTCTTCATCCCTGCACACCGAATATCATAGGTACATAGTCCTTTTCATTTTCGTTTAGATTTGTTGGTTTACATTTCATTTTTCTTTCCAAATTTCATTTTATATGCACTTAGAAAGGATACATCTGTATGAATTTGGAAAAATAGGGTTAGCCAGATTTCACTAAATTTTGAAATCTAGTTATGGTTCCACTAGATTTAGATTGTGAACCAGATTTAAAATTGTATTTAAAATTTGAAAAAGTCCTTAACTGGATTTGAAATCGAGTGAAGGTCTAATTGATTTTTGAAATTTGGTGAAGGCTTAACCAAATTTCAAAATTCAATAAAAGACTTCGTCAGATTTTGAAATTTAGTGAGTGTGTATCTATATCTTTTTTTTAATTTTTTTTTCATGTTTTAATAATTTATAAATTTGTTTGTTATATATATATATATATATATATATATATATATATATATATATATATATATATATATATATATATATATATATATATATATATATATATATATATATATATATATATATATGGTAAGAACATAAGATGCATCTACATATCAGGCTAAGAGTTCTTCATAAGGTGAACGTAGAAGGAGACTTGAAACATCAACTTGTAAAAGGAGTCACCGTGAAGAAGTTGGGGCATTACATCATCTTGATGTTCATAAAAGCACGGGGATGTTATTACGAACCATGATGATGTTGTTGAGCAACACAGGAATGTTATTTAAGAAAAACATGAAGTAGGTTGATTTTCTAGAGGTCCATAAGATAAATCATTGTTGACAAGCTATGGTAAAAAGTTAAAAAGTTTGGAACACTATAGAACTCTTAACAGAGTGTCTAATCATCATTACGCTCAAACAAAATGATGTTGTTACCAATAAAGAGCATTAGTAAGTTTGAAGATAAATGATTTTGATGATGCTGCAAGAAGATAGACTTGAAGAAGCTGTTAAAATTATTTTAAATGCACTTTGTAGAATATAAATGTATTAGGAAAGTCTTTGAATATGTAATACTTAAAAAATCTCGTATCTTTAGTTAAGTTACGCATTTAATCGATTATGTGAAGCTATAATCGATTATCATAAGCACTCTTTGATGGAAGAACGGATTGGCTGATTCGGGTGGAGGAACAAATCAACCAAGCTCACCTCTGACTTGGACCATAGAAGCACCCAGCAATGGAAGAGGTGCTTCGGCAATGCAGCGGAATGGGTTGAAGATGACTGGAGAAAACAGAAAAGTAAGTGGAATGAAACAGTGGTTCAGTGAAGGAGAAACTGAAGCACAATTTCAGACGGTGGTGTTCTGTGAATAGGGAAGTGAAATGGAGGCAGAGATTTGGGTGCTGAAATGTGATGCGGATGGGTGGAGATGTGCTAGTAATGGAGCCTAGCTAGGGAGAGAGGCTAGAGGAAACACTCAAGCTCTCTCTCGGTGACCTTCAATAAGAAGAAAGTTCTGGACAACATCAACAGAAAAATTTTCTTCATTCAAATCAAAGGTCCCGTTACAAGCAATGGAGCAAGGTATTTAAAGGAGAAACAAAGCTCCTGGTTCACGCCTACACTTAGCTACGTTAGCTATGATGCAAGGGCCAGCTGTGCAAGTGGAAAGAAAACGTGAATGGCTACGTGGCCTATCAAACAAGAAGCTGGTGAAGAAACGTGAGTGGCAACTGGTGCATTTGTTGATGCTGGGCACAAACCCTTATCTGCTGAGCGCTAGGCTTTTTCAACTTCAACCAAGTTGCTGGTTGCAATGTGACTCATGTAAGCTTCCAAAGCAGCTTACTATGCATCCAAGTGAAGATTCCAACATTCCTCTAAATGAAGATTTGGCTTGCTTCTTCATTCTTGATGTTTCCTTGCTTCTTGATTTATCAAGTTTCTTGGCTAGTTGATCCATGATCTCCTAGCTTTATTAGACCTTAAGTTGATACTCCTTTGAATGGACTTCCCTAAATGGGTTTCCATCATACCCTCCCTCTTGAAAAACGGTTTGTCCTCAAATCGGGAAGATATAAAGAAGCACAACTTTGGTTTGTTACTTTCCTCCTGGATAAAAATATATCTACAATAAGCATCAAATATATCTCCAATTAGTATCAATCCAAGAAAGAATTTTTTTATGGAAGTAACTTTAGAATAAGGACTTTGTTTTATAGTTTTAAACAAATCTGAAAGTCCTATTTCACAAGTCACTTTTCTTTTATCTTGAGTTTCTTGTATCCCTAAGGGTAACAATAACTCAAGATTTAAATTGCCATATTTTGAAGAGGGTAGTGTAATGATAATTTGTGTGGCAATTGGTTTAGAAGAGAAGTTATCATGCAAAGACTTAAAGATAATTGAAGAAGAATTAAAGGATTGGAAACCTTCCCTTTTTGGTTCCCTTTGAATTGTAGGAGTAGAATTTGCCATCAGTAGCAAATGCTCCTTTTCTCTCTTTTCTTTTTCTCTTCTCTCATCTTCTGCTCTCTTCTCTTCTTCTCTCTTTCTCTTTTCTTCTTCTATCTTTTCTCTCAATTCCTCTTCTCTCCTTCTAGTCTCTCTCTTTCTTCTCTTATCCAAGAGTTTCTCAAGTTTTTCTTTAAATTCAATTTCCCTTCTAGAGAAACCATCTAGACCTTTCATAAATGTTTTTCCCTCTTGAATGAGGTGTCCCATTAATTTTAGGTCTCTCTTGGCTAAAGGAGGAACAAAGTTTCTTCTCATGCAAGCTCTTAGCTCATACCAATCATGAATGGAGGATTTTCTACCTTTCTTGACACTATATTGCCTATGACTCCACCACTCACTTGCATGTTCTTTTAATCTAGAAAGATATATGTTAAGAGCAAAGGATTCACTATCTCTAGCAAGAAAAGGATGTATTTTATCAATTTTTCTTTCCCAAGCTAAGTATGTTAAAGTACTAATGTCTTTACCAAAAAATGGAATATCTTTCCTAGCTTGACTGTACCTTTCATCCTTCCTTCTTTCTTTTTGTTCACACTCATTTTGATTGTTCATGTATTGGGCAAACAAGTTCCTAAGCTCACTCATTTCTATTCCTCTCTTGGTGATCATGATTTCTTCATACATCTTTTTAATTTCAAAAGTGGATTCTTAGTTTGAAAAGGTTTAAGATTTTTCCTAGAGACAATTCCCAGGTAAGAGAGGTGAGCCAAAGGCCGCTTAAATACCAAGTCTTACCTAGCCAGAATGTCTAAGGTTACTTACTTGACCATTTTCAAAGTAAGATTCACTATTGAATTTAAAAATGGACTTAAACAATCAAAATGAAAGAGTTAAAACACCTTGACTTCTAATGTAACAAAAGGCTAGAGCGTGGAAATAAGGAAATAAAGCAAAGGAAAATCCTAGGTGAGGCTTGTCGCTTTAGCTAACAAGACACACTCACCGTCTACTATCAAAGCAAGCAAAGAAAATTGCCAAGATTGGAGAGAGCACCAAGGACTCTTCCAAACACACTTGGTCTTAATGTCCTTTTACAAGAAAACAAATGAAAGCTAAAAAAAATGAAAACAGATTACAAGTTCAAAACTCAAATAGGATCAAGTTAAACTACTCTACTGCTCCATGTATTCACTGATTTGAATTTGTTTCTGTATCTCTCTTGGTGCGTTAGCCCTTCAATCCTTGCTCAAAGAGGATTCAATCTTCTGGAACAGTATTAGCACTGCAGAGTATTGATTCTGCTGTTTGGCTCCTGATGCAACCATGAAACTCCAATTAGAGCACATTCATCTCACTCTTAATGGTCTTCACAAAGCTCTCTAAAACAGTTCTGCATAGGTTGAACTTAAATAAGGAGCAATTGCACTCTGCTGCAAGGTTTTCCTCTATGAATTTTGCTTATTCAAACTCCAAAATCACGTGGAAATATGGTTCTTAATCTGTGATTGAATTCAATTCTTTACTTTGAAAATCTGCTGCACAAGCTGTAAGACACCCTTCAAGTGAAAACCTGCACTGTTATATCACACCAGCAAGAATATCTAATGCTCCAAACTGAACAAATTAATGAACTAGCAAAACTGATTTTGAATTAAACAGAATTTGGAGAGCAAACTGGCTAAAACAGATATAGCACCAGAAAACTAGAAACCGAACTGATATAAACAAGATGTGAAGAAATCTGTTTTGAAAAACTTTGAAAAGTTGAAATCTGCACCTTCAATTATAGAAACCAGTTCAATTAACAAGTTTTCGAAATCCTTTTGATCATTGGCATTGCCTTTCCAAAACAAAAACTGTGTAGACATATTGAATAGCACAAATCAGATTTAAGAAATTGGACTTTTCAGCATTGGAAGCTAAAACAGGATTTTCCTCTCGGCCAAGTATTTTGGCTTCATGTGCATCCACTCAAATCTCACATTCTGAACTGTTTCAAGGTATTTTCACTCCACTGACAAATTTATTTTGGATGATATACACTCAATCTCACCATCACTCAACTATTTGGCTTGTGTCTCAAAATTTGGCTAGTGGAGTTGCCAAATTTTCACTCTTTTTCTCACTGCAGAATGGTGTTTCAGGAAGCTATTTTTCCTTGCTGTTGAGGCACTTGGATCAAGAGCTATATGAGTTTCCACCCCTCAAGATGCTACCACTAGCATGAGCAATCACCCTAGCACAAAATCTGCACCAATAAGCATCTAAACAGCACCAGAAATAAGAAAGTAAGGCTGGAACAGAACTGACTTATTATGGACAAAACCAGATTTTCAATTTAAAGACAAACAAGCAATTAAGGCTATTAATAAAGGAGGCACTACAAATAGATCCTAACAAAGCTCTAGAGTAGATTAATAAAGCAAGAAAAACACAAGCACAGTTCAGAAATTATTCCAAATGCAAACTGTTTCATAATTTTCATAAGTGTTTGATAAAATGCCCCAATGAATTTCAGATTTTGTGTTTTTGATTTTTCAGGGCCTGTAATCTGGATTGGTTGGTTCTAACAGCTTTTTAACACTTGATACTTCTTCTTTTGATCATTTATTTTCATTTTTAAACATTGAACCAGCTTTTTCACAATCCAGCAATGAATTTTACACTAAAATTACCAAAACAGTGGCTGGAAAAACAGAAACTGCACTATAAAAAATGAACTAAAATGGTGGTTTTGGAACCCAAAATGAGTGGCAGTGATTCAGCAACTTTGATGAACATTCAAACAACTTTTCTTGGTGATATTAAACATGTTTAAACTCTTAAACAGCTGAAACAATGATTAATATTCAGAATCACTAATCCACTTCCATTTTTAACTCAAAAATGATGGTTTAAATATCCAATCTGCATATAAATTCATTTTTGACCAAATGAGCAGTATTAACAACTTTCAAACATCCATTTAGACTTGCTCAAGCTTTCCAAAAGCACAGAAACAACAGGATTCGAAAATCACCCTTGCTATGGCCAAATTATGCAGTAAAAACCATCAATTAACCAACCAATTTTAGTTTTTCATGGATTCAAAAACTGGACAGCAAAGGAAATGACTCTAAGAAGTGTAAAACACAGATCTAAGCTAGATTTAATATGCTTAGCATGACCAAACTCGGATTAGACCAAATCAAGTATATTAGCACGGTGAAAAGCTAGAAGTTCAAGCTGAAATGGTGAGTGGTTAAGGATTTTGAGCAACCACACTATGCATATTGCATTTTAGTGCTTGTTTTGGTTTGCTATACCTTAAGACACATTCAACAACATCACACAATGTTGTACCAAGCTCCAAAATCAAAAGAAAACCACTGAAACAGTTTTAGAAATTTAGCACCAGATTTAAATTCTGTATCAGAATTCACAATGGAAAACAAATCAGATTTGCATTTTGATGCTTCAGCTTGTATAACCCAGGCTAGATCAAGTCCTCATTGCCTTATTTGGTATATATGCAGCTTGTTTAGCACTTGCAAATCAATTAAAACGAAATAATCCAGCAGAAAAGAAAACTGAACAGAGACAGAAATAATACTGCAACAGTAAATTGCACAAGACTTAAAACAATACATAATTGAAATGTAAAGCTGGAAATGACCCAAACAATAAGGTTTCACCGATTAAAATGAAAGGACAATATAAGCACACAAAGGAAACTAAAATTGAATGACTGGAAAAAGTAAAACAGAAGCAACAAAAATACTCAAAACAGAAATTGGAAAACTGAAACAGAAAGCACAATAGAATGCAGAAATGGAGTGCAAAGATGGAGGAATAGCTTAGCTCTTGGTGCGTGGACGATCTAAGCTCTGATACCACTTGATGGAAGAACGGATTGGCTGATTCGGGTGGAGGAACAAATCAACCAAGCTCACCTCTGACTTGGACCATAGAAGCACCCAGCAATGGAAGAGGTGCTTCGGCAATGCAGCGGAATGGGTTGAAGATGACTGGAGAAAACAGAAAAGTAAGTGGAATGAAACAGTGGTTCGGTGAAGGAGAAACTGAAGCACAATTTCAGACGGTGGTGTTCTGTGAATAGGGAAGTGAAATGGAGGCAGAGATTTGGGTGCTGAAATGTGATGCGGATGGGTGGAGATGTGCTAGTAATGGAGCCTAGCTAGGGAGAGAGGCTAGAGGAAACACTCAAGCTCTCTCTCGATGACCTTCAATAAGAAGAAAGTTCTGGACAACATCAACAGAAAACTTTTCTTCATTCAAATCAAAGGTCCCGTTACAAGCAATGGAGCAAGGTGTTTAAAGGAGAAACAAAGCTCCTGGTTCACGCCTACACTTAGCTACGTTAGCTATGATGCAAGGGCCAGCTGTGCAAGTGGAAAGAAAACGTGAGTGGCTACGTGGCCTATCAAACAAGAAGCTGGTGAAGAAACGTGAGTGGCAACTGGTGCATTTGTTGATGTTGGGCACAAACCCTCATCTGCTGAGCGCTAGGCTTTCTTCAACTTCAACCAAGTTGCTGGTTGCAATGTGACTCATGTAGGCTTCCAAAGCAGCTTACTATGCATCCAAGTGAAGATTCCAACATTCCTCTAAATGAAGATTTAGCTTGCTTCTTCATTCTTGATGTTTCCTTGCTTCTTGATTTATCAAGTTTCTTGGCTAGTTGATCCATGATCTCCTAGCTTTATTAGACCTTAAGTTGATACTCCTTTGAATGGACTTCCATAAATGGGTTTCCATCACTCTTGAAAAAGCATTTCGTTTTGGAATAATCGATTATTCCTTCAAATAATCGATTATCAACTGGTCCTGATGAGAACTGCCCAAGTCTCTGGAATAATCGATTGTTCCTCAGGATAATCGATTATCACTTATTGAAAAACCCTGTAACGGACTTAAATAATCGATTATCACTAACAATAATCGGTTATTAGTGGCAGTTGTAATCTGTCTTTTCTAACTCAGACCAGTTGCCTATATATAGTTGTTCCAAAACCCTTAGAGGGTTAACTCTAAGCTTTTTGAAAATACAGTTTGTCTGAGGAAGTTCCAAAAAGCTAGTTCAAGTGTTTTTCCTGGTCTCGTGAATAGGAGAAGCTCGCGCTTTGTGGGTCAAAGAAATTCTACAAAGTGCTTTTAAAACAATTTTAACAGCTTCTTCAAGTCTATCTTCTTGCAGCATCATCCAAATCATTTATCTTCAAATTTACCAATGCTCCTCATTGGTAACAATCTCCCCCTTTTTGATGATGATCAAAAATACTTGTTTAAAAGCAACTTTGGTTAGTCTGCAAAAAATATAAGCTGATAGACAACAAGAAAGTTAGCAATAACTGCACTACTTCTCCCCCTTTTTTATCATAAGCAAAAAGATGAATGACAAATGTTCCCCTTAAATATGAGCTCTCCCTCAATTAAACAATGGATGCACTAAAATAAGAGATCATTTTTATTCATGAAAAGAAAGGTTACATTTTTCATCATAAAGAAGAACATAAAACATAGAGTCAAAACAAACAATCATCAAAGCATACTAACATAAAATCCTAAATCTAAAACTCAGGACTGGGTGGTCTTTCTGGAGGTTGAAGATTAAAGTGATTTTCAATGTTTCCAAGACGAGTATCAAGGTCATTGAACTTGTCGATCACATATTCTTCATGATTTTGCTGCCACTCATATATCTTTTCAAAGTGAGCTTGTTGAGTAAGACGCATATCCTCCATTTGTTTAGACAGGTTTGCAAAATGCTTCTCCATAGTTAGTGAGGAAGAGGAAGGCATTTGAGAAGGACCAATGTTAACAGATTGACAACTGTACCAAATCGCACAAGTAATATAAAATGGTAAGACCAAGTATCGTATCCCAGAGGACTCTCGGCACTAAACAGTCGTGTGATAAATTAATTAATTAAGACTTAAAATAAATGAGATCATTGGTTTGAAATGCAAAAACATAAAATAAAATATGAATGCAAATTGATCAATAGTAGAGTAACACAGAGATGAACAGATGTTCTTTAATATGAGATGAATATGTTGTTGGGGTTAGATTTCACCAAGTTCCCTCTCATGTATATAAGAATTCCTCTTTATGCATTAATGTTAACGTTACTCACTAAAGTACTTAGAACCCAATCCCTTGGCACAATAAGTCTGCCTTAATTCCTGGTTCGTGCATTTCCTAGCGTTCCTAGAAAATTAAGTCTGAAGATCAAGAGCTTAAGACGACCAAGTACTCATACCCTCATCCTTGAGAAATATTACCCTTGGGAGAATTCAACAAGAACCTGAATTGTAAGGAACCTCCTACACTCATGCAATTCATAAATCATGCGACTAAATGAGTTAAAGAAAGAGAGAGCATTAAAACAGATGAATTCCATAACAATTAATGAATAAAGCATGTATGATTAAGAATCAATTCAAATACATGAGAGCTCACAAGGTTACGTCTTTCCCCAACAACAAATAAAGTTTAGTCGCCCATAGACATGGAGAAACTATATGAACAATGGAAAAGCATGAGATAGTAAAACCCTAAGAGTATAAGAGGAAGCTTCCGCCTCCAGATCCGCCTTCAGAGAGTAGAAGAGTGTGCTGTTGTGTTGCTCCAGCCAGAGATACCAAACCTAGAGCGCCAAGGTCTTTTAAAAAGAGTTGGAACAGAGTAGAAACAGGGCCCAATCCAAAAGAGTCGAAATAGAGCAAAAACTTGGCCGGATCAACAACGCACGCCGCTCGGGGGCCTCATTTAGGGCGCCTGGGCAGTGGACGTCGATTTCCGTAGGGCTTGAGCCTCCAATTTCGCCTAGGCTTCGGGGGTCCGACGATCGGGCGGTCTTGGGCGCCCGGGCGGCGGATGTCGAATTTTCCATGCTCAAGCCTCCTACAGGTCGCCCAAGCTTCGTGCGGTTCCCTCTTCTGGTACTTTTCTAGGCCTTTCTGAGCTCTATATCCTTAGTACTTCATCTCTGCTTCCTGTATTAACTCATTTTCTATCAAAACAGAGGGAATTAATCATAAAATCATCAAATTCAACCTCAACTCTCTTATTCACACAACTTAATGTAAAAACATGAGTCTAAGCAAGTTTTTAAGTCAAAAAGGGTGTACTTAGTATCAAAATTACATCACAGATAACGGTATTTTAAACCGTTATCAACCAGCATCAGCAGGATCAGCAACTTGGACTAGGTCAGCCATATGGGCGTCCATATCGTTATTGTCATCATCTTAGTGATCATCATCCTTGTGAATGATCACGCGGTCATGAGCAACAAATCCCATTTGGCGAAAAGTTGTCTCACCAATCTTAGTTCTAATTGCTTGAATGGCTTGAGTGAGTTCGCCTTCCACACTTACGCCTTTGTATTCTAAAATTCGAGAGATGAGAAGTACATATGGAAAATGATAAGAATTATATTACTTGGCCTTCAACATGGTGTCGGAGATGAGTGCTGGCCAATCAATGTGGATGTGATTTAAAATCTCATACAAGAGTAGAAGATCTTGCTCCGAACATTGAGCATGGTTAGTGGCATGAGGACATAGAAGCCACACAATTAAGTAGTGGATCATCCGTTCTTCAACCTTAACCCACCAACTAGCAGTTGTCGATGGTTGGTTTGTTGTTCAGGATGGCACAAGAAGGATTGAAAGGCGAGGAGACGATTGAAGTCCGGGACGCCAAGATGAACTTTGACAGCATCATCCCAGATTGTTAGTTGTGCGACATTTGTCCAAACGTCATCATCCAAAATGATTGGAACTCCTTTTACTTTTGTTGTGATGATTCCGTCACTATAACGCAGATTGAAGTAGAAGACACGGATGAGATTTGGGTAGATGCACCCTTTTTGCTCCACGAGATGAGTAAGTCCTTGAGCACTAAACAGATTTGGAAATTGAAAACCATAAAATCGATAAAAATCAAGGCGTATGAACTTTACCGCCATGATTTGTCGTTCTTGCCAGAAATGGACATAATCCGCATGTTTTTCTTGATCCGAAATCTACCCATCAATGGTTGCAGGACGAGGTTTGGAAGAAGAAGATGCACAAGTGGTTCTCCTACGGTTTCTTCTTGATTCAGCCATGAAAGAAGTAGACAGAGGGAAACTTCGAAAGAATGAAGAGAAATGAAAAAACTGGTTCATATTAGAATTGAGCAGAGTTCTGGGTGCAAAGGAGTGACCATTAATCGATTATAGGGGGCTATTTATAAGAAAAATCAAGAAACTAGCTGTTTGGAGCTGTTTATGGTCGTTAGGATTCGCTACAACGGTTCTATTTTAGAAACTGGTCACGTGATATTCGATTATTGTAAGTGATAATCGATTATCTGTTCAAAGAGTCACTTTCCCGAAATTGTATGGTAATCGATTATAGATGAAGATAATCGATTATTTGCTCATAAGTGTCCAGATTTGGGTTTGAGTGAGAATAATTGATTGTTCTATGGGATAATCAATTATCTGCAATGAGGCTTTTGCCAAAGCCAAAAATAATCGATTATTCTCGTGTGATAATCGATTAAAAAAACTAAGCTTACGAGAATTGTGAAAATTTCAGAAATCTTGAGTCTAAGACATATCTAACACTCCTAACTCTCTTCTAAGTTCATAAAGTAAAGATACCCCCTTAAATATGCAATTCAAATTCAGTTTTTAGCATACTCAATTAACCCACGAAATCAACAATCACTTTTCAAACAATTAAGATATCAATGATTCAGCAACCAATTTATAAACTAAAATGAATGCAATAGTAGCTTAAATGGAAATGATCACAGTTGCTACAGGTTTGACATGAAAGCATTTTAGCTAGCACAATCAGTTCAAAAACTAACTTTGACAACACAATTTACAACTTCCAAAACAACAACTATGATTCATGCACTCTCATACCCCAATCTGTTCAACCCAATGAATTCAGCTCTGCATATAAAACAACATATATAAAAATTAAAACAATAATATGCAGTAATCAGATTTAATTCAATAACATTGTTTATCTTGGTTCAATGGATTTTATCCATGAAATATTGGTAAACCAGAATTTAAAACTGGAAAATTGACTCAAACAAGGAAATGCAGTTTCGGCAACTGCTTTTAAAGACTATTCTATAGTGATTTTCACAATTGGCAATCAAGGTTTATGCGGAGAAAATCATAGCTCATATGGCATGCATATAAATAGATCTCCACAGAAAACATCTTTGAAACAGAAATGCCAATTTAATCATCAAATAACTTAATCATCTAAAAATGCCAATGAAAATCTATCAACCAACTCATTTAAATGAATATAACAGTAATCAAATAATGGAAAATCAGAAAGATAAGCAGAACAAAGTGCAATAACACAGTTCAAACAACACTTAGCTCAATCACATGGAGTTTGAACCAAGGCTTTGAATGCCATTTGATGGATTCACTTCCCAGTCTTAGATCATTATTTCCGAAGGCATAATACCATGGAGCTCTCCTCTCCTTTTGAGTACTTAACCTGCAAAACCATCCAAGAGAGGTTTAGTGCCCACAATCTCATTTGGGTCCTCGGGGTTAGAGACAAATTACTTTATAATAGGAATCCAAGCACATTTTCCATCAGGAACATCAAAATGTTTGATTCTACATTTGTTTGAAGTATGTCCCTTTTTCATACAATAGAAGCAACAAACACCATGCAGTTTGGTTTTTACAGTTGTTCCTTTTTCAACCCAAACTCTACGAGTTCTCTTAACTTTAGACTTTTTATGATGATGCATGTCTTTATTTCTAACATTGCTCTTTCTAAAACCATTTTGAACATGTGAGACAGACTTGGTTGCTTTAGAAAGTAAATTTTCAAGTATGTCAATGTTAAACATGTGACTTTTACAAGATAAACACTCAACAAGGTTTTCATTTGCATTAGATTCAATCAACTTAGTTTCAAGATTGTTAACTTTATTTCTTAATATGACTTCTTCATCTAATGCATTTTCATATTTCAATTTTAATTCCTTAAAACTCATTTTTCAAATTTTTATGAGCAACATCCAATTTTTCAAATTCATTTAGCAATTCAAGAAAAGCTTTTTGCAAATCAAACTCACTAGTTTCAAAGCTAGAGGAACTTACTTAGCTTGCAGTGTCATCAGGAATAACCGTCAAACATAGGTTTGCTTCTTCATCTGAATCACTTGAGCTTGAAGAGCTAGAAGCATTTTCTTCCCAAGCTATGTAATCTTTCTTCTTTGGGAACTTTCTTTCCTTCTTTTCTTCACTCTTCTTATTATTAGGACAGTCAGTCTTTACATGTCCTCTTTCTCCACATCCATAGCACTTCACACTTGATGGAGAACCTTGATTATCTTTCCTTTCTCCATGGTATTTGTCTTTTCCTTTCGCTCTCATAAATTTAGCAAACTTCTTAATCATAAGGCTCATGTTTTCCACATCGTCATCGGAATCATCATCCTCAATCCTTTTAGAACTTTTTCCTTTTGAGATTTCAAACTTGAAGGCAAGCGTCTTTCTTTTGCCTTGATCCTCTTCTACAGTTAATCTTCTCAACTCAAGCTCGTGCTCACGAAGCTTCCCAAAGAGAATTGCCATTGATATTTGAGTAAGATTTTGAGACTCCGAGATTGCAGTCACCTTTGGTTGCCAAGACCTATCCAATGATTTCAATATTTTTACATTCAATTCATCAGTGTCAAAAGTCTTACCCAACCCTGACAAGTGGTTCACTATGTGAGTGAAACGCTTTTGGACATCAAAAATTGTTTCCCCAGGTTGCATTTTGAACATCTCATACTCTTGGATGAGTGTGTTCTTCCTTGAATGTTTCATGTCCTTTGTACCCTCATGTGTGACTCTGAGGACTTTCCACATCTCCTGTGCTGTCTTACACACTGAAATTCTATAAAATTCATCAAGTACAATAACAGATGAAATAATATTATGAGCCTTAAAATCAAATTGGGCTCTTCTATTTTCCTCAGTAGTCCGTTAAAGTATGGTTTTTCTTCTTCTACACCATCAACCGTTCTTTTAGGAATATAAGGGCCATTTAGTAAAGCTTCCCAAATGCCTCTGTCAACAGACCCCATAAATATTTTCATTATGACTTTCCAGAATGCATAGTTATCACCAGTAAAAAGTGGTGGTCTGTTGATGGAAGCACCTTTGGCGTACAATTGAGTTTGATGACCGACCATTTTCGCAAAAGTTTGAAAGAATATCAAAGCAAGCTCTGATACCAATTGTTGGAACAATCGGTACCGTTATAGAGTCGCGCAGCGGAATGAAATATAGATAACGGAAAGCGTGTTCGGTCAAACTCGTATTAAGACGGTCCATTTTAGAAAATTAATTTTCTTAGAGAAAATTGATCGAACAGTTGATATGCGTAAAATGTAAAGAGTGTAGGGAGTAGAAAAATTCAACACAAAATTTTTATCTTGGTTTGAATCAAAAGATTCTACGTCCAGTTGTTAACCACTATAAAAAGTAATTAACGTTTTCACTAAAAATCAGTTTCACGTATTATAATGAAGTGAAAGAATAGAATGATAAAACCTTCCATCGACGAACGAACCGGAAGGGTGCTTCCTTCGACCAATGAATCGGAAGCAGGAATCTAATTTTCCTTCGACCAACGAACCGAAACGGTGCAAATAAAATCTTCCTTCGACAAACGAACCAGAAGATGACAGCCTTGCAAACTCGAAGAGAACCGCTCCGACCTTTGACCCACAAAGTGCGAGCTTCTCCTATTCACGAGACCATGCAAAACAATTGAACTAGGTTTTTGGAACTTCCTCAGACAAACTGTATTCTCAAAAACCTCAGAGTTAACCCTCTAAGGGTTTTGGAAAACCAATATATAGGCAACTGGTCTGAGTTAGAAAAGGCAGATTACAACTGCCACTGATAATCGATTATTGTTAGTGATAATCGATTATTTAAGTCCGTTACAGGGTTTTTCAATAAGTGATAATCGATTATCCTGAGGAACAATCGATTATTCTAGAGACTTTGGCAGTTCTCATCAGGACCAGTTGACAATCGATTATTCTGGTTCGTTCGTCGAAGGAATGTTTTATCATTCTATTCTTTCACTCCATTGTAATCTATGAAACTGATTTTTAGTGAAAACGTTAATCACTTTTTATAGTGATTAACAACTGGACGTAGAATCTTTTGATTCGAACCAGGATAAAAATTCTATGTTGAATTTTTTTACTTCCTACACTCTTTACATTTTGCGCATATCAACTGTTTGAAAAATTTTCTCTAAGAAAATTAATTTTCTAAAACAGACCATCTTAATACGAGTTTGACCAAACACACTTTCCGCTATATATATTTCATTCCGTTGCGCGACTCTATAACGGTACTAATTGTTCCGACAGATGTAACAAGATCCTTATCTACAGATTAGGATCCGTATATAATAATTCGTATGTAGATGGCATTTTTCTTGTAGTGAATATATATCTATTGCTCACTATTGTTCATAAATACTGTGGATCTAGAACCAACTAGAAGACTGTTGACAAATTTTTGATCCCCGGCAATGGCGCCAAAAACTTGTTGATGGATTGGTAAGTGTACCAAATCGCACAAGTAATATAAAATGGTAAGACCAAGTATCGTGTCCCAGAGGACTCTTGGTACTAAACAGTCGTGTGATAAATTAATTAATTAAGACTTAAAATAAAAGGGATCATTGGTTTAAAATGCAAAGACAAAAAATTAAATATGAATGCAAATTGATCAATAGTAGAGTAACACAAGGATGAACGGATGTTGTTTAATATGAGATGAATATGTTGTTGGTGTTAGATTTCACCAAGTTCCCTCTCATGTATATAAGAATTCCTCTTTATGCATTAATGTTAACGTCACTCACTAAAGTACTTAGAACCCAATCCCTTAGCGCAATAAGCCTACCTTAATTCCTAGTTCGTGCAATTCCTAGCGTTCCTAGAAAATTAAGTCTGAAGATCAAGAGCTTAAGACGACCAAGTACTCATACCCTCATCCCTGAGAAATATTACCCTTGGAAGAATTCAACAAGAACCTGAATTGTAAGCAACCTCTCGGCACTCATGCAATTCATAAATCATGCAACTAAATGAGTTAAATTGAGCAAGCATTGAAACAGATGATTCCCTAACAATTAATGAATAAAGCAAATATGATTGAGAATCAATTCAAATACATGAGAGTTCACAAGGTTACATCATTCCCCAACAACAAATAGAATTTAGTTCCCCATAGACTTGGAGAAACTATATGAATAATGGAAAAGCATGAGATAGTGAAACCTAAGAGTAGAAGAGGAAGCTTCCGCCTCCAAATCCGCCTTTAGAGAGTAAAAGTTTGTGTTGTTGTGTTGCTCCAGCCAGAGATACAAAACCTAGAGCGCTGGGATCCTTTAAATAGAGTTGGAAAAGAGTTAAAAACAGGGCCTGGTCCAAAAGAGTAGAAACAGAGCAAAAATTGGGCCGGATCGACAACGCGCGACACTTGGGTGGCGAATTTGGCCGCCGGGCGGTGGACGTCGATTTCCAAAAGGCTTAAGCCTCCAATTTCGCCCAAGCTTCGGGGGTCCGACGCCCGGGCAGGCTAGGCCGCCGGGGCGACGAGCGGTTATTTTTCCACGCTGAAGCCTCCTATAGGTTGCCTAAGCTTCGTGCAGTTCCCTCTTCTGGTACTTTTTTAGGCCTTTCTGAGCTCTATATCCTTAGCACTTCATCTCTGCTTCGTGTATTAACTCATTTGCTACCAAAACAAAGGGAATTAGTCATAAAATCATCAAATTCAACCTCAACTCTCTTATTCACACAAGTTAATGAAAAAGCATGAGTCCAAGCAAGTTTCTAAGCTAGAAAGGGTGTACTTAGTATCAAAATTACATCCCAGATAACGGCATTTTAAACCGTTATCAAAGACTACAACTACTACGAAGGTAAGATCCCTATTATGATAATAATGTTGCAAGTAGTTTACCTTAGAACCCTACATTGCATTCATGCGCAAAGCATATTGAGGTCAAACATCATTTCATACGTGATCATGTTAACAAGGGTACTATGGATTTACAATATGTAAACACAAAGGATAAACTAGTTGACATCTTTACTAAACCATTAGTTGAAGATAGACTTTATCGTCTAATCACCCTTCTTGGTATGAGAATCGTTGATTGAATTTGACTCAACGTGTTTAGTGTACTCATATAACGTCTAGAGTCAAACGTTAAAAACTCATCATCTAAGTGACTTCATATATAACATTGTCTAAGACAAATCGTCTACAAGACAATTGCATACATGCATTAAGTTGTGTCTAATACTGAGCCTATCTCTAGAAGTTGTCTAGGATTTCCAAATCTAAATCCTTTCCTCAATCCTCTCATCATCCCTTTCCAATATCTCTTGCGTGTAAATCAAGCCATTACTCCTAATATCAATTATCTCTTCTCTCTTTTCCTTGAGAAGACAAATTCTCTGACTCTATCACTCTTTCAATACTTATCCACTACACAAGCATTTCATTTCAAAATATCTCAATCTTCAAGAGATACAATATCTCTTTCCAAATCCAAGTCGTATGAAGTAAAAGCATGCAAAATAAATTAAATAAAATAAAGAGCGAGAGGGTTGAACATGGAAAAGAGGAAAGATAAAGATTTAGATAGATTTGGATTTAAAAATATATTATTATAAGTGAGGGAATATTAGAGATAGGATTGAGGTAATTTGTAAAAACTAAGATATAGGGAGAGGGGGGACATTTGTTTTAGAAACTATAGAAATCCTACATCAAAGAGAGAAACATAGAGAAAGGGAGAGAGAGATGTTTTATGGGAAAGAGGCAAATAGTTGTAGAAAACATTAGTGCAAGGGTAGATTTGTGGTGTTTTTGTACTGTAAATCTCTAGTATTGGGGAACCTTACCTTTGTTTACTTGTTGTTACATGTTATATGTTCTTGGTTATCTTGATTGATAATCCTTGCTTTGATGCATGTGTACATGATTTTGGTTATGATTATTTGTGGTTATCATTGGGTAAGGGTTTGTGTATACATGGGGATAGGGTTTTTATGTAATATTTGTGTTGGGTTCTCCTTATGAAAGTATGTATGGTTTTGTTGAGATATCCCATAAAAATTGGTATTGATGCTAAAGTTATGATGTTTGAGGGTTATACCATGCAAATATATGTTATAATGATAGTATGATAATCATATATAGTATATTGGGTTTGTTAGGATATAATCTGCATAATGATGGGTTTTGGATGATTCAAATAATGTAATGTATATATTTAGGTTTGTTTATAAGGGTACGTGAGGCTTGAATGCATGTATGAAGTGTTAGGTATGTTTCCTCGTGTCTTGGGGATGATGTTTGTGTGCTTTGAATACTTGATGTTTGTCAAGAATGAGTTTGGGTTCGACAATAATCAATTATCTTAAGTGATAATCAATTATTTGGGATGATAATCGATAATCCTTTCATATTTTGAAATGCTGAAAAATTGGTATTGTAGTTGTTTACAATAATCGATTATATTAACTTATAATCGATTATCCTAGTGTATTTTTGCTAGAAAAGTGAGTTTTTTTGGAAAGAATGGACGAGCAATAAGCGCATGAATTATAGAAGGTGATGATGAGTAGAGAATGAGATTAGTGGCTATGTTTAGGGTCAAGTTTGACTTGTGTTTGAGATTAGATCATGAATGAGTTTTGGGATGTACCTGAGTGTATGGTTGATGAGCATAAGAGTAGAGGATATGTCTACTTGTTGTACTTAGTAAATCTTGAGATTATCTGCGGATGAGTGCTACCTTTAGCTTTGTGTGCGAAAAGGAAGGGTTGTTCGGGTATTGAACCTTCGTTGTGTGAGGGTGATGATGTTTTTCTTGTCCTTATGTGGTAGAAAGAAATGTTCCTTAGCTAGATTGCGGGACTACACGTACAGATCTGTAGGGGTGGCTATAGATAGCCTGTAGAGGAGGCTACAGGTGGGTGAGGTAGGGTACATGAGTGTGAGTGATTCTTTCCACTATGGTGCTTATGGTATTGTGGATGCTCATGGTGATGTTAGTGATGAGGATATTCATGATGAAAGAACATGTGTTGATGCCATACTGACGATGATACTCCAGCGGGTACTAATTTGTTAATGATTAGTTTATATGGTGTAGTTAGCATAAGTACTGATGAATGGATAGACTGTTAGTCTATGTTTGCGATGTATGTGATGACATTAAGGATCAAGGATCAAGGCTTAAGGAGCGATGACCGGATATAATTGGTGTGTTGTGTTTAGAGGATTAATGATCATATTGTTATTATTTCTGTATATATGGTGTTTATTATGGTTGATATAATCTGTAAATATGTATCTTGTTTTTATGATTGTTTTATCAGTAGCTTAACCCGTACATGTTTATGTTTGTGTTTGTTTGTGAATGATCTTATCAGCAATGATCAAATGATGTGTTATATGTGAGTAGATGATTTTTCAAATATTGATGAAGCATGATAGATTTGAGACTACACAAGTGACAGACTTCAAATTTTCTTTTAAAGGTATTGTGTTGAATATTTTAGAGAATGTAATTGTAGTTCTTTATTTCCTTTGTTAGTTTCATTATTGTTGAGTAGTGTAAATTGATATCGTTTTTGGAACTATTATGTTTTGAATAAACTATGTACATGTAATTATTGACGTTTATGAAAAATATGTTTCCACGCTATAATAAAAGTTTGAAATTTATCGATTTTTTAACAACTCATGACATCCTAAATTTAAGGCGTGACACCCATCAAAATCCCCAAATCATCATCATCATCTTCTCCGACAACTGGACCAAGATGCATATGATAATCCAATCATCCTTTCTATTTGCTTATTCAGAACTTACATGCCTTACGCAAGTAGTTCTTCAACCTAACTTTTACCCTTCAAGGTCGGACCTTACCTTCACCCTTCAAAAACAATAAAAGTCATAAGAAAAAAACATATATGTTGCATGCATATCTATTCTACTTTGTGTAGATAACCTACTACACGCATCCACCTTCTCCATTTGATACATATCAGAAATGAACGGTAGAAAAAAATAAGACATTCATAAAATGTTCTCTCCATCAGAAGTCGTGTCAGATAAATAATACAACTTACTTCTATCAAAGTACTTAAAAACCAAGCCTACTCTGACAAGCTAACTTTCACCAACGGCTACTTCACACGACAAGACTAAGAAGACACAAGAATCAAGGAAAAAGCTCAGTCTAACTAATATATTTTGAGAAACCCTTAAATAGAAGATGATTCGAAGAAAGAATCAAGAGAATAACCTACAAAGAGAAAAACTTACAAAGAGAAGAAGAGCAAAATAGCATATCATCGAGAGAAAAGCACACAAAAGCTCAAGAACTCAAAAGAGAATATTTGAGAAGAGAAAAAGCTCAAGTCTAGAAATACTCTAAAGCTTCATTGTAACATAAGCTTACTATTTATAAGTAGAGTGAAAGAGAGAAACACCTAGCGAGTCTGTAAATTGAATTGAGCATATATCGTCTCCATGAGAGTAATCGTTTAATGACTTGTAAGCAATCAAATTGATTACACATTTTGAAAGAATTCAAACACTTGTTGAATAACCCAGGTGAGTTAAGGATTACTAAGCAGCGTATCAGGTTGATACCAAGATTATCTAGTGTAAACTAGGAGTGGGTGAAACTCAACTAGATGGTGTATCAAGTTGATACTAGGAGCGTCTAGGGATACTAGGAGTGGTGAAGAATATTGCACAACCAAGAGTAGGTGAAACTCAACCAAGCAGCGTATCAAGTTGATACCAGGATTTTCTAGAAATACCAGGAGTGGTGAGAATACTCAGTTGTAATCTTGTAGAAAATTATAGTGGAACCCTCTAAGGTTAGAGGAGACTGGACGTAGCTCAATTGGAGTGAACCAATATAAAAATATTTGTGCACTTATTGTTTTATTCTTTCTCAACGCTTCGTTTACAAAAGATGCAGTTGGAATTTTATCTTTAATATAAAACATTCTATATTAAACTAGTTTTATTAAATAAAGGAAGTTTTACTCAAACACTACAACGAATATCTCTTAACCATTGAATAACACTTGAAAATAAATCATTGCTTAAATCAATTTCATAGTCGAGATTTCAAACATTCCAAGTAAAATTTTTCATCCTTAACGAATGTGTTATATTATATCGGTTGCGATAAAAGTTTTCCAATAACACTAGTCAACCACCCTTCCCCTTCCTTTCTTGTGTTTTCCAGGTACTTCACTTGCATCTTTGGATTGCTAACTTCATTAGTTTGAAACAAATGCTTTATATCATTAAATTAAACACAAAAAATAGGGATTAATAGTATAATTAGATTAGTATAACCCAAAATGTAATTATTTATAAAAGCATGCTAAAATTGAAGATAATAAGGTTCAAAAGCTAGACAAGAGTTTATTTTGTTAATAAAATATGATTAAGATAATGGTAAAAGTTAACATTATCAAGTGATGAGTTAGGTCGAATGAGACTATTGAAAGCATGAGTATGACCATAGACGAAGTAGGGGATGAGTATTGTGTCTAACAAATTTTTCGGGATTCCTCTTTTAAACCTGGAATAGGAGCAAACTAATTGGCCATCTTTTTTCTCAAAAAAAGCCGAAAAGGATTATTTGAGGTTGTTAAGCATATGAGGAAGCCATTGAAGCCGAATGCAAAAGCGAGACGTCGAAATGAGAGAATGCAAGAAGCTTTAAGAGGAAGAAAATGAAGTGGTTAGACGAAAAGAATAGAATGGATCTTGGCGAATTGATCAACTTGAAAATGGTTATTAGGGTAGGTCATGGAAGAAGGTCCAATGAAAGACAAATTGTAATTGCCACTTAATAATGATAAAGATGTACTCATAAAAAAATGGGATTTTAGAACTCAGACAAGTTGTACAAATCGTGGAAGAATTAAATTAAGGGATTTCTAAAAAGATAAGAATAATACATAAATGTGTGATACGTCCTGAGCATAATGCGAAGTGTTCAACACCTGTGTAATTGAGCATTTACTGTAGGGGGGATTTTTGGGGCTATAAATACTTACGTAAACTCTTGGTTACTCACCAAAATCACTCATCGAAATGGCAAATGCCTAGAAAAATAGCAAAAGAGAGAAGGAAAGCAAAAGAAAGAATGAAATTCTTAAAAGCATTAAAATATGTAAAGGATCACAGAGAGAGGAGTGGTGAGTAACTTAGCAAGACATTAATTATTCACTCAAGATTTGAACAAGTATTCTCTTCGGTGACATCTGTTACGGGTATTAAAAAATAGGAAGAAATTATTTAAGAGATCGAGAGTTATTATGAGACCAAAGGTTAATAAGGTAAATTACATCAACCTAATATGATTGATCAATTGAAAGTTAAACATTACAAGGATCGAGGATTGAGAGCTCATAGCATATAAAAGCACGTGGATGGTGTTAATAAAGGACAATATTGCTTTCGAAGTTCTATCGAATATGGCCCAACATTACCTAAGTCTCATTGGTCATAAACCAAATAGAATTACATTTTACAGAGGCATTCAACTAAGTGCTTCTTTACATGAGATGGATACCATAAGAACATGCAAATCTTAGGAAGTCTCCAACAATTGTTTTTCGTTAAGATGATGGAGGAGACATAAAGATTGAAGAAATTTATCAATGAACAAAAGGAGACAAGTCAAATCAAGCAAAGTAGCAATCGACCTAGAGGTTGGTGGAGGGAACCTGCCTAGGCCATGTGGACCTTAAAATTGTCAAGGGTAGTTCCGATGTATTGATTTAGGATAAAGTTAAAATTTGAATTAAAATATTCTAACCATTTAAGGAGGGTTAGAAATTATAAATAGGTTTATTTTGTATTTTACAAGGGTGATGAATTATGAACCAAGTCATATATTCTAAAATGTCGTGAAAAAGAAAAATGGCTAGACTAATGTTGATTGCTGCAATTTGGATCACCGTTTTCATTGATTTTTATTACAAGTTTTTTTACTTTCCTTGGTAATTTACTTTCTTGCACAAGTTACATTGATTTAATATTTTTATGTCTCATTTTCATCTACTATTGTGTCCTTGTTTGATTTCAACCACATTTACTTTTCACTTCATCCATTGGTTATTACACTTCATTCATTGTCGCCAAAAATCTAAAAAGTAAACAAAAAGACTGATTATTATGTTCGAGATCTTTATGGAAGTTTACGTGAGTAAACAATCAAATTTTTGTTGATGAGTTTAGTTAGGGATGGCAATAGGTCAGGTCGGACTTATAGATAGTGTCTATTCACCATCTGACCCGCAATAAAAAAATCTACCTGTTTCTCGTTGGATACTCATTTAAAAAAACGGGTTTTAAAATAGCCGCAGTGAATACTCGTGGATATTTAAAAAAATATATTTTACAAAACTTTAAAATAAAATTAAAAAAATATAATATAAATTAAATAATTTAATTTAATTTAATCTAATAAAATATAAATTAATTTTAATTAAATTTAATTTGATAAAATGTAAACAAATTTTAATTTTAATTAAATTTAATTTAATAAAATATAAATAAAATTTTAATTTTAATTTTTTAGATAATGGGTACGTGGGAGTGGGAGTACGAGTACCCATTACGCATAGTAAATATTTATAAGTATGAATTACCTACCACGAATTTTATATATGGATAGGTCCGCACACAAATATTTTTACCATCCCTAAATTTACTACATCAAAATTAAATTTGCTTCTCAAATTAATGTTGTGTATTTATACCGAAACGTGAGCAACACCTAAGTTTGAATTGAAAAATCAAGTGTTTGTTAATCCTACTGAGAAGAGATTTAGTTGTCAAAATCTTATCGAAATGGATCAACCTAAATTGTGAAGAAACAACTGTATTTCCACCTTTGCTGTTACGTCTAGTTTCTCATGTTACTCGACTACTTATTTAGTTTTCATTTTTTTTCTTTCAATTTTGTTTCACAATTATTAAAAATTACAATTTGCACTTACTCTTTTTAAATTGACTCATGGATTGTCTGTTAAAGAATTAATATTATTAAAAGTTATAGTTTGGTCTATTTAAAAAAAATATAGTATTGTGTATCAAAGAATCCAATGTAGTATTGATGTGACGCTGAGATATATACTACTGAATAAAAATAATAAATTAATCTATAATTTGTTTTTAATAGTTAAATATTGTAACTGAGTGCAGGCTGCAAATGAAGTTGTCATCATCTTTCATGCGGTATAAATGCCACTTTTATCCATTTAATAGAAGAAAAAAGTCATGTTTTTAAAAAAAGGCCAAATTAAAATTTTAATAATAGTGTATAATATTTTAAAAAATTACTGGACTAAAATTTGAATGAAAATTAAAAGAAAAGTTAAGAGACTTAAATAATACGACTAAAATCTAAAAATCGAAAATCTCAATCGTGATACTTGAGTTAAGAAATACAACTGTCTCACTAAATTTTGTAAACTTTTATCATTTGTCATTTATATACTGTTATTCATTATGGTTGTATCTTTGCATCTCAGTGGTGTTATGCTAGGAATTATACTTAGGTGGATAGAATGTATTGTGACAATGTTAAACAAAAGAAACAGAAAGAGAAACTGTTACTAAGTAGAAGTGTATTGTTTACATGGACACAGATTTCAATCAAAGGTCTCGCAGAAATCTATTCTTTCTCCTTTTCGAAGAAACACCAACTGTTCTTCCTCTATTTGTCTTCTCTATCTAAAAATTGTGTACAGCAACTTCTCCATACCTAGAATCCTGATTTAAGAGAGTATGATTGCTTTTTAACCCATGCATCATAATCTTGTAGCATCTGCTGTAGTAGCAGTGGCACCAGCTTGTCCACCAAAGCCTGCATCATTCTGTTGCATACCGAAAGAGATTAATCATCCTAAACAAAATGGCGAGTGACTAGTTTATTCTTCGAAGTTATAGACAAGGGTACGAACATACTTTGAGTACAAGGTGATCACATGGAGAAAAGAAGAAAAAAACCCACATCCTTTGATCTTCTTCCTCACTTTCTTATTTGAGTACTTATTCAAAAGATTCTTACAAAATGAAACTGATTCATAAGTTTGAATACTAAAGCATATTGAAATAAGCTAAACTAGGTTAAAAACCACTTAAGTAAGCCAAAAAAAATCCATCCTTTAAAAGAAAATGATTTAACCCAAAGCATAAAAAAATTAAATGTCACATACATACAACGTTGAAAAGAAGAGATATTCACCAAAATTCCTGAGATTTAAATTCTTGTCACTTTAAACCTCAATCTGTAATTTTTCATTCAAATTCAAATTACAAAAAAAATAGATTTCTGCCATAAGGCTACAGTTTTTTTAACCCAGAGAGACAACCAATATCTACTGTAAGTTAACTGCAGAATATGACTGCAATCACCTTGCCTAAACTGAGTTCTTATTTATCATTCATGTTAAAACAGAATCCATAGCAAAAATAAAAATCTAAAAATTAGAAAAAAATAATTTCTCTCTTATTCAGTCTCATTACATTCATTTGATATATATACATACATTAATTGGATAATTTTAAAAACACGCACAGCCTGTTCTAGGAAACAAATTCCTAAGCTTGTGGGATTGACATGCTAGTGATAAAACCAAGATATTAAAATAAATAGGAATAAAATCAAAACTTCCTAAAATATTTTGACACTCTCCCTTAAGATGGTGAATAATTGTTCTCTATTCCCAACTTGGATATAATTCACTCAAAGTTAATACTGTTCAGCCCCTTAGTGAGTATGTCTGCCTCTTATCCTTGAGTAGAAACATATGGAGTACAAATCAAGCCATTGTCAAGCTTTTTTTCGATCAATTGTTTGTCCACTTCAATGTGTCTCGTTCTATCATGTTCTACCCGGGTGTGAGCTATGCAAATTACAGATTTATTGTCACAATATAATTTCATTGGTTCATCCCACTTTATCTAAGTATTCCAATATAATGTTCAGCCATAATATTACACATATTCCTTGAGCCATTGCTCAAAATTCTGCTTCGACACGAGATCTATCTATCACACTTTTCTTGTTACTCTTCCAAGTTACTAGGTTTACACAAAGGAAGATGCAATATCTAGTAGTTAACTTCCTATCCATAACTGATCTTGCATGATCAGACATCTGTATATGCCTCAAGATTGACATTCTTGTTTCTTTTGAGAAAAATTCTTCTTCCTAGTGTCCCTAAATACTAGACAATTCTAAGAGTAACATGTAAATGTGCTTCATTTGATTGATGCATACATTTACTAGCTAAATTCATAACAAAAGCAATAGTTGGTCTAGTTTGAGATAGATAAATAAGTCTTCCCACAAGTCTCTAGTAAATTTCTTTATCCACAACAACATTATCCTTCGCACTTCCCAACTTTGTATTTGGGTTAACAGGTGTACATGATGGTTTGCAAGTTGTTTTACTTGTATCTTGTAGCATGTCAGTAATGTATTTTTGTTTAGATATGAAGATCCCTTTCTTGGAATGGATTACTTCAATTCAAATACAATATTTTAACTTTCCTAAAGTTTTGATTTTAAACTCTTTGGCAAGGCATTGGCTCAACCTTTTGTTGTTCTTTTTCATCATTTCCGGTAATAGTGATATCATCCAATATATCAATACAAATGTTTCTCCCTTTGAATCATAATGCTTGATAAATAAAGTGTGGTCCCCTTACCTTTGTATTTAAGGCTGAGCATGACTTTGGTGAATCTCCCCAACCATGCTCTAGGTGATTGTTTCAACCCGTAGAGTGATTTTTTCAACTTACAAACCGTGTTGGCCTTAATTTGCCCTGTACACCTGGATGGTACCTCCATGTATATTTCTTCTTCAAGTTTCCCATATAAAAATGCATTTTCACATCAAATTGCTGCAAGTTTAGGCCATGGTTTGCTACCAAAGACAAAAATACTTTGACCACGTTCATTTGTGAAACTAGTGCAAAGGTCTCCAAGTAATCCACTCCATAAATTTGAGTGAACTCTTTGGCGACCAGCCTAGTCTTATACTCTCAATAGTCCCATCAACCTTAAATGTTATTGTGTGTTGGAAGTCTCACATCGACTAGAGATAAGATCAATTTATAATATATAAGTGGGTGCAAACCTCACCTTACAAGCTGGTTTTGTGGAGTTGAGTTAGGCTTAAAGTCCACTTCTTAACATTGTATCAGAGTCAGGTTAGAGCTTATCCTAGCGATATTTGTTATTTGTGGGCATGTTGTTCCACCCGCTATCGGGTCGTTATTGGACCACCCACTAATATGTAGTCTCACGCTCGATGTGTATATACCTCGGCGTGAGAGGGTGTTGGAAGTCCCACATCGACTAGAGATAAGGTCAATTTATAATATATAAGTGGGTATAAACCTCACCTTACAAGCCGGTTTTGTGGGGTTGAGTTAGTCTTAAAGTACACTTCTTAACATTGTGTAAACACACTTGCACCTAATAGGTTTTCTTTTTAGGTGGTAAGGTGACTAGTTTACAAGTATTATTCTTTTCCAATGCCTTCATTTCCAAATCCATGGCTTGTTTCCACTTTTTGTCAATTAATGCCTCATATATACAAGAATAGTAATTGTATTTTGGCTTGTGAGAAAGGGTATATGGATAGATGAGAATTTTTCAAAGGATGAACAATTTGTTGAAGGGTATTGAAGGTGATATCCCTTGACACAAAGAACATTTCGAAAGAACTTATACCTTTTTTGTGTGATAGAGTACTCTATGAAAAAACATTTAACCAATCTTGAGTCTAGTTTTCCCCTTGTTGTTTTGTGAAGATGTACAAAGGAGACACACCCGAACATTCTAGGTGGAAGGTTAAGTGCATGAGTTATATGTGGAACTTCCATTGAAACTTTTAATGAAAAAATAGTAGAAGATAAATTGTTAATTATATAAGTGCCAATAAGTATGGCTTATCCCAAAAATATGTCGGAACATTCTTTTAGGAGTGTTCTAGTTTGTTTTAGTAAGTGTTGATTTTTCCATTTAGTAATTACATTTTGTTAGAGTGTGTAAACACATGAGGATTCATATATTATCTCTCCTACACTCTGAGAGATAATATGACAGCAGAAGATCCTGATCATCCATAAGAGGTGTTTACTCCAACCCCAAGATACCTATAAGAAAAAACACTAGAACCCAAGAAAAGACCACAGTTTAGAGACCAAGCTTTGATACCATGTCAAATTTCAAGGCAAGAGAGAGCATAGTATATGACATGTTACGTATCCGAGTAGGAGACGTAACTAACCACGATCACAGTAGGTAGAAACATAACACTCAACTCCCACAGTCAATACAAAGAACGGTAACTGAATGAATTTCTTTTATTGATGGTAATGGAATAAACAAAAGTAACAAAGATAGTTGGGAGCATAACCTCCCTCACACGACTATAGTTGCCTGTCTACAAACTCAATAATCAAAAGCATGCCCTAAACCATAGTGTCAGGACTTTATTTATAATTATTATTTTCCTAGGATATATTTCTAATTACTCTAATTAACGTATACTGAATATTTCCCTAGGATACTGCTCTAATTACCGCAATTAACAATATTTTCCTGGAATACTGCTCTAATTACCGTAATTAATAATATTTCCCTAGGATACTGCTCTAATTACCGTAATTAACAGTATTTCCCTAGGATATAGCTCTATTTACTATAATTACTATAATTACTTCCCACTTATTCTAACTGTTGTCCCAGTTAGGATAGTCACTCTTCAACCGATCGGCTGCTCCCCATCGCTCCGCTCGAGCTCTCACCGCCTTCGGCCGTTCGGCTCGACTCCTCCTCGTCTTCCATCGTTTGGCCTGACCTTTCCCCGCCTTCCACCGTTCAGTTTGGTCTTCCTTCCTCCACCGTGCGGTGTCCGGCAATTGGAGCTTAAAAGCCACCTCTTCGACCTTCTGTGTGACTTGGAAAGGCCCAAAATACTGAGCGGCTAGCTTAGGGTGTAGTCCTGTCGGCATAGAAGTCTGCCTGTGCGGTCTGATCTTAAAGTACACCCAATCTCCTACCTCTACATCTACTGGTCTCCTTTTTTTGTTGGCCTGTTGCACCATCAGTTCTTGAGCACGTGATAAATGAAACTTTAGTTGCTCCAACGCTTCGTCCCTTTTCTGTAGCTCCTGACCGACTGCTTCCACTAAGGTTTCCCCTAGTACGAAACGGTGTAGAGAAGGAGGAGATCTCCCATATACTGTTTCGAACGGAGTACACCCTGCTGCTTCTTGGTAGCTAGTATTGTACCAATACTCGGCCCATGGTAGCACTAAACTCCACCCCTTTGGTTATTCTGAGCAAAAACATCTCACATAACCCTCCAACACCCTGTTCAGCACCTCAGTCTGGCCGTCCAATTCAGGATAATAGGCAGTGCTCATTTGTAGTTGGGTACCCTGCATTTTAAACAGCTCCTTCCAGAAAATACTTAAAAATAATGGATCTCTGTCGCTAACAATAGACATTGGTACCCCATGCAACCTGACAACCTCCTTAACAAATACCTCAGCTATTGTACGGGCTTAATAGGGATGTTTCGGTGGAATGAAATGCCCATATTTGTTGAGACGGTCCACCACCACCAGTAAGCATCATACCCTTGAGATTTGGGCAACTTTACTATAAAATCCTTGCTTACTTCTCCCAAATAGCGTTGGGTATGGGCAAGGGTTCCTTGTGGAGAAGATGACAGGTACTTATGTAGTTGGCACACCAGGCAGCTTGCAACGAAATAAGTTACTGCTTTCTTCATCCCTATCCAATAAAGTGACTGAGCGATCTTGCGAAACGTTCGGTATACCCCTGAATGCCCCCCTGTCTGAGTCATGTGAAACTCAGCTATTAGCTTAGGAACCCAGGAGGATTGAGCCGAGATCACCAGTCTCCCCTTGTAGTGCAGTCTGCCATGCTCCATAGTAAAAGATAGGTGTGAGTTGGGGTCCTTCTCGAGATCTTCCATTACCTTCTTCAATGCTTCATCCGCCTCAACCTCCTTTAGAATCTCTCCAAAGTCTTGCCAATAAGACCTGGCCACCACCCTCAATTCTTTATCATCCTCCGTACCTTCCTCCCTTTTTCGAGATAGAGCATCTGCAACCTTGTTGGTAGCCCGTGTCTTATACACAATTTCAAAATCATACCCTAGGAACTTTGCAGTCCAATTCTGCTGGTTCTGAGTGGTGATGCGTAGCTCTAATAGGTATCAGAGGCTCCTTTGGTCCGTGTGAACTACAAATCTTTGGCCCAAGAGATAGGGTCTCCAGCGTTGTATGGCCATAACCAAAGCCATGAGTTCCTTCTCGTATACTGATTTATTCAACGATCCCTCTGACAATGTTTTGCTGAAGAAAGCAATGGGCCTTTTTCCTTGAGTGAGAACCGCTCTTACTCTCCTTCCGAAGCATCACACTCGATATGGAAAGGTTGGTCAAAGTCAAGTAGAATCAACACTAGTGCAGTAGTCACGGCCTCCTTCAATCTAATATTGGCCACATCAGCTTGCTCGGTCGATGTGAACTGCCCCTTCTTAAGCTGTTCGGTCAATGGTTTGGCGATCTTCCCATAATCCTTCACGAAACGCATGTAGTACCCCGTCAAGCCCAGAAACCCCCTTAAGGCTTTCAACGTCTTGGGTCTTTCCCAATCCATCACTGCCTTCACCTTATCTTGATCCATCTCCACCCCTCTTTCCGAGATCAAATGCCCCAGATATTTTATCTGGGTCTTGCCAAACTCGCATTTCTTCCTGTTAGCCACCCAACTGTTCTCCTCCAGCTTCCTCAACACTAACCCGACATGCTCCAAATGCTCCTCCCACAATCGGCTATACACCAATATGTCATCAAAAAGTACTAACACGAACTTTCGTAGATAGGGCTGCATCAGATTGTTCATCGCACTCTGGAAGGTTGTTGGTGCGTTGGTAAGACTGAACGGCATCACCATGAATTCATAATGGCCTTGGTGAGTCCTAAAGGTCGTCTTCTCAATATCCCCTTCTCCCATTCGAATCTGGTGGTATCCGGCCTTTAAATATCTACTTTAGAGAAATACCTAGCTCCCCTCAGTTCATCCAATAATTCTTCTATCACCGGAATGGGAAACATGTCAGGTACAGTCGCTCAGTTCAAGGCTCTATAATCCACGCAAAACCTCTAGTTGTCATCCTTCTTCTTGACTAGTATAACTGGACTTGAGTATGGACTGGTGCTCGGTCAGATGATCCCTGTCTTGAGCATCTCCATTACCTGTTTCTCTATTTCACCTTTCATCACATGGGGGTATCTATATGGTCTCAGATTTACGGGGGTTGCTCCCTCCTTGAGAGGTATACGGTGCACCATGCCTCTGTCGGGAGGTAATCCTATGATCTCGTCAAATATCCCTGAGTACTGATCCAAAATTCAATCCATTGCCTACTTCTGTTTCTCGGTCAATTCCTGACCGAACGACCCTCCTTCCTCGGTCTTCTCAGTACTCCCTAGCTCCCACACCAACATCCAGGCTTCTACTTCGGTCAGTTTGAATAAGGCCCCTAGTTCCACCAATCTCCGAGCTAAAGTAGGGTTCCCTTTTATGGTCACCTTCCTCCCTCCTTGACCGAACACCATGGTCAATTCCCTCAATTCAGGGTGACTTCTCCCAGCTTGGCGAGCCATTCTACCCCCAGAATAATATCCACTCCGCCCAACTCAAATAGATGGAACCGTTCGGTTACCTCTGCTTCTCCCAGGCAGATTACTACCTCCTCACAGCACCCTCGCGTCTTCTTTTTCTGCCCCATGTGCTCTAGTTTTCCTTCGACTGCATTCATTCTCCCCTCCATGTTGTCTTTCATTCCCTTCTTTCAATCCGGCTGGCCTCTCACTCCTCTCTATCGGATCCGGCAGGTCGGACCAATTGTTCCGTATCCGAGTAGGAGACGTAACTAACCACGATCACAGTAGGTAGAAAGATAACACTCAACTCCCACAATCAATAGAAAGAACGGTAACTTAATGAATTTCTTTTATTGATGGTAATAGAATAAACAAAAGTAACAAAGATAGTTGGGAGCATAATCTCCCTCATAGCACTATAGTTGCCTGTCTACAAACTCAATAATCAAAAGGATGCCCTAAACCATAGCGTCATGGCTTTATTTATAATTATTATTTTCCTAGGATATATTTCTAAATACTGTAATTAATTTATACTGAATATTTCCCTAGGATACTGCTCTAATTACTGCAATTAACAATATTTCCCTGGAATACTGCTCTAATTATCATAATTAACAATATTTCCCTAGGATATAGCCCTATTTACTATAATTACTATAATTACTTCCCGCTTATCCTAACTGTTGTCCCAGTTAGGATAGTCTCTCTTCAACCGATCGACTGCTCCCCATCACTCCGCTCGAGCTCTCACCGCCTTCGGCAGTTCGGCTCGACTCCTCCCCGTCTTCCATCGTTCGGCCTGACCTTTCCCCGCCTTCCACCGTTCGGTTTGGTCTTCCTTCCTCCATTGTTCGGTCTTCTCCTTCTCTCCTAAACCTTTTTCTCTCATACACCTTCCAACCCCTAACAGGACATGATTTCTTTGCTTAGAAAAGCTTTCTTGTATTGCAGCCCTCTTTTCTTAAATAGGCAGCATAGAATATTTTTACATTAATATGGGAGATTGCAAGAGATATGCAATAAAGGGAGGGATTACACGAGATTTCCTATTTACATGGAGTAATTGTTAATAATTCCTAACAAAAATCTATTAAAGGTAGAAAATAATCTAATAAAGATATAATAAAATACATTAACAGAGGAATTATTGGGAATTCAATCTTAACATTTACATTATCTAATAACATAAATTGGTAAAGTCAAAATTGAAAATAGGAATTGTTCAACTTCGCAGATTAGAAAGATTATTGAGGTGAAATGATTAGAAAGATCACTATGGTTTGACAAAGGTCAAAGGATAAATAGAAAACAAGTAAGAAGGTGGAGAAACTAAGCCATCAACCAGAAAAATAGTGTTTGATGATTTTTCCTTAAGTTTAGTCAACAAAAAACTCAACAGATAACTACAATATAGTGACCTACCCCTCATCTTAACTATATATTCTAATGTTCTAAAACCTTTCAATTTCCATTAAGTTGCTTTTGAATATATTCCTCATTCACATGAAGTACATAGACCTTAGTGAAAGACCTATAATAAAAAGAGTTTTGCATGACATTTATAGCCAACAATAGTTGGTAATTTAAATTGCCAATCTATATACAAGATACTTTATGTACAAATCTATCGTAGGACAACTTGACAATGCAGAGTACACAATCTAAAAGTACAAAATTAAAAGTAACTCACATATTTCCCGGACCCTCAATGGCAGAAGTAGGCATCATGGTAAATGGTTGTGTGTATATCTGCAGACAAGCTCTTTATTTTAATGATGAGAAGCAAACACAAAAATCAGTTATATTAAATTGAATTGATGCTAATATAGTAATGGCTACTAATTTTGATCAAAATCAGTGACCTTTTAGTATATGAATACGAAGCTAGTTGAACGATATATAATTGAGAAAGAAGGAATCTATCAACTCAATTCATAAGTTTTTAGAGAATAAAAAAACCAAAAGTTTCAACTGAATACCTGAACTTTCTTACTACTAAGGCTACAATATAATTTACATGAAGTAAGGCAATTCATGACTTCGTAGTCCTTGACAAATAATAACATACATGATTACCACTCTTATATCCAGGAAAAGCGAAACAAATATGAATGCAACAGTATATGTAATATTATATACTTTATGAGGATAAGACAAACCTCAAGTGTGAGATTTAACTTAACATCAACTTCTAAATATGATTCGGCACCAGCACCACCCCATTTCATGTGGTTTACCATGAATGCTGGAAAACGGAGAAGTTATTAACAAATTACCATGAAGTTGTTAAAAGCACTGAAAAAACCAAAAAATCTCACGAAACAAGTATCACATACAAACTTGAATTCAGCAGAAAATTGTGATGAAAGACTAGCAATTAAAAGATAATAATTTTAAAGGTTCTCAAGTATATTTCTCCATATATCTGGAGAAATTGCACTATTTTCTCCCTCCCTGTGTACCCAAAGTCGTTTCCAGTATTTTCAGCACCAGGTGGCGGAGAATATTACCCTCAACAAATGGGCTATGCAACAAGGAGACGAAACATTTTTCTCTCTATTATACGGAAGACTGATAAATGTCCCGAAAATAAACATTTTTTATACTTCAATTTAACAAAGGAGCATTTTTAAAACTAGGTACAACACTGCGCACACAGAGTACATTGTAAATACCTGAAAAGTGGCGGTTTTGCTCTTTCACAACTTCTGAACCCTCAAACTGTGAATAATAAAGTATGAAACAATTAAAATGGGATGAGTAACAAAAGGAATATTACAAAGACTCGTGTTTAATCAAACTAAGGTTTATATACATGTATTAAATCTCAGGGCATTGATTAATCCTAGAAAAAATGGGATGGCGGCTAAATAGAATAGAGAGAAAATAATCAATTTTATTGATAAAAGATTTTTACATAAACTTTCAAATAACCTCACACTACTGATGGCAACTCCCAAGCCAAAAGTCCTATCACAAGAAGCATGGCCAAGCAAATCCAAGAAGAGTTAACCAAAGAAGGTGAAGTCAAGGCAATCATGGAATAATTTTGGGCTTTTTATTATGGGCCTAATAGTGTAGGATTTTAACTTGGACCTTATATTTTGGGTCAAGTAGATTAGGTTTTTGACCACCCAAGTCGACAAAGGGCCAAGGCCCAATGTTGACCAAGGTGGGACGTCCACAACATGAGTTGACCAAGGGGTCAACATTTTTAGCTAGCTTGGTGGAAAAGAGAAGAGTGGACAATCATGACATGTGTCCGCCTCCTATTGAAGAGTTTTTCCTTCTAGTTAGCGGCCGCAAGTCACTCTAGGAATGGAGAGGATTTTTCATAGGTAGTGGCCACATGTCACCCTCTCATTTGAGAGGATTTTTGCCACTTGTCTTTTTCCTATTGGAGAGGATTTATCCTTGCTCTCCAAGCTAACCAAGGTGGCTCTTTTAGGTTAAAGTTCTTGTCCATTTTGAAACACCTTAGCCTATAAATAGAGGTGTCTCTCCTTCATGTAATTACCTTTGATTTAGAGTAAAGTTATGCTATCATTTTTGTGTCATACTACTCTTATTAGGTCACCCTAAGCTAGAGCAACCCAAGTGCCCTCCTCTAGCCATCTTCCTCCAAGAGTTGGCCCAACCTCTCTTAGAGAATCATCAAACATCACCTCCATCACCACAAAACACCCTAAGGCCAAGACACTTAGCCTTTAACCCATCATCATTTCCACACATCATCAACCATGACCACCTCCAATTTTCCTTCTAGTTTTGGCCCAACCTAGCTAGAAGATTGTCATCAACTACCCTTCTAGAGAACTCATCTCTCAAAACTCTCTTTTGTTTTGTTTGTAACGTTTATCAATTAGTATATACACATGTCTTTCTGTTATTAAAAACAACGTAGGAACCTTTAAAACGTTACATGGATAAGAATGCAGTGGATATGCTTACGGAAGTGTCGAGTATAGAAAAGCTAGAGCAAAGACTTTGTTGGAATGAATGTTAGATAATGACTTCCTAGATATAGCTGGAGGGGGAGAATTGTTGTATTGTTCCATTACATCTAAAATGAAACCAATTGAAGAGTTTAAACTCATATCAATTTGCTTGATTCCAAGGTCTTGTAGACAACACTTCAACAATAATATTTTTTTTCCAACTGCCTCTACTGTGGGTAAGCAACACAGTTCTACATCCTTGATTGCTAAGACACGATCCACTTCCAAAAGTGTATGTATCCTTCGATTTTCTACCATCAAGAACCCCAGCCATATCAGCATCTATATAACCTCTACGATTGGATCAACTTCCCTGTAACTAAAACACGTCTTAGACGTGTCTTTAAGATACTTAAAAATCTATTTAACTACTTCACAATGATCCTTTCTAGGATTTGAAAGGTATTTGCTCACTACTCCAACAACATGAGCTTTATCGAGCCTCGGTCACACCATTGCATCCATCAAATCAACTGCTAAGTAGTAAAGAATTGTTAACATTTCATCCATCTTCTTTTTAGAATAGAGACAGAAACTCTATCTTAGATTGAATTGATTAGCTTAGCTTATTAGCCTAAATTCTTTATGTATAACCTCTGAATCACTCGTTTAACATACTTCTCTTGTGATCACCACAACTTGCATACTTTTCTATCCTTATAAAGCCAAGAATTTATTGAGTTGGTCCTAGGTCTTTCTTATCGAATGACTTGAAAAGTTTTCCTTCATATGTTTTTATCTTTGTTGAATACTTACCAAGTATCAACATGTCATCCATGTACAGTAGCGATGGAACAAAGGCTCCTCCTGAGAACTTTTGGAAGTAGACACACTGCTTTACAATTAAGAAATCCAGTTGTTGAACTACACTTGTTTAATATATTCACTCATGCTATTTTATAATACTCCGTAATTTGGGAGTAGATAGTCCAAACCGTTGCTGGGTCTTTGACACGTGTATAATAAGATAAGAGGGGCAAGGGTGCATAAGCAGCAGTGTTGGCTGAGGTTTATGAGAGAAGAATTACAAATGTATCAGGTTACAGCAATGTAATGGAGAGAGGAATTGTGAAATGATAGGGAGAGGGAGAGAGAGAGAAGGAAATATGAACATGGAGAGACATAACAGAATTTTAGGAGGGAATTGGTGGCTTAGAAAAGGAGGGCAGAATCTATGTATTAGTCCTTATTGCTATCACTTATTGCTTTGTTTCTATTGTCAATTGTGTTTCAGTTTACTGAAAAGAAGTCTAAAAATTAAAGCTTATACTTACATCATGAACAAAAACATTTTTGTTATTTTTGGGTTGGGGAGGACGAGGGGTCACACCTTACAAGAAAGCATCTCAACCAAGCAATCTTCATCCGTTGAGGTAACTCGCAGATCTAGCAATGGGGCAGCTTCAAAGTTTAAAAATTGAAGTTTAGGCAGTTCACATCTACACATACAAGAATAATAATTTGATTACAGATGTATACTTCTGTACAACTCATGTTCAGTAAGATATTTGCCATAGTTCATAAAACGTTGACAAAAAGAAGTACTTGCTTTCTAAAATCAACAGTTTCTGACTGTTCGTTAAATAATCATAACCTGCATATTACAAGGAATAACATTTTTAAACCGATTTTAAATTATTGCAACTGATTCTATCAGCTGAACCATTTCATTTAAGTGTAGTTCAGTATAAGCACCTAAATTTAAGAAACCGCTCTACTTTCTTATGAACTCATGAAAATCAGCTAATTATCTGCTCATGTTCTTCAGTAATACGAAATACTTCGAATTTATGAAAAATATATTAATTTTGAGTACTTTCCCGTAGAGAAAAATTCAACTCATGACCTATTCTGTTCATTTGTATTGTCAGTGCCCAATATGGCAATAGAATTTGGTAAGCATC
Source organism: Vigna angularis (assembly GCF_016808095.1). Classification (NCBI taxonomy): domain Eukaryota; kingdom Viridiplantae; phylum Streptophyta; class Magnoliopsida; order Fabales; family Fabaceae; genus Vigna; species Vigna angularis. The sequence continues at coordinate 31,444,683 of NC_068971.1, read as the reverse complement.
ATAACCTGCACTCTGGCCCTTGCTTGACTCTAATTCTATGTCACAATCTAGATGAGTAACAATATTTGCATTAGCCAAACCATTGGAAGAACAACTCAAGCCACCAAAACAGAATTAAGGAGGTGGCAAACCTGTATGTGTTGGCATCAAGAGATTGAAATGATTCCAAAGCCTTTGTGTTCAAAACGGCTGCAATTCCACTCGGGTGGCTCAGAAATTCACTGATGTGATATTTCTTCCCTCCAAAATCATCACTATATGTTGGCAGCCTGATCCTCTCCTTTTTCGCAGCAAACAAACTTGCCCTCTTTGAATTTGAATTCAAGGAAGCTACTGCCTTCCCCTTGAGGTCTATTTTCTTCCTAAAAATTCAAATTCATGTCCGAAAAACTAACTATTCTTAGCAAAGATCACATTCACAAGATTTGAAGGTTCAAAACAATCCCAACAAAAAAAAGATAAAAGAAAAGCAAATGACCCTAATACCTCTTGTGGTTTCTTGACATTACACATATTCGTCCTTTAAAACCCTATAGTATCCCTTCATAGATGTTTGCAATAAATTGACAAGTATCCAGAAACACATTACACACTTCTCTAAAAGAAGTTATTGTAAACATTAAAAAGGTAGAGATATGGTGGGCAATTTGAAGAAATCACATGAAATGTGAGTGTAATTTGCTCTTAAAATTAAACAAACAAATGCTTCTCTAACTTCTTCCATAAAGCACAAACAAGAAGTGCTACAACTAGATCTCACCAATAAACGAAACACTCATAGAAAGGGAAGACTATGCTTCAAGCAAGTTCACCCAACTTCACTCTAATCATTTGAAGCTTATTGTTTTCTATGGTCATTGATAGAACTAAGAAAGGAAAAGAAAACATGGACATGGAATACCATAACCATATAGATACCTGCTTTCACTCATATTATTACTACCTCCGTTCTCATTATAGGAAAAAAAAAAAACAAATTCACATGATAAACTATATTAAATTTTACTAATTTCTTAGTATTTTTTCCCTAAATTGTATATACGAATGAAAAATGAGTTTTAAATTCATTATGGAACCAGAAACCAAGTTAATTAGGCTAACTAACCCGTTGATAAATTGTTGCATCGTGGGGGATGAACGTGTGACCCAGAGTTGTTCGTATCCGAAACATTTGTTGCTCAAAAGGATTGCTTTTGCTGCAAAATGAAAGCAGGAGATAAAATGGAAACAGAGAAGAGAAAGAGAAGTGAGAATGGGAGTGTGTGGTTGCAGAGAAAAAGAGAAAAGGAAGTGGGTGTTGGAGTAATCACCCATTTATGTGTTGGAGGAAATGCTGAGAACGAAAAAGATTGAAGGAAACACAGCAGATTACGTTGGACTAAGCGCTGTTGTCTTAACTGACAACTGTAACGGAAAGTAAGGTGATTAACCGGAAAATTGATGTCCCCGTTTGCATGAACAACACACATGATTCTTTCAATTAATTATTAATCTTATAATAATTACTAAAAGTGTTTGATGTTAATAACTAGTATTAATGCACTTTATCATCTGAATATTAGTGCATCCTTTCACTTTATATTATATCCCAAATTAAAATAGAAAACAGAAATATACGCAATACACTATCAGATGTTGCTAGTATTTTGTCCATTATTGATTAGAAATTATTGTAAATATAATTTAATCTTATTATCATCTCTAAAAATAAGAAGCGAGGCGGATTATATGAGAACTACGTTTCACAAAAATAACGATTTTCATTAAATTTTACTTAATAATAAAAGTATAAAAAAATAAAGTATTAGAAAAAACATCCAAAAAAATGATGACTTAATAATTTATATATTTTTTGTTCAATTATTATTAAAAGAACCAATTTAGTTTTTTTTTTTAAAAAAATACAAATCAATGTATTTTTAAAAAAAAAAATACAAATCAATGTATTTTTTTAAGAGTTTAGTTATCCAAGGAGAGTGTAACAAACTTAAACTTATTTAACTTAACGAACGATTAGTAAAAAAGTTTTCTGCAAAGAGATTTCGGAGACATGTCTTACCTTAGGTTTGAGGTGGAAAGTTTCATTCAAATTCATTAAAATTAAATCAGGGAATTTTACATTATTTTATTCTTTTAAAATTATTTTGATAAGATAATTTCAATTTGTTATATTTCAAATTTTTTAGTTCATTATTTCAATTATCATTAAATACAAAAAACATACAAATATTAAATAATTGTTAAAAAATATCAGTATTACTGTTTTTTAGTCAATCTTATTTCATGTTATTTTTTAATCAAAATTCATCAAGAATTTTTTTAATTGATACTCATATAGTTTGTTTCTCAATAATTGACGTTAATTCATATTATTTTTAGTTAATATTGACTATAACATTTATAAGACAATTAGGTTTTTCTTTTATAAAATTTCAATTGATGTCAGCTGAAAAAAATCTCCCAAATGTCATTAACAAATATTTGTTTAGTTTTTTCACAAATAATATTAGAAAAACAATTTTAATAAACCATTGAAAACAAATAGCATTAGTGTTCATGATAAGAAAAAGTAATCATTATTGACATCAGCAATAAAAAAGACACCATGTATATTAATTGAAAATTTTAATTCACATGTACTATCAAATAGTATCTTTTGACTAAAACTCATGGTTAATGGTTAACGTGAGATTCGAGAAAATTAAAAATAATTTACAATTTATTATATTTCTAAAATTAGGAATAATTTATAAATTATTCTATGTCTAGAGAGTTAGGATAAATACATTTTATGTATGCATACTTGTGGTAACATTTGAAAAAAATAAGGATTTTAAAAATGAAATAGTTTTGAGATTTTGGATTTTTGTTTGAAAATAAGAAATTCTTGAATGTATGTTTTGTTATAACATAATTATTATGTTATTTTTTTTATAAATGATCTTTTACCTTTATTTAATTGGTCTAGAAATTAATTAAGGGGTGGTTTGGTATTTAAAAACCTTACAAGATCAAACATTAATCATAATTTGTCTATCAAACATTAATTATAACTTGTTTATCAAACAAAATCAATTAAAACTAAATTTTCTTACCTTTTTAAAAGATCAAACTCTTCTAGAAGACCCTATATCGCTTTCACAACTTGAAAAGCTCTATCTATGTCTACAAACAACAAAATCATGATCAAGATACGCTGTTATTACCATTGATCAATAAAGAACCTAAAAGGATACTTAAACCACACATGCGACAGAGCTAAAAATTACATGCATTAGAAAATGTGAAACAAGAGAAAAGAGTAGGAACTTACTTTATTTTAGAAACTGATCGAGTAGAGTTAAAGATCTCACCGCGAGGATCACACAAGCGGTTTCCGATCTTCAAATAGATGAATAGGATCAAAGAACCCTTAAAGAGAAGGCAAAAGACTCTAGAAACGTGGTTTCTAAAAAGATAGTATGTTTTAAAATAATGAAACTCATTTATAATAAATCCATCTATATTAAAACCTTTTAATATTAAAAAAATCGAGTCTTAATATTTTTAAACTACTACCACTTCTAAAACACCATTTTCTGGGTCTTTACAACTTGACAAACAAATAACATGACTAATTGACTAGAAAATATTTGCAATAGTTAAAGACCTTCATATATTAAGAGCATAATAAAGAAGAAAGGCATAATAAAGAAGAAAGGTCAACGTCTTATAAGAGTTTTTTTTTAAGTGAAAGCCCTTCTAATAATCTTGCACTCTAACTTGTACAATTTGTTTAATAGAATATTATAATGTTTCTTACCAATTTAAAAAGTGAGTTAAACCTTTTATTTGTCTAAAGACATAAACTCTTTTTCAGCTATCATCTTAATGACCTTTTGGTCATTATAATTGTATTACTTTTGTAACTAGGAGTGAATCCTTGTTTAAACAATACTCAACTTAGTCAAAAGTAGTTGCTTGTCCAAATAATTCCTAGTTTTAATCAAAAGTGGTTGAAATCCAAATAATACTTAGCTTAGATATTGTAGCATGATTTACATAAAACTTGATCAAGTTGATTATGAATTAGAAGTAGTCTCATTTATAAAGGAAACAATATAAAAACTCAAAGGGTAACTCTTTCTCATCCTTTAACTATTTCAAATTACAAATAAAAATATTGTCTAATATATTAATGAAAGAGAGTCTTTTACAAGATTCATGGGAATTTTTTAACGAGATTCTTACTAAATATTGTGAAATCTTCTTTCTATACAATTCAACCTTCTTATCTTTAATATTTAACCTATTTTTTGTAATTTATTTTAATCATCTTGTCTTATATATGGTGGGGTTGAATTATTAAAGATGGAACATGAAAATGAAATTTTTAAAATGCATGAGAACTTAACATTAATTAAATATATGATTAATTGTAAATGTAACAAAAGAATAAATTGAAATTATAACATCATAAATTTTCTCAAAACAAAATAGATGAATTTGTTTATAATAAATTTTTTATATATACAATTAAAATTTATTAATATTTTAATTTTTTTATGTTCTTACATAGCTAAATATATCCTACAAAGACTCCAATCTTGATCTAAACATGTTCCTAACTCCAACATTATTTTAGGCTGATATGTACTAGGTCTTTCTTTATTTTGAGCATGTGGAAATGAGTCTACATAAGACACTTTGATTATTAAGTCAGTCAAGTGTCAAATGATAATAAATACAGTAATAATTAATGTAATTAGTTTACGTCGTATATTATAGGTTTAAACCCTCGTTTGGTCCTCGTATTTGTGCGTCAATCTCAAGTGGGTCATCGTTTTTTTTTTCGGTCTCAATCGGGTCCATAAACTTGTAAAAATGAGCCAATTAAGCCCTTTTCGTTAACTAAGATGACGTGGTGCACACATTATATGCTGATGTATAAATATTATATTATGTGGAATTTGTTATTTAAATAAAAAGTGTTTGACATGGCACCAAATGTAATTATTTCCTCCTTCTCCTTCTTCTCTTCACGCGTGAGAGAGAAGCTCTCTCGTTCCAACAGCACCACCGATCGCCGCCAAGAGCACCACAAACGTCACCCACGTTGCAACCCATTTGAAACTTTCTTCAATGTAAGCTTCCACGAATAAATACTCACAACCTGCAGCGAATGGCCACCGTTGGAAGAAGTTATACTAGGGACGCGGAGGAGACTGGAGGAAGAAAAGGAGGGGTTGGTGAGGCACATGTGGGGGGCGGTGTCATTGTCAGTGACAACGTGGGTGTCGTCGAAGAGGTCGATGCTGTCAGGTAGACGCCTCGCCGTGAGACAGGGAGAGATCTGGCCCGTTATTGCTCTAAAAAATCCTCTCCCTTTCTGAGGTTACTGTTCCTAACTTTGGAATTCGATTTTGGTGTCTCTTTGTCAAAAGGGTCTTCTTTTTCTACAATATCTCTCTTTCTATCTCTCATCTAGAAATAATCTCTTTGTACTTATCTCACTCCTCCACACTGTTGGAGCTTTGGCGGTTGAGGTTGTGGGATTTGAGACAGTTTAAGGGCCAGCGGAGAATAATGCTGAAGAAGACAAACATGTTTCTCAAGATTCTAATGTTGAATTTGCTATACCATTTGGGTCACATGGAGATGAATCTGCTAAACTAGAGGAGGAAGTTGCCCCAGATTCTAATGTTGTTCCAGATTCTAATGCTGTTCCAAATTCTAATGTCCCTAAAGATGCAGCTGAAGATTGGCCTACGCCAAAGCAAATACATTCTTATTTTTTTGTTAGGTTTCGGCCTTATGATGATCCAATCATCAAAGCAAATCTTGATAAGCTTGATAAAGAGATGAGCCAGAAAAATCAAGCACGAATTCAGGTCACTAATGCTTTAAGGGCAAAAAGGTTAGAACGGACATTCTTGATTTCTCAGATTAAGTCTCTAAGAGATGATAATAAGCAATTTTAGAGTATTGTGGATGAAAAAATAAAAGAGATTGAACCTCTACAGCAGACATTGGGCAAACTGCGTACTACAAATAATTTTGGTCAGGGTAGGGCATTATGCTCATCTGAGGAGGAGCTTAACAATCTCATTAGTAGCTTGCAATACCACATACAACATGAGAGCAATCTATTAGTTGAAGAAAAACAAATCCTTCAAGAAGAGAGGTGATTGACGGAGGAACGAGGGAGCTTATCTCTCACGCGTGAAGAGAAGAAGGAGAAGGAGGAAATAATTACATTTGGTGTCATGCCAAACACTTTTTATTTAAATAACAACTTCCACATAATATAATATTTATACATCAGCATATAATGTGTGCACCACGTCATCACAGTTAGATGGCGTCAATGAAAACTTAACGGAAAGGGCTTAATTGGCTCATTTTTACAAGTTTTATGATCCACTTGAAATTGACACACAAATACGAGGACCAAATGAGGGTTTAAACCTATATTATATTATATTATATTATGGCTTAATAGCTTACTTCGTCCCCAAGTTAAGAGCTGAATTTTCGTTTAGTATCCAGTTTTAAAAATGAAGACATTAGGTCCCCATTTTATGAAAATTGTGTATCTTAAGTCATCATCGTTTAACGGCGTTCAAATTGAAAATGTTGACCTGAGTGTGAATGTGAGGTGTGCAAGAAATGTGGTCGTGGCAATGAGTTGGGGTACGTTAGTTGACGTGGCAGGCAAAAGAAAAAATTACGTGTTATGAAATTGGGGAAATTAAATAATAGGGTTTCTTTATCTTCGAATTAAAAGATTACAGAAGTTAGGTCATAGATTGGGGATTTTTGATGTTCTAGAAGGATTGAAGTTGTGCAAGGGTTGACGGTGTCGAAGGAGATTGTTGATCGAAAAGGGTTAGTGAAGGAGATTCTTGAGCGAAAAGGATTGATGTTGCGGTGATAGTTGTTCGAAGCGAAAAGGTGCAAGGTACGCTTTTTATCAGTTTTTGATGTAGTTGCTTTCCCCCATGGAAGTATCTTGTCTTCTTGTCCCCTTACTATGTTGTGTTGTGGTCCCCCTAATAATGTTTGTAGTGGTCCTATTCTTGAGTGGCTTTTCGTACTGTTTGTATGGTTTTGGTCCCTGATAGGTGTAAACTTTACTTGTTTTTGTTGCTTAAATTGTTGTGCTTTTGAGTAAGTTTTAGTGTTAATTCTCATGAAAAGTATATAATTGTTGATATAAGTATAATTTTGACTGTTTAAATGTTTTTTTGATGCTTTTGTTTGTTTATTTCGAAGTAGAATAAGGATTGGATATTATCAAAGACTTGGAACGAATCATTTGGCTGATTTTACAGAGAGTTTCGCGCCCGGGCGTGAGAAAAAGGGCGCCTGGCGCGATTTTACAGAGAGTTTCGCGCCCGGGCGCGAGAAAAGGGGCGCCGGGCGCGACTTAGAAGGATGCGCGGACGCTCGTCGCCTAGTGAGCGGACGCTCGTTCACCAGAGAATGAACGGCCATCGAACAGAGCGCAGAGGACGCTCGTCCAACGCGCAGAGGACGCTCGTCCAGCAAGTGGACGCTCAGCGGAGAACGCTCGCCCAGCTGGCAGAGGACGCTCGTTCAGAAAGTGGACGCTCGTCCAGAAAATTGGACGCTCGTCCAGAAAGAAGCCCGTGACTCAATTATTGGACTTCTCTTTAAAAACAGATTCAGAGGCTGGGAGAAGCAGATCTGACGGGGAGGAAAACCAGAGGTGACGCTGCAGCTGCTGTCCAAGGGCTTCCATGGTGGAAAACCACCAATTTCCACCATCCAATCCATCATTTCTCTCTTCTATGATGTATATGTGTAGCTAAAACTCCATTTCACTGGGGTTGAGAGTAAAATTCTGAACTTCTATGTAATTTCTCTATTAATGCATGAACTTGTTTGAATTATGTGTTCTATCTTTATTATTCATGCTTATGATGGGAATCCGAGCTATTTGAACGGTTAAATCATTGGGAAATGTATGAGACCGCGGACCTAGGATAGAACTCCTAAAGGATTTCGAGTCCTAGACATAGGAGGGAATTTTTAGTCATCTATGACATTGTGTTTAAGGCAAATCTGATAACTGAATTAGCTAAGGGATTAGTAATTTAGTTTGAGTGATTATGAACTGTCATCTGAGGGATCAGGGGCTGCATGCGCCTAGAATGTCGATGCTTAATTATGAGGAATTTTGTTAGTAGAAGATTACCGGAGTGATGAACTTGAATTTCAACCCCAGCGAACTTTAATTCAACTGTTTTTACCACTTTAATTTCATCTGTATGCCAATCTTAATTGTGTTATAAAACATACGTTTATTAATCGCTAAATTAGTAAACTTTAATCAATCTGTGAATCAAAACAAATCTCTTGGGAAAATGATTTCCGGACTTACCGGTTTATTACTTGTACGATTCGGTACGCTTGCCGAGGTATCAACAAGTTTTTGGCGCCGCTGCCAGGGATTTGTTTTTGTTTTCGTTGATTGTTTGTTGTTTATCTGGTTTAGTTGATTTTAGCTATCTTTTGTTTAAGTGTTTATTGTGATCTTATTTGAACTTTTGTGCATATTTGTTATTGTCTGTAGAACTTGTGTCATTTTGGATTGTTTCTTTTTAGTTTGTGTTTTGTATGAGAAGCAGAGAACAGGTTGAAAATCTACTTTTTGATCCGGAAATTGAAAGAACTGCTCGAAGGAACAACAGCAGAAGGAGAAGACAAAGTAGAGAATCCAGAGAAGCCTCTGCTATTTTTGAAGGAATTCTTGACTTTTCATCTGGGCAAGAAAAAGAAGAAATGGAAGATAATCGTATTGGAGAAGGTTCTGGGCAAGGAAGATGTACTCTTGCAGATTATAATACTTTCTCAGGACCTATGCACTTCAATAGTATTGCAAGACCAGTGGTGAATGCTGCTAACATGGAGATGAAGCCAGCTCTTATTCATCTGGTGCAGAACAATCAGTTTTATGGATTATCTCACGAGAATCCATACACTCACTTGGCTACTTTCATGGAGATCTGTAATACAGTGAGGATTCACCAGGTTCCAGATGAAGCGATCTGACTCAGCTTATTTCCATTCTCATTGGCTGGTAATGAAAAAATGTGGCTGAATTCTTTTCCAGAGAATAGTCTGACAGTCTGGGATGATGTAGTTGCAAAATTTCTGAATAAGTTCTTCCCTCAGTCCAAAGTCAATAAGGGGAAGCAGGAGATCTCTTCTTTTCAACAAGATGCTGATGAAACTCTAGGTCAAGCATGGGATAGATTCAAAGGCCTACTGAGAAAAACCCCTACTCATGGATTTGATGAGCCTACAATGTTAAATCTATTTCTTGGAGGGCTAAAATCTCAAACAAAGTTAATGTTAGATGCATCAGCTGGAGGTAGTATCAGATGGAAGACACCTGAAGAAGCACATGATCTGATTGAAAATATGGCTGCAAATGATAATGAAGTTCAGAGTGAGAGAGCTCAATTTCAACAAAAAAGTGTTCTTCAACTTCAATCTCAAGATGCTTTACTAGCTCAGAACAAGATTATGACTCAGCAACTTGAGACATTAATGAAGAAGTTATCTCAGCTACCTAAAGAACTGCAGAATGTTTCTCAATTTCAACATCAGATGGTTCAGAGTTGTCAATTGTGCGGAGGAGATCATAATAATGGTTAATGTGTAGTGCAAAGCATGTCTCATGAAGAAGTACATTATATGGGAAATCAAGGTCTTCAGACAAATTATGATCAACGTCAAAGTTTTAATCAAGGATGGAGACCTCATCCGAGTATGGGACAAGCTGTTCCTTTCAACAGACCACCTCCACAGAACTTTCAGCAACAACCTTCTCTGACAGAAAGAACTTCAAAACTGGAAGAAACTCTTCAGCAGTTTATGCAGGTATCAATTTCCAACCATAAAAGTACAGAAGCCTCACTTAGGAATTTGGAGATTCAGGTGGGTCAATTAGCTAAGAAGTTGGAAGAAAAACCAGAGAAGAACTTTGGGGCAAACACTGAAGTAAATCCAAAGGAAGAACGCAATGTTATTACTACAAGATCAGGAAGAATTCTGGAAGAAAGAGAGAATGAGAAAAAAGTGAGTGAAGAAAAAGATGAGATGAGTAAACAGGGAGATGAAGAAGAAGAGAAAAAGGATAGAGAAAGTGAAAAAGTGAGAGAGGGAGAGAAAAAGAAAGAACAGATGTATGAGAAACCTCTTCCATATCCAAAGGTTTTCTCTAGAAACGAGAAGGAAAAACAGTTCAGGAGTTTCATTGATATTTTCAAGAAGTTGGAAATCAAGATGCCCTTCTCAGAAGCACTGAAACAAATACCTGCTTATTCGAAATTCATGAAAGATGTGCTCACGAAGAAGAAAAAGTATATTGAGGAAGAAACTATAGAAGTACAGGGCCAGTGCAGTGCTATCATTCAGAAGTTGCTTCCACCAAAGTTTAAAGATCCAGGCAGTTTTACAATTTCATGCATCATTGGTAAACTGGCTATTGGGAAGGCGTTAATTGATCTTGGAGCCAACATCAATCTTATGCCTCTGTCAATGTTTAAGAAGATTGGAGAATTAGAGTTGAAGCCCACACGCATGACTCTACAATTGGCAAACAGATCAATCAAATATCCGCATGGAGTAGTAGAAGATGTTCTGGTAAAGGTAGACAAATTCTTATTTCCAGTGGATTTTGTTGTCATGGAAATGGAAGAGGATAAAGAAATTCCTTTGATTTTGGGAAGGCCATTCATGAAGACTGCTCGAGTGTTGATTGATGTTGATGATGGAAAGCTTAAATTGAGAGTTGAGAATGAAGAAATAAATTTCAATGTTTTTGAAGCAATGTCTCACCCAAATGATGAAGATACATGCTTTCAAACTGATGAGCTTGAGGAAGTCTACATGATTAAACAGAATCTAGATGCTTTGAAGGAGATTCCATCTGATGAAGAAGAGAAAAAAAAAAGAAGCTTGACTTGAAGTTGCTACTTTCACATTTGAAGTATGCTTTTCTTGACAAAGATGACAATAAACATGTGATCATCAACAATACTTTATCCACTCTGGAGGGAGAAAAGTTAATTGAATTCTTGAAAGTGGACAAAGGAACTGTAGGTTGGTCAAATTCTGATCTGAAAGGAATAAGTCCTTCCTCTTATTCCATGCATATAATATTCATGAAGGATGATTTCAAACCAATGGCTCAACCACAGAGAGCTTCTTAGTGTCAAGCTAAAGACGTTAAACAAGCGCTTACTAGGAGGCAACCCAGCTTTCTAACTCTATCTATTTATGTTTTTAGTTATTTTGGTTGTGTGGATTGAATCTGAATCTGTTTGGTTGTGTGGATTGAATTATGTTTCTGCAATGATTTGATTGTGAAATGTGTGTTTGAATTTTGATTTTGAGTTTTGAATTCTGTCCATGATAACTGGCATGATTGTGAGATTGTTATTGCAAAATCTGAGTTTTAGAACTTGTGTTCTGATTATATATGATTTGTTCTTGAATCTGAGTGATTGGGACCCAGAAGTTGAATATCTGAGTGTACTGAGAAAGCTTTGAAAGCATGTGAGAAGTTGTTATTACTATGAATTCGATTTTTGCATAATTCTTATTAATACAGATGCATTCTGGTTTAGAAATGAGAAAGGCAATTGTTTGTTGTTGAAATTAACTACTTGGCCAGATGACTACCCATATGTGAATATTCATCCTTTGTTATCCTGTTTGAGCCTTATATATATTTTGTTGTGAACCCTCAGCTTATTACAGAACAATCTACCTTATCCAACACTCTAGGAGAAGAGAACAAGAAACATATTTGTCAAGATGATAGGTAGAAATTAAGTTTGGGGGAAATTATAATCAGTCGAGTCTTAAACTGATGAAAAACAATGTAAAAAAAAATTATTTCAATGCATTATGTGATGAATGAAGAGGTAGTTGATAAATAAGTTTCAATATTGTTATGTTCTTGTTCTCCTCTTCTTTAGTGTTGTTTTGTTTCCCTGTAAAACCATGTTTCTTCTAGCCAAGCCAAGTTTTAACCTGAGAAAGTCCTTTTGATTTAAATCAGAATGTGTGAATTGTTTATGAGATGACTTGCAAAAGTTGATGAAGTAGTTTATGACACTCTGAGCGTGAATTAGAGTGTAAACACTTGCAGGTTGAGATAAACACAGATTGAGCATTGTGGTTTTATTCTTTTTCTAGTTGTCTTATCATTTTGGATTCAAGAATTTGTAATATAGAAGTCATGACATGTGATCTGAATATTTGGAATTGTAGGTACAATCCTTACTTTTGTGACAGAGATTATGTGATGGAATACTAACTGCTTTGTTGGGTTCGTTTTTCTTTTGTTTTTGTTTATTTTCATGAGGACATGAAAATATATAAGTTTGGGGGAGTTTGATAGGTGTAAACTTTACTTGTTTTTGTTGCTTAAATTGTTGTGCTTTTGAGTAAGTTTTAGTGTTAATTCTCATGAAAAATATATAATTGTTGATATAAGTATAATTTTGACTGTTTAAATGTTTTTTTGATGCTTTTGTTTGTTTATTTCGAAGTAGAATAAGGATTGGATATTATCAAAGACTTGGAACGAATCATTTAGCTGATTTTACAGAGAGTTTTGCGCCTGGGCGTGAGAAAAAGGGCGCCTGGCGCGATTTTACAGAGAGTTTCGCGCCCGGGCGCGAGAAAAGGGGCGTCGGGCGCGACTTAGAAGGATGCGCGGACGCTCGTCGCCTAGTGAGCGGACGCTCGTTCACCAGAGAACGAACGGCCATCGAACAGAGCGCAGAGGACGCTCGTCCAGCGCGTAGAGGACGCTCGTCCAGCACGTGGACGCTCAGCGGAGAACGCTTGCCCAGCTGGCAGAGGACGCTCGTCCAGACGCTTGTCGCCAAGAGAGGACGCTCGTCCAGCGCGCAGAGGACGCTCGTCCAGCGCGTAGAGGAGGCTCGTCTAGAGAGCAGAGGACGCTCGTTCAGAAAGTGGACGCTCGTCCAGAAAATTGGACGCTCGTCCAGAAAATTGGATGCTCGATACGCTTGCCGAGGTATCAACAGTCCCCAATTAGTGCGGACTGTTTTGTGCTTTTTGTTCTGTTAGTGCATAGTACTATTTTGGATATGGTTTTGTTGAATGTGTGGTTGTTGTTTAACTTGTGGTTGATGCATATTGATTTAAGGTTTAAGCCAAAATGGAATGTTGTAGGTGATACAATGAATGCGTGTGATTACTTTTGTATGCCTACAGGTGTGATAATTGTTAGTAACGTGGCATGTTTACAATGTACATGCATGTGGAGGTCATTAAATACTAATAATAGATGCATGTGAAGGTAGTGTTTCACCATGGGGGTAAGTTTCTGAATGATGGGTCATTTAGATACCATGGAGGTGAAACCAATACCTTGGTCGTTGACACAAACAGATGGAGTTGTTTTGAAATCTTGGCCATACTGAAAGAGATGGGATATAGAAATGTTAAGGAGTTGTGGTATTCCCTGGGTCGTGTATTAGAAGATAGGTTGGAATTGTTAAGTGATGACATAGGAGCAATGCATATCGTGAGCATTGCGTTATTGAATGGTAAAGCTCATTTGTTTGTGGTTCACATGGTGTCCGAACCTGATTATATTAATATGTTGCAATATGATGTTGGTGAAGAAGGTGAGGATGGTGAAGATGGTGAAGGTGAAGGTAAACTTAGTGAAGAGGTTGAAGAACAATGTGGTGAGGATGGTGAAGGTGAAGGTGGTGAAGATGGTGAAGTTGGAGAAGATGGTGAAGGTGGTGATGATGATGAAGTTGGAGATGTTGGTCATGATGGTGATGAGACAGCAGATGGTTTATTTGGAGAAGTTGCTGAAGTTGGACAAGATGGTGAAGTTGGAGATGTTGCTAAACTTGGAGAAGAGGGTGAAGGTGGAGATGTTGCTGAACTTGGAGAAGAGGGTGAAGGTGGAGATGTTGCTGAACTAGGAGAAAAGGGTGAAGGTGGTGATGTTGCTGAAGTTGGAGAAAAGGGTGAAGGTGGTGATGATGGTGAATAAGATGTACCTTTGTGTCAGATCAATAGAAAGTAAGTAAATAAGTACCTTTTCATTGATTACATTGTTCACCATGCCAATTTAAAACTGACTTTCATTCATTACTATCATAAGGACTTCTGCCAACTATACAACAACTTTTACCTGGTGTGGACCAATGTTTCTGTGTAAGGCACATTTATACAAATTTTAGGAAGAAATTTCCTTACATAAATCTGAGACAATTATTATGGAAGGCAGCAGCACCAACACACCCCCAAGCTTGGGAATCAGTGATGAGGCAAATCAAGGAAGTCAACGAAGAGGCTTTTAAACACTTGATAGCTATTCCACCAAGGCAAGTACATTTCAAGTTTATATTACATTTCATATTTGGCTGAATGTATATTTCTTTTACAAACTTAAGTTTCTCTTGTTGCAGATTTTGGTCTAGGTCAAGATTTTTAGGAAGACCTGCTTGTGACACACTTGTCAATAACATAGTTGAAGCTTTTAACAACGTCATCTTGATGCTAGGGGGAAACCAATCATAACAATGTTGGAAGAGATTCGTAGCTACCTGATGAAGAGGTGGGCATCCAATAGAGAGAAGATAAGTAAGTTTCATGGTGGCATTTGTCCCAAAATTCAAAAGAGACTACAGAAGGAGTTAGAGAAGACACAATATTGGATACCTAAGTAAGTAAACTACACAACGAGCTACTCATTTTCCATTTTACTAATTCCATTGAAATTTCTTCCTAATATTGATTTTGAATACTTTGGCAGTTGGTCAGGTCTGCAAGTTTTTGAGATCAGCCATACTTGCAATATTGCTGAAAAGTTCGTGGTTGATGTAGAGAAAAGAGATTGTAGCTGCAGGAAGTGGACTGTAACAGGAATACCTTGTTGTCATGCACTCATTGCCATGAGGTTTTTAAACATCAATTCAGAAGACTACATCCCAAATTGGTTTAGAACCTCTACTTATGAAGAAACTTACATTCCATTAATTTTCCCTGTGAATGGACCTGAATTATGGGAAAGGACTTCATATGCTGATGTTTTGCCTCCTCCGAATAGGGTGTTGCCAAGTAGACCAAGAAAAAAAAGAAGACTAGAGAGTTGGGAGCAAAAAAGGGATGATACACAACTTGGACAAACTGGAATCCCAAAGAGATGTGGCATTTGTAGACAACTAGGACATAGAAGAACTAATTGCCCTCAAGCACAACACCAGCAAGCTACAACACACTCCACTCAACCAACTGAACAACAACACCAGCAAGCTACACCACTACCCACTTAAGCAAGTCAGAATACTCAAGAACAAGACCACGAAGCTACACCACTACCCACTCAAGCAAGTCAGATTACTCAAGAACCCCAAACCGATCATACTACAACAACACTTTAAAAATTGTTCAACTTTCAGTTATATTTTGGATATGTACTTTCAACTTTAAGTAGTTTTGCTAAGACATATTCAGGTCATGTTTGACCTTCAATATTATTTTGGATGTGATGTATTTTGCACTTAATAACTTTAACATTTTGGATGATCTGTGATGTATTTTCTTAAGTGATCTTTAATCATCAATATGATATCATTTTGGAACAACTGTGATGTTTTTTCTTCTCAAACTATAACCTGCAATGTTTGCCAGGTTGTTAAAATTGATGGTTTGACAGCTTCTTATGTGATGGTCATTCAATTTGTAGACCTTGTTAATATTGATGGTTTGTACACATTGTTAATATTGATGGTTTGTATAACTTTATGCTGATGAAATTTTACACTACTCAAAATTATGTAAAGTTATGGAACACTTTTAGTGGCTGTCAAAATTAACTGAAGACAGAAAGAGAGGGCAATGTAAATTACATAACACATTATCACTACACTTGAAGAATAACACCAACACAATCTCATTACACGAACAATGTCATTACAACTAGAATCTTCATTAACTAACAAACAAACATTACATTATAACCCCATCAAACACCACTTCAACAAAATTAAAACATAAGACATACAAAGATGATGTTAATCAACCTCATCAAACATAGAAACCCCAACAACACCTTCTCCCTTCTCTGACAAACCACAAGTGATTTTTCCAAACAAATTATCTTTCTCCTTTGCCATCCAATTGTAGTATCCCTTTCATCTATATAATCTTCAGTGCGCCATTTGAAGAAATTACATCCTCGCACTTCCTCGTTTCGACTCCGTTGTTCAAAACATCCAACCGAAAACATCTCAGGATAAAGCGAACTAATGTACCTAAAATAAAAACACAATGTAGAAAACATACCTTGTAATTAGGGCACCCCCAAAAATGTTTCCCCTCGTTCTTAACAGTTTTTGTGAATCTTAATACGGCAAGCTCCCCACAATAGCATATTTGGCTGCCAACTATTCGTCGTGATAAACCACCACGCGAGGTCCCCCATGAGCAAGACGATCATTGATTCATTGACATTTCCTCCACCAACCACACAATACTACTTCCTTGACACCTACAAAACCACCCTAATCCCAACCACCCAACTTAGGGGACCCACCTCAGAAACAACGAACTTCACAAACTGAGTTAGAAAGAACAACTTAGGGCACCCGACCTCAGCTCACCACCTTCAGATCACCTCCTTCCCCTAAGCTCGTTGGAGATTAAAATGTTAGGGCAAATCTCTATGCATTTGGTTTTTCCAAATAAAAAGAACATTTTCATACCTGGTGAAAGCTAAAAAATGTGCATTTGCCACGTTGGATAAATAATTTGCCACATCTTTTAACCTTTAACGTTGTTCCTACCACCGTAACGAACATGACTTAAGTTACACAATTTTCGTAAAATGGGGACCTAATGTCTTCATTTTTAAAACCGGGTACTAAATAGAAATTCAGCTCTTAACTTGAGAACGAAGTAAGCTATTAAGCCTTATATTATTTATATCATGATTTTGAGCTTTTACCTTAATTGGCTTGATTCACATAACTAATTCCATCAATTAACCTTGTTTAATACATTTTAGTCCTTATTTTCACTTAATCACATTTTACTAAAATGACTGGACGAATATATAAACCAAGTAGATTCTAATCCAAATGGCCGAAATGTATTCGGTGCATGCTATATTTTTTTTTCATTCTTAATTTTGTTTTTTAGTTGTTTATGGTAAGTGATTTTTTTTAGTTTGTGGTAATGGTTTTCTGACGCTTTTATTTACTATTTATTTTAATACTTCTTTTCTTAAGATTTGCAAAACCATGTTAAGACATTTTGATTGATTTATATATTCGAGAATTGTCATTGAAGATAACAAGGACGAATGAAACTCATTTTAATTTATTGCTTTTAATATCTTTATTATTTTAATTTTAAGAAATAAAATAAAGGCTTAATAGCCTCTTTTGTCCCAAGTTTTGCTCGATTGTGTCAATTTGGTCACTGATTTTAAAAAAGTATCAACTTGGTCCTCATTTATTAAATTTTGCATCAAAATTGTCCCTTCCGTTAAATAGAAACAAACGGCGTTAAGGATGGATGATCTGGCAGAAGACATGACACTTTTAAATTGTATGCGTGGTGACGTGTTTAGTATTTCCTTTAATTATAATTAATTTAGATTAATGTTTTTCTTTTAATTACTTTTAATTATAATTAATGTGACAGTTAGCAATGACGTCTCACTCCTTACCAAATATCTACCCCACTTGCTCCCTCTCCCACTTCCCCTTCTGCCCCGCTCCGCCTCCTCCACCTTATCACCACCCCCACCTCCACCAAACTCGTCTTTCTTACGCCCCCTCCAACCCTAATTTCCATAATTTCAAGAGACCCTGAATCCACCCTACCATTCTGTCCCACCACCCTTACAATGCCTAATTCAGTGGGTTGCGCAAGGTTGTGTTGCGATTTATCCATGACTGTTTTGGTTTGGTTCTCTTGCTTTGCAGGTCTGAGGAGGCATGATGTTGATGCGAGATGAGGATGCTCGCGGTGGGGATGATTTCAACGTGATTAGGGTTCTGCAATTTGGGGGCTCTTTTCGATTGGGGTTTTGGGGTTGGTTGCGTTTCCTTGCAGGTTTCGAAGGAGAAGTACTGAATTCGTGATAAATCTGGTGGTTTTGGAATGGACGAAACTCGAGAGGTGGAGGCGCGATCTAGGTTTCGTATATGGGTCATTGTTTACTAGATTGAGGTTGATGCATGTCAAGACATAAAGGATGACGGAGATGGCGTGAAGGAGATTGGGGTTTTCACGGTGGAGAATGGAGGAGAAGATGAACTTTCTCGGGTTCTCTCTGTTTTCGCGATTTGGATGGTTGATGGAAGAATGAAGGAATTCTCGCGGTGGTCCGAGGTTACTCGTGGTGGTGCGTCAATGGAGGTGATGCGATTCACTGTGGTTGCTGGACGACGCTGGTTGTGTTCTTGAGCGTGGTTGAGGATGAATGATGAGTTGATGGTGGCCTTGGATGGTTGCACGAGGAACGACGATTTTGGCCGGCCAGCTGCCGCTAACGAAGTAGGAGAAGAGACCATTTCTGAAAAAGAGAAAAAAAAAACCTAGAGAAAAGAGGGCTTGGGTCTGACCTAGAAAATACAAAGTGCACTCCTAAATTTCATCTCTACACCTATTCACTAACACGTCAGCATAAATATATCTACAAAATAACACGTCTTCTGCCAGATCATCAATCTTTAACTCCGTTTGTTTCTATTTAATGGAAGGAACAAAGTTGACGCAAAATTTATCAAATAAGAACTAAATTGACACTTTTTTAAAACCAGGAACCAAATTGACCTAATGGAATAAAACTAGATACAATATTAAGCCTAAAATAAAAAGTAAAATTTAAGCAAAGCCAAAATGATTTTAGGAATTTAAAAAATAAATAAAACGACTTAATTTTATATTAGGCAACTTGGCTAAACAAAAAAAATCCAAGAACGTGATGACAGGTTGTTAGGTTAGGTTGGAATCCCAGATTAACCCGATCCAGTTGCGTGTCCCGCTGTAACTTACCCATAAACAATGACAGAAACATAGCAGTTCTGATTCTATAAATGCTCATAAAAAATCCAATCCTGTCAAAATCAATGTCCAGATAGATTTTGAGTCCCATAACCCAACTCAATCATTGATTTCATCTGAATTCACAACAGCTGATAACATATTTGGACTTCTGGTTAATCTGATTCCACCCAAAAACCCCGAATCTCTCTTTGTTACTCTCGGGCACGATGGGCACAGAGACCTCGTCAGTGGATATTTCGGAGCCCCTGCTTGTGAATCCTAACGGTAACGGGGAGAAGGAGGAGTATTTGCGTGAGGAGGTTCCAGAATGGAAGGAGCAAATCACGATAAGAGGGTTGGTGGTGAGTGCTGTGTTGGGGAGCTTGTTCTGCATCATCACCCACAAGCTCAACCTCACAGTTGGAATCATCCCTTCCCTCAACGTGGCTGCTGGTTTGTTGGGGTTTTTCTTTGTCAAGACCTGGACTGGTTTCTTGACCAAGATAGGATTTTTCACCAAACCCTTCACCAAACAAGAGAACACTGTTATTCAGACGTGTGTGGTTGCTTGCTATGGCCTTGCCTTTAGTGGTATCTCTCTCTCTCTTCAGTACTTGTTTGTTTTGGTTGAAGTTTTGTGATTTCTAGTACACTAAGTAATTGCAATGCACATGATGAAGAAGGAAAAAGTTATTAGTTTTAGAATACAAGTTCTTTTGAGTTCTCCAAATCTTAATCTGAACATTCACTCAGTTGTCTTGTCTTTGCTTAAAAATTGGTCTGCGACAAGGTCAAAGTTTGCCACAAAACTACGACCCAACTACAATTTAAATCATTGATAAGAATGTTCCTGTGGTTTGTTGCTGTTGAATTCGCTTTAGAATTGCGTAGCTCTTTGAAAAATGTTTGGTGCTTTGTTGGAACATAAGGTTCAGATTGGCGTTGGTATTGTGAAGGTTCTTTGAGGTTATGGGAGTTTTGTGAAAGGGATAAGGTTAATTGATAATGGAGTAGGATTCCTATATTTATAACTATATTATGCATGTTTCCAAATTTTATCGTATTTTTCTTGGAATAATAGTAAATTAGCAGGAGATCTTTTGAGTTTAAAGTAGTAGTCTTGAGTTTGAGATTTGGGTACCCACTAGTTGCGATAAGTCGACAAGAAGAGTTTTACCACCCATTCTGGTAATTTCAAGCTCGAGCATATTAAGTCATAGAATATACATGTAGTCCATACCTAAAAGGATGATAATAGACTAGCGAGATTTCATTTGTGTTAAAATCCATCAAATTTGACCGCCTTATGAAGGAAATATGTTAAAAAGCTTTATAACATTAGTAAAATCTCTCAGCAAAAGGGAAACATAAAATAAAATTAAGGAGTGAATGTTAAATGTGTTTATTTTCTTAATCGTACATGGTACAGCATAATTTGTTAAACGCGATTGCTTGTCAACTCTTGTGAAGCAATCTGGTGGCCATGAGAGTTGCTTCTTACATTGGTGAGATTTTTTCCCTATAGTTTCTCTTACGTGCAAACTGTGATGTTGTTGACAGGTGGCTTTGGTTCATCCTTGATTGCCATGGATCAGAGAACATATGAACTCATAGGCCCTGATTACCCTGGTAATAGAGCTGAAGATATTAAAAATCCAGGATTGGGTTGGATGATGGGTTTCATGTTTGTTGTCAGTTTCCTTGGACTTTTTAGCCTTGTGCCACTTCGGAAGGTAAATCTATTTGGTTTGTTGTTTTTGTATTAGATTTACTTGAACTGTATTTCTTTCATTATTCCTTTTGTTCTTTATCTTATGCAAATTAACTTTTAATAAGAGAGAAAAGCAGGAGGGTGCTTTTTGTCTCTCTTAATCCGGAAAGTCAAGTTATTAAATGTGGTCAAACTTTGAGCTGGTATTCATTATACCAATTGTTCCATAGGTTTTTTTGAGCTAATGATATGATGAATGTACCTTTCTTCGTGAACTTCCATGTTTGTAATTTTATTTCTGAATATTTGGCATTCTGCAATACAAAATCTTACTTATTTGTTGTGAAGACTATACAAAAGCATTTTAGAGAATGCATTATTTTCCCATATATTAAAAATAATGCTTCCATCCTATACAAAGTTTTAAGGAGTCATATGTGTGGTGCAAATTATGAGTTATTTTCTTTTTTGGGGGTCAAAAATGTGAATAATTTCTCTTGAGAGGGTAATAATGTTTTTATAGATATATAAAGAAGACTGTTGTTAAAAAACCTTAATGGAAAGGTTTATTTAAAGAGGAATTGTTTTTTTTAAAGCCTTTGACTTTTGAAATTGTTCTTTTCGTACAAAATCAAATGACGTGTATTTAGTTGTACATCTATAATGAGAAAGTGAATAAAGTAAGAGGGGAACTGCAAGGAGTGCAAATTTTGGTTTTGGCTTTTCTGTTCTTTGTATAGCTCTTACCTATGTACTTCCATCTGTTGCGTATTTGATACATAATTTCCTTTGCCAGTGTATACTAATTTCTGTGAATGGAATTTTAGGTTATGGTCTTGGATTATAAGCTTACATATCCCAGTGGGACAGCGACAGCAATGCTAATTAACAGTTTCCATACAAAAACTGGAGCAGAACTTGCAGGGTATATTTTACAAATTATGTTAATTTGACCATTCAGAAGATTTTTGTATCTTACACTCTGTACAGGTCACACACATTATTGCTATATATTTTCACTTATTAATCTAAGCATAGCTGAAACCTTTTAACCCATCTTTTAACCTATTATTATTTTGTCTCTATTTTCTTTGCTTTCTATAATATTAATTTATTGTCTATGAGAATTGCACAGGAATCAAGTTCGGCAGCTTGGGAAGTATTTAAGCATAAGTTTTGTCTGGAGTTGCTTTAAGTGGTTCTTCAGTGGTATTGGCGATTCATGTGGATTTGACAACTTCCCTAGCTTTGGTTTGACACTATTTAGGAACACGTAAGGTTCTTTAGATTTTAGTTTTCTCTTCACTTTACAGAATTAATTTCCTAATCATATAATTATGAACATCTGCTTTTGGCTATCAAAATAGTATAATCTGTTTAATGAGCAATAATGACTAGGCAATAACAGTCCAATAGTAACTTGTATGTGGGTCTAAGGTTGTATGTTGCTATTAAGAGATGATATTGAAATGAGTAAATTCTTTTTGAAAGGCTTGTATTAAACTATTAATCTACTTTTGTGTTTATTTGGTGACTGATAGGGTCTTAAGGGTTTATGTCAGGAAAAAAAGGGGACAAAAACAGGACATAAGATAGAATGGAGGGGGGAGTTGGTTATGCGGTTTTGGAGGTTGTTTTTAGGAATTAGCTATAAAAGGGGGAATAAGTGTCTTTTAAGGGACCCGTTGTATTGTTTGTAGTTGAGACAGGATCTTTGCCTTCTCTGGGGGAGGAAGACAGGCTTCCTCGAATGTGTTTGTACATTGTTGTGTTGTCAGAAATAAAGAAACAATTATTCTTTTGTGAGCTAGGGTGTGAGTTTCGTTTTCTGGTGTCATACCAGGATTGTGTTCAGGGTTTCTTGCTCTCAAGAAACCTAACAGCTGTATCATTTTATGATTTCAGTTGTGCCTTAAGGCACCAACCCTACAGGCAGGAACTTTTTGGATCCAATAAAAATCCATGAGGTGTGCTAGGATTTTTATTTGTTACTAATAATCAGAACTTAATGAACCTGATAAATAACAAAAGACAAGGTGCCTCATGATGTATATTTCCCAGTACTGGAAATATAACAATACTGAATTATGATTATGAACTCTGTTGAAAAGTCCTACGTCGACTAGAGATAAGATCAATTTAGAGTATATAAGTGGGCGCAAACCTCACCTTACAAGTCGGTTTTGTGGGGGGTTTTGTGGGGTTGAGTTAGGCTTAAAGTCTACCTCTTAACATGGTATCAAAGCCAAGTTAGAGCCTATCCTAGTGAGGTTTGTGTGGACATATTGTTCCACCCGCTATCGGATCGTTATCGGACCACCCATTAATGTCTAGTCTCATGTTTGAGATGTATATACCTCAGCATGAGGGAAGTGTGTTGAAAAGTTCCACATCGACTAAAGATAAAGCCAATTTAGAGTATATAAGTGGGTGCAAACCTCACCTTACAAGCTGGTTTTATGGGGTTGAGTTAGGCTTAAAGTTCACTTCTTAACAAATTCCAATACATTCTTAAGAAACTAATGGGGTAATGTCACAAACTTTAACTAGTTATTTCTGATAAACTCAACCCATAGCTATCCTACTACTAGCACGTTAGTTGAAAATCTGGAACTACATGAATTCCTGAGAATAATTGCAAGTGGTACTGATAGACTAAGGAAAAGTGGCTGATCCAAAGTTCCACTAATGCATGCACTTTGGATAACGTCCCAGCCTGTCTCAGACCGGTTAATTCCCTGGTTTGCGTAGGAACATGATAATTAAGTAGCTGAACGAGAGTGAGAAAGAGAAAGTGGTAGCAGGTTAAGAAGTAGAAAATAATTTTAATATTAACGAGGAAGGATTAATGAATTCTTAGTCTGTAGACTATTTAATTAATGGAATGATAAAAAGAAATGAAGAATGAAATTGTGTTCTAGGTTTGCAATTCAGCCTTTAGCTTGTAGAGTTCTAGTTGTGTTATTGTTGCAAATGGTTGGCTGTGGCCCTCTTTGATTTTGTTTTTCGTTTCCAGAACTGGTTAGAGTTTTATTATTCTTCCTCTGCTTCAATGTAACAGAAAACACAGATATTAAATGACTGACGTGCATAATGTTAATGGTGGCCTAGGATCTCTATTGTCTGTTATTGAAAGAATACAATTAAACAAAACTGCACCTTTACTGATTCTGTTATTAAACAGATCATGGTAGCATAAGAGGCAACAACTCCCCAGAATAGCCTAATTAAGCAGTTGGTTTCAGATTTTACTTTGTGGTTGTTTGTACTTTTGAACTGCCCCTTGTGACGCCATGGTGCTTGAAGCAACTACTCTTTCATTAATAACAGCGTGTCAAAAGTTTGTAATAATTATGAAATAAGTTGATTTATGTTTTATTCTTAACTGTTAACTGCTGTGCTGCAATGTGAATGTATAGGGTTCTGAGGATACAGCTAATTGTTCAGATACTAACATGGCATCCTTTTCATGCAGATTCTACTTTGACTTCAGTCCAACCTATGTTGGATGTGGCCTTATCTGTCCCCATCTAGTAAATTGTTCAGTTCTCCTTGGAGCTATTATATCATGGGGCTTTCTGTGGCCTTTTATCTCTGAGCATGCTGGGGACTGGTATCCAGCTGACCTTGGTAGCAATGATTTCAAAGGTCTTTATGGATACAAGGTATGGCTAAGAAAATATACTTGCAGGACATCTCTAAGGAAACTTTACAGCAAACAGTACTTGTGATTTAGGATGGAAACGGTCCCTTAAAATTTCATCTAAATTGCTAGTATAAATTTGAAATTGACATTCGAAAGTCTTGATTACTCATAACTTGAGTTCTAAGCATCAGCAACCTACTATTTATTAATTAAAATACAAATGTAATACATCATATTTTCCTTCTTTATATCTCAACTTTTAGGTTTAAAAGAAAATAGTCGATAGTATAACATGACGCCGTAGACCATATTTGATCATTATCAACTCTGAAGTTTTAAATTCTACTTTCATCTTGCTCTGTACAGTAAACTATAGTACTTGTTTTGACTTGATATTGAAATAGTTTTGCCTTATTCCCTCTAAAACACACTGAGCTGGCCTGAATTTTATTTGGGTTTTCCCAAGATTAATGTCTCACAATGTGCCATATTGTGTTATAGTTCTTTGTACAGCTTTTTTCTTACTTATCATGTTTTCTGCAGGTCTTCATATCTATTGCCCTTATTTTAGGGGATGGTATTTATAATCTGGTAAAGATTATAATTATAACTATTAGGGAGATGTGGAGGGCAAGCTCCAAACAGATCACCCTTCCTGTTGTGACTGAGGTTAATGGTGAGTACATAAAATATTTTCCATATATTTTTACAAGTATGATTTCTTTTTCCTTTTGATAAAGTTATGTTGGTATCTGCCTAGTCATTTCTCTTGCCACACATGTAGGTTTTGTCAACTTGTGAGTATCTTATAGTTTTACAATAAGTTACTTCCGTACAGACATTTAGTCTTGACCTGTATGACGACTTGGCTATGGATAATATTGAACTGGTTACATTGTGGAAAACAACGGAACTGAATGTAGTTAGTTAACTATTGAAAATTATCTGATTATCTACTCCCAGTGTCATCAGTTGAAACTAGTGCTATTAAGAGTATGCATTTGAAGTTAACCTTGAGTTCTACAAATAATTTTTTCCAATCCATAGTCAAAAGATTAGCCATCACAATAATTTATTTGAAAATGACTTCATCTGTTTTCTGATTATTTGGAAACGAAGCCATGTTTAATAGATTGATATTTTATTTGATTATTAGTAGGATAACCTCGTTAAGCATAACTCTCCATAGGTCATATCACTGATTTGATTATTTGGTCAGTATCTGTCTGCAAGTGTATATAATCTATGAAAGTTAATGATTTTCATATCCATGTTCTCAGATGATGAGAGTTCTAAACTGCAATCAGTAGAAAAGATGAGAGATGAAGTATTTTTAAAGGACGGGATACCCACCTGGTTCGCGGCTTCTGGATATGTGGGCTTGGCTGCAATATCCATAGCAACAATACCAATGATTTTTCCTCCTCTCAAATGGTACTTGGTTCTGTGCTCTTACATCCTTGCCCCTGCCCTTGCCTTCTGCAACTCTTACGGCACTGGCCTCACAGACTGGAGCCTGGCGTCCACTTACGGAAAGATTGGTCTTTTCATAATTGCGGCAGCAGTGGGTCAAAATGGTGGTGTAATAGCAGGTGTAGCTTCATGTGCTGTTATGATGTCTATAGTCTCAACTGCTGCTGATCTCATGCAAGATTTCAAGACCGGTTACCTTACCTTCTCATCAGCAAAGTCCATGTTTGTGAGCCAATTGATAGGAACAGCGATGGGTTGTGTGATCGCTCCTCTCACTTTCTGGATGTTCTGGACTGCCTTTGAAATTGGCTCACCTGATGGCCCTTACAAAGCACCATACGCCGTTATATTCAGGGAAATGGCCATTCTTGGTGTTCAGGGATTCTCAGAGCTTCCAAAGTACTGCATGGAAATGTGTGGCGGTTTCTTTGCGGCAGCCCTGGCTATCAATCTTGTAAGGGATGTGACTCCCAAGAAATTCTCACAGTACATACCCATCCCAATGGCAATGGCAGTTCCTTTCTACATCGGTGCTTACTTTGCAGTTGATATGTTTGTTGGAACTGTGATACTGTTTGTATGGGAAAAGTTGAATAGAAAGGATGCAGAGGATTATGCTGGGGCAGTTGCTTCTGGATTGATATGTGGTGATGGAATATGGACAATTCCATCTGCAATCCTTTCTATAATGAGGATCGATCCCCCCATCTGTATGTACTTCGGCCCTTCTGCAAGTAGCTGAGATCAGCACAGTCTGGGTTGTCTTTAAGACAATGTTTATATATTGTTTCTGTATGTAAATATTTGTCTGTGACATCATAGGGAATCTCCAAGTTTCATTTCCTCTATGTTTGTCCATGTCTGTGTATTCGTAAATATTTAGGGATGTCATTCAGTCCCTGAACTGTCTCAGGAAAAAAATTCGGAAAGGGATTCCTCCACACTCCATTTTCCTTTTCATGCATTTATGTATTACTGCACATTCTTTTCCTTAAAGCTTAAATCAAAAGTGATGTGTGTAAGTTATTTAAAATGCATTGATAGTGTAATAACTATTCGTATTTACCCAATAAAGAGTTGCTAAGCACGGTAAGATTGGTAATGTTTTAATTATTTAGAAAGTTATTGTGCACTGCTGAAGGTTTAAACTAATAGTATATTGGATTGTGTAAGAGGGAAAGAAAGAGGTCTATGATTTAAAATAGAAAAAGGAGGGTACGAATAGCATTATCCAGTACTAATTATTTAACTTAAACTGGAAATACTAAAACTGAACAGACAATTGTTTCTTTGCCCTTGTGTTTTCTATTAATTTTGCATCTCATGTCTCCAATTCCAAGTGAAAGGCCAAAATACTCTTGATACCTACCTCACGCTACTCGTACCACAGTGAGCATACCTTCTCGTCATTCTAGAGCTTCTTCTGCAGTCTCCATTCTACTTCAGCAAGAAAGCATATTATATTTTAAGATTAAATATATTTTTAGTTTCAAATTTTATACAAAATTAAAATTTATTTACATTTCAAATTTTGATATATTTTAGTTTTCAAACTTTAAAAATAATAAGGCAGTTACTCCCTCCACCACCACCGAATGCTCCTTACACCACCACATGCCAATTTTACCCTTCTCTAAAACGAATGTCAACATCCATTTCACCTTCAACGGATGTTGACATCCGTCTATTCACATATTTTATATTTTAATTTATTGTTTTTATTTAAAAAATAATAATAATCTTCAACGGATGTGGCGAGATCCGTTAACGGATTGCCACATCCGTTTCAATAAAAAATTTTAAAAATATTTTGATTATTATTTAAATAATAATATATAAATTAAATTAATAATTATTATTTTATTAAATAAAATAAAATTAATTCATAAAAAATTAAGTAATAATTTTAAATTAATTAAATAATATTTATATATTAATTTAAAAACTTAAAAAAACTAAAAACTTAAAAAAAAAAAATCTTCATCCGAGATCCGTTAACGGATTGCCACATGCGTTTCAATAAAAATTTTTAAAAGTATTTTGATTATTATTTAAATAATAATATATAAATTAAATTAATAATAATTATTTTATTAAATAAAATAAAATTAATTTATAAATAATTAAGTAATAATTTTAAATTAATTAAATAATATTTATATATTAATTTAAAATATAATAAATTAAAAACTAAAAATTTAAAAAGAAAAAACTTCATGAATTGCCCACATCTATTTTAATAAATTTTTAAAAACTATTTTATTATTTAAATAATAATACATAAATTAAATTAATAATAATTATTTTATTAAATAAAATAAAATTAATTTATAATTAATTAAATAATAATTTTAAAAAAATTAAATAATATTTATATATTAATTTAAAATATAATATAATAAAAAACTAAAAACTTTAAAAAGAAAAAAATTTTACGGATGTTACCACATCCGTATCCATTTTAATAAAATTTTAAAAGTATTTTAATTATTATTTAAAATAATAATATATAAATTAAATTATAATAATTATTTTATTAAATAAAATAAAATTAATTTATAAATAGTTAAGTAATAATTTTTAAAAAAATTAAATAATATTTATATATTAATTTAAAAACTTAAAAAATCTAAAAATTTAAAAAAAAAACTAAAGGGATGTGCGGATGTCTCACATCCGTTGAAGAATTTTTTCTTCAACGGATGTCGACGTCCGTTCAAGGAAAAAGGAGGGGTGTAGGAGATTTTAAGATATAAAGGATAATTTTGGAATTTAAAAAAAATGTGGTGGTACAAGAAGCAATGTGTGGTGGTGTAGGAAGTAACACCCAAATAATAAATATAATTCTTTTAACCTAATAACACTATTTTTTTTAAGATAGAAATGCTTTACGCAATGCAAATATTATCCTAAAACGTGTATGGACATATAAAAAATATTTAATATAGTTGAGTTAAAAATAATATATTTATTTATTTTTAAAGTTTATAAATAAAAATCTATCAACAAAGTTTGGAAGAGGATGAATTTTAATATCACGTTCAAGTTCAACGACTAAAAGATATAGTTAATCATATATTTTAAAATATAATAGTAAAAAGACTAAATCAAAAGTATGATCTATTTTTTTTTCTTAAGCAATATATTTTGAATCCATGAGAGTTGAATCAATGGGTATTTTAATAATTTTTATTCTCAAAACTAAAAAAAAAACCTCAAACCCTTACTCACATCTCTCATTCCTCTTAACCCTTTATCTTTCATCTTTCTCACTCCAACCTTTTCTCTGTCATCCCTAGTGTAGTCCCAATTGAAAAAAATCCTTAAAAAAAATGATTTTATAATGAGTTTTCATTTTATAATTTTTGTCTTATCTATTTTTATCCAATTTTCACAAGCATAAAGGAATTGGTAATTGACGTGGAAAAAATCAGAAATACTCGCTGTTAAACAATTTCTTACAAAAAAATGATTTTATAATGAGTTTTCATTTTATAATTTTTGTCTTATCTAATTTTCACAAGCATAATGACATCAAAGGAATTGGTAATTGGCTTGGAAAAAAAATCAGAAACACTCGTTGTTAAACAATTTCTTACAAAAAATGATTTTATAATGAGTTTTCATTTTATAATTTTTGTCGTATATAATTTTATCTAATTTTCACAAGCATAATGACATCCGAAGGAATTGATAATTGGCTTTGAGGGTTTTTTTTAGAGATGATGATTCAACATATGCAGATGGTGAAATTAGAGAGATTAGTGAAGATGGTGAAATTGAAGAGATCTTGAATGAACCTTTGCTTGTAGGTGAATATGTCAATGACTCAACTCTTTACAAAGGCAAATTGTTTAACGACAAGTGTTTCCGAAAGAGATGAAAGAGAAAGGGTTGAGAAAAATGAGAGAAGTGAGTAAGGGTTTGGGGTTTTTTTAGTTTTGAGAATGAAAACTATTAAAATACCCTTAACCTTAAAACTTAGAATCCATGATATATAAGAGTATTTTTGTCTACTAAAACCCGGTACACATTACTAAAATGTACCAACTGAAAAACAAAAGTATACGCGTTAGCAAACCCATATATATATATATATATATATATATATATATATATATATATATATATATATATATATATATATATATATATATATATATATATATATATTAGGTGGGAGAGGGAAAGGGAAGATAAATAAATAGATATATATTAAAGGTCAGATAAGAAATTATGAACAATTACATCATTCAAGGGAATTAATTAAATGGTATATGGAATCCAAATTGGGTTACCAGTTTTTCAAAACTAAATTAAAATGAGTTTCATTGATTAAAATTAATATAAGGATTATCACTCACTTTTAATTTATGAGTATACAAAATCTCTAACTAAATAAAAATAGGTTCCATCGATTAAAATTAATATAAGGATTATCACTCACTTTTAATTTATGAGTATACAAAGTCTAACAATTACATAAGGTCTTTTTAAGAAAAGTATACAAAAGTTCCCCAAATTGCTTGCTAAACTCTTGAGTTTAACATTGAATAAGCAATACCTTTCCATAATCAATATAAAATTCATTTATGTCTATACAACAATAAAGTTGTTTAATACAAATTGACACACTTTAGAGTAAATATGTGATAGAGTAAAGTCTAACAACCCTAGTTTTGATTAAGTGTTTTTTGCAATAAAGCATAAGACATGGAAATGCATAAGACATTGTGCTTTATAAACAACAAATCATATAAGATGCTAGTGTTTCGTCTAACAAACTATACAACACCTTGTAATCCTTGCTTCATTTGATAAGTGAAGTCTTCATCACAAGATAGGTATAGAGTTTTAATCTTAATATTTTATCTAACAAATACTTGGATTGTTTTGATTGCATGCTTGAATACAACATGTTGCGAGCTTGAAAAATATGCAACCATTACATTTGACAAATGTTGGATTAGGCCATGAGTGCACGTTGTCTAACAGATGATAAAACACTTGTATGAAGTTCCACTTCATCTGATAAGTTAATTGAAGATCAATTAGATGATAAGTACAAAGTAAAACTTTAAGTTGACAACTCATGAAAAATATTTTAAAGCTTAGGTTTAAGGATGTGGAGAATGTCTTCATGATTTGTCATCAAGAGATTCATGCCCAAGTTCAAAGCTACATTGAAATATCTCTTTGAGATTTGAGTTAAAGTTGAAATGTTCACCAACTTTATTTTACACAAGCTTGTTAAATTTGACCAAGCTATTAGCCTAGTACACAATGTGCTCTTTCAGAGAAATATAAAGCTATGGAACCTAAGAAGATAAGTACTATTAGCTATAAAAAAAAGTTAAGTAAAGATGAAAGGAGCAATTAATGCTCCATGGAGAACATTAAATGTTATTCAACATCAAAGGTAAAAAGAAAGAATTTACAATAATCTCTTCTGAAGACAATATAAAGGCTCTTTTAGAAGAAGAAGATAGGAACTAGAGCGATCATCTTTCGAGTGTCAAAATTATATTGAATTTTTTTCTAACCTAAAAGCTTTGTAAAATCAATGTTTGTGTTTATTTTATCAAACTAGTTGAAAGAGTTTAACTATTGTATACATTTAAAGACGTTAACCTCTCTAATGAACTAAAACTATGATTTTTTATCACTCAAACTTTTTGTTTGTATAAGCTAGGAGTGATTTTCCAAAGTAATACTTAGTTGACCCAGAAGCGGGTTGGAAAAAGAAAAATTGAGCGAGGTCAACCAGGAATAGTTGAGAGTCAAAAGAATATTCGTGTTGAGGTAGGAGAGACTTGAAAAATAAAACTTATTTGATCCAAAAAGCGACTTTGGAAAGAATACTTGTGTGTAGTTCACATTATGAATCTATCAACTGGAACTTGATTGGTTGATAAATATTGGATAGTCTTTGAGATTATATGAACCAATATACGAATATAGATTATTTGTTCTTTCCCTTTGATCTTTTACATTTCATGTTGTGTGTGTGTATGTGTGCGTGTGTGCATGTGTGTGTGTTTGCATGTGTGAGTGCGTATGTGCGTGCATGAGTGCGTGCATTGGTGCCTGTGTGCAAGGGTGCAAGCGTGCGCACGTGCGAGCGTTTTTGCGTGCGTATGAGCGTGCGCCTGAACGTGTGCGTGCGTGTGTATGTGTGTCTGTGTGCGCGCGTGTGTGTGTGTGTATGTGTGTTCGTGCATGTGTGTGTGTGCGTGTGTGTGTGTGTGCGTGTGTCTACTTGTGTGTGTGTGTATGCATGAGTCTGTGAGTACGTGTGCGTGTGTGTGTGCGTATGTCTATGTGTGTGTGTGTGCGTGTGTGTTTGTGTGTGCGAGCGTTTGTGCATGCATGTGAGCGTGCGACCATGAGTGTGTGTGTGTATGTGTGTGTGTGTGACGTTTGCGTGCGTGTGCATGTGTGCGTATGTACGTGTGTGTGTATGTATGCGTGAGTGTGTGCGTCGTGAGTGCTTGTGTGCATGTGCGTGTGCGTGTGTGTGTGTGTGTGCGTGTGCGTGCGTGCGCGCGTGTGTGCGTGTCTGTGTGCGATAGCGTGTGTGTATGTGTATGTGTGTGTGTGTGTGAGTTTGTGCATGTGTGTGTGCGTGAGTGCGTGTGTGTGTGGGTGCGTGTGCGTGGGTGTGTCTGTGTGTGTTTATGTGTGTGTGTGTGCATGTGTGTGTGTCTACGTGTGTGGGTGTGCGTGTGTGAGTGCTTACGTACGTGAGTAAGTGTGTGCATTCGTGCGTGTGTGTGTGGGTGTTTGTCTGTGTGCGTGTGTGCATTTGTGTGTGTTGTGTATGTGCGTGTGTGTGTGTGTGTGTGCGTGAGTGTGTGCGTATGCGTGCGTGTGTGTGTGTACGTGTGCCTGC
Organism: Vigna angularis; assembly: GCF_016808095.1. Taxonomy (NCBI): domain Eukaryota; kingdom Viridiplantae; phylum Streptophyta; class Magnoliopsida; order Fabales; family Fabaceae; genus Vigna; species Vigna angularis. The sequence goes on along the minus strand of NC_068971.1, from coordinate 31,411,887 downwards.
GTGAGTGTGTGTGTGTGCGTCTGTCGGTGCATGTGTGCGTCCGTTTGCGTGCATGTGTGTCTGTGGTTGTGTGTGCATGTGTGTGTGTGCGTGTGTGTGTCTTCGTGAGTCAATGACTGCATGCGTTCGTGTGTGCGTGCCAGCATGCATGCGTGCGTGTAAGCGTTCGCACGCGTGTGTGTGTGTCTGCTTGTGTGTGTATGTGCGTGTGTGCGTGGATGTGTGTGTGTTTGTAGTGTGTGTGTGTGCGTGTGAGTGTGAGTGTGTGCATGAGCGTGTATTTTTGTTCGTGTGTGAGTGCGTGAGTAAGTGTTAGTGTGCGTGTGTGCGTTTGTGCGTGTGTGTGTGTGCATGTTTGTGTGTGCGTGTGCGTGTATGTGTGTGTGCGTGTGACTATGTGTCTGCGTGTGCGTGAGCGTGTTTCTGCTTCTGTGTGTGTGCGCGTGAGTGTGTGCGTGTCTACGTGCGTGAGTACATGTGTGCGTGTGTGTTTGTGTATGTGTGTGCGTGTACGTGTGTGGGTGGGTGGGTGTGTGTGTGTTTGTGTGTGTGTGTGCGTGTGTGTGTACGTGTGTGTTTGTGCGTGTGTGTGTGTGTGCGTGGGTGTTTGTGCGTGTGTGCGTGTGTGCGTATCTGTGCGTGTATGTGTGTGTGTGTGCGTGACGTGAGCTTGTGTGTGTGTGTGTGCGTGAGTGTATGCGTGCATGAGTACGTGCGTGTGTGTGTGCATGTGTGCATGTGTGTGTGTGTGTGTGCGTGTGTGTTTGCTTGTGTGTTTGTGCGTGTGTGTGTGTGCGTGTGTTTGTGTGCGTGTATGTGTGTGTACGTGTGTGTGTGTGTGTGTGTGTGTACGTGTATGTGTATGCGTGTATGTGTGCGTGCGTACGTGCGTGTGTGTGTGTGTGCGTGTGTGCGTGCGTATGCGCATGCGTATGTGCGTGCATGTGTGTGTGCTTGTGTGTGTGCATGTGTGTGTGCGTGTGTGTGAGTGTGTGTGTTTGTGTGTGTGTTTGTGTGAATAAAACTAAAGTTACAAAAACACTTTTCTTTATTAGTTATATTTATATTTGTATTGTCTAACAAACAACACTTCCATAAATGATGTCAGCGAAAAACTTTGAAATTTTTAAAACATAAATCAATCCTAAGTTGTGTTCTTTACTATTTTTTCATAGATACTCTACATAATAAAATTCTATTATTAAGAATTGGAGTAATATGCACTATTTGATGAATTAATATAAAATTCCAAACATCAATGTTTGTTTTTATTCATTGCATACTATTCATTTTGCCTTAGAAAAAAAGTAGAGTTTTACAAACTAAGTTTTAGAAAAAAAATTCATAGATCTTCTGTCATATAAAACATCACTTGATTATGCAACATCAATATTGATTTTTTTTAAAAAAGTTTAAACGTACAATTCCACCCTTGTATGTGGTTGACTTTTATAGTTGGCATCAAAGTTCAGCCTCTAAAAGGTTACTCAGAATGTTTAGCGAAAGATACACTTACTTATGCTTTGTCTAAAATGAATAGAAAAAGGTTTGCATGTTGAAGAATATCAAAAAGAGATACAAGAATACTTGAGAATGAATGAAGAGGGAAACAAAAATGTTTATCTAAGAAAATTTATTGCCCTCACATGTTAGTACAAGTCTTTCACCATGAAGAATGGTGAAAGAATTGATGACATATTTGAGAGCATGCATATTATTTTGAACATGCTTGAAGCTTTCAAGTAGAATCTCTCCAAAACACAAATCAACCTAAATTTTTTGGATTACATGCCTAAGCTTTGAAAGTCGAAAACAACGACCATAACAAAGGCTCAACACTTGAAGAAGCTAACTTAGCATAAGTTTTATAGAATTTTTAGAATTATATGAAAGTTTTTTTCTCTTTGTTCTTATCTTGAAGAATTTCTTCATTGAATCTTCATTGCCATCATCTTGAAGAATTTCTTCATTGAATCTTCATTGCCCTTGTTCATGGGGTACCTACCTAAAATGTTTTTCATTGTTTTTTCCTTAATTCACTTTTATTTCTTCTAGAGTTGTCAAAATGGGTTACAACCCGCGGGTCAACCCTGCTCACCACGAGTTCGGGCCGGGTTGGGTTTGAAAAAAATGTATTTTTTTATGCGGGTCAGATTTCAACCCGACTCATTTAAACCCGGCTCATGCAGGTTGAACTCGTGGTGAGCTGGATTGGCCCACCAACCCACCTACCTAATTTTATTTTATTAAAATTTAATTTTAATTTTATAAAAAAATATTTATTATTTTTTTTTTTGCTTGAAAAAATTATTTAAGTTCCTTATTTTCAAAATTAATTAAACACCCATGTTGGGAGTGAAATTTGTTTAGATTTGAATTATAGAAAGTTTGTAATTTTTTTTTATATTAAGAAAATTGTAATTAAGTGAGCCAGTGAGCCAACCCGTTTACCCACCAACCCGTGGTGGGTCGGGCTGGGTTCAAATTTTTCTGGCTTGCTAATAAATGAGTCGGATTGGGTTGACTCACTAATTGACCAACCCGTGGTGGGCCAGACCGGGTCGGGCCAGGTAGCCCATTTTGATAGCTATAATTTATTCCAATTGCATTAGTATTTGTTCTATTATGTTGGAAAATATATATTTTAATAGTTTCTTCATTTATAAGACTCAAGAATGAACAAGGTTTCTTCCCCTCACAAGGTATCGAGAACTTATAAAGATTACAAATATATTGTTGTTCTATGAGTGACCTTTCATTCAACTTATATTTTTAACTTATTAAACTCTCTTTTCTAGTCACATTTACATGATTTATACTTATAGGCAAAACTAACACAGTTAACTCTAACAATAACACATAGTGCTTTTCACTCTCTTCGTCCGAACATAAAAAAAACTTGGTGTTAGTAGATGCTTTAGTGAACTTAAAGCTTCATGAAAAACTAAAAATTAAAGGACCAACAACTATAGAGTCATGAGAAAAAGGATACCAGAGAACACTAGTGCAGAAAAGGCTTTAGATGTCTATTATTTTGGGCTTTTTACATCTGATCCCGAGCTGACGTCTTTACGGGTGACGTTGATGGGACATCGATTTGCACTGTCAGACGTTTATATAGACGTCTGACACTACACATCATACGTCTATATAGACGTTTGACACTACACATCATACGTCTATATAGACGTCTGACATTACAGATCATACGTCTATATAGATGTTTGTCACTACAGATCAAAGGTCTAAAGCGTCGCCGTATTTGATTGGATCTTTCTCCGCTTGAGGCCTCTCGGGTTGCTCCTGGCTCATGGTGATTCGAGTTTACAACTTTATATTTTAGTTGAAGAGAATGGATTGTACGTTTTTTTGTATTGGATGATTTTAAAAACGTAGTGAAGGGAATAGGAGGAGTGCAAAACGCAAGAAATCGCCGCCCAAGGACACGAGCAAAACTGCACAAAAACCCAACGAAAACGCATTTTAATCGGTTCAAATGAAAGATAATTCATCAAAGAGTAATGTAATCGGAGTAAAACTAATTTGAAACGGTGAAAAAGTGAGAAAACAAACCTGAAAAACGTAGCCCGTGGAGAGAAAACGCGAGGAACATTAAGTGCGCATAATTGTTGCCTCGCGTTCACGGTGTTTTAATGCAGCCATATAGACGTTTGTTCCCGTCACATCAAACGTCTATATGGCTTTAGAAGTCGGATTGGTGGGATCTGACATCTAAATGGAGTCAAAAAATGACTTTTTAGATTTCAAAAATGAGTCTATAGAAGTCTGTTCCCTCCACATCAGATGTCTATAGGGCTTTAGAAGTCGGATTGACGGAATCTGACGTCTAAATGAAGTCAAAAAGTGACTTTTTAGATTTCAAAAATGAGTATATAGACATTTGTTCCTCCCACATCAGACTTCTATATGGCTTTAGAAGTTTTTCCCTCTAGAATAGACGTCTATATGGTTGTTTTATTTACGGAAAATGCCATTGGTCATTTTTTATGTTGGGTATTCGAGGATTGAACGTCTAAGGAGTGACGTTAAAAGCTTTTTCTATACTAGTGGAAGACTAGATTTTCCTGATTTCAGTGGGCTCAAGCTACTCTTAATACGAGTAATATGTAATGTAATATAAATTTTATAATTTAGGAATAATTGGGACAAATAGTCTACGATATTATAGGATTTGTATTAGGGTAAACTAGACAATAGGGTATTTAGGCCAACTAGTCTAGGTTATTTGGATCTTGTAGTCTTGAGTTGTCTTGGATGGACTTGTACGTAGGTTTTAGGGTTTTAATTGAACTCACTTAAACTCAAATTAAAATCCCACGCCAGATTAAGGTTTGCATCACCTTTAGAACATGCTAAATGTGAGAACATATGCAAAGTGTAACCTATGTGCACTACATATATAACCTCCATCAATCATATTTACACATAGTCTTTATGCTAGACGACATGCAAAAAAGTTAAAAAGTTAGATTTTGTACCTTTGAAAACGCATTTATAATTTAACCCTTAAAATATTCTAATAAATAAAGGTTAGAGGAAAAACTTCATTTAATATTTTATTAATTTGTAACTCTATAATTTAAATTATATTGTTTGATGATCTTTTCCGGTATATCAATTCGAAAAAGTGAAAAAAGAAATGTAAATCTAAGCCAAACCTGTCGAGCATACTATAAAAATTGCAAAGATCTTACCTATGACCATAGAATGCAAAATATTTATTAACCAAATTCATAAAGTTGTTCGAAAGAAACAAAAGGTGAGGCATTAATGGAATGCCTCATGAGCTATTTATGAAAAATTCTTAGCTATTTTTGGTGTAAAGCAACCGCTGTTTGTTACTTTGAATAATACTCCAACGGTAATTTGCTATTTATATTTTGTTTGAATATTCCTCACAAAAGAAATTTTGGTAGTTTTATGATGTGGGTGAAAGGGTTTTGAAGTTTATGAATTGAAGGAATGAATGGGAAAAGGAAAAATAGAAAGTGGTAGAAGATGGCTATCTCAAACAATGACAAGTTTGTTTTTTTAATTAAATTTGAGAATCTAGTTCTTGAGTATTATCTTTGCCATTATAATGTCGGATTCTCTTTACGAATGAAAATCCAATACCATTTAGCCAAACCAAAGTCACAATCTAGAAAATATGTCAATCAGTCACATGGCACAGATTGTGACATCTTGGATAGTAAACCCACTAACCTCTTTTCTACATATTTTTGACACATTGATCAACACAAGCCAACCATTTTATGGTGTCTTATCACAAATTATATTACGCTCATGGATTTACAAGATCATGCTTCTTTCCTATTTTATAAGTTTTAGGGTTATTGAATAATTTATACTGTTTATTGTTATATATGTAGTAACAGTTTCATATATTTTTTATTTAAGATAGTTTTTATATATTTTTTTAAACAGACTTAATATAATTTCTTTCATTAGATTAATGTCAATTAAAAATGGCGAGTTATCATTTATTGATACAATTACTCACTTTTTTTACACATTTCTTATCCAATTTCAGACTGAAATAAGAAAAATGATGTTAGCGCTAATGCTAAGAGAAGGAATAAAAATAAATCTTTTTAAAAATTGAAATAATTACATTAAGTAAAAATAATAATTTTTTTATCATAATGATAAAAATTGTTAAGCTTATAGTTCTCAGTCTTCAACCATTTATACTGAATTTATGCTAAATAATTGTGACTGCTGACGAGAACGTACAAAGAATGTACGAGAGAGAAGCCCTTTAGATTGCCCAATTGTGATGAAAACTAATGTATCTTATTCATATTATTCAATTATTACAAGCAAGAGATAAAAATTAAGATAGAGATGGGAAGAAATGAGAATAACGATGAGGACTTTCTTTTCAAAAAAGAGCAATTGATGATATTAGGAGATTCTTAAGTATAATCTAGGTAAGATATGATTTAATATTTATAATGCATGTTGTTTCAATATGATTATTTGGAATCGAGATACAAATCTTGTTGATGATGTTTTACTACTACTGAATGTCAGGGATGCTTGCTCTTCTTCTAATGATATCGCCTCTTCATCCTCCTGGAAATTGTTTACACTCCTTTCACTGATGTAATGCGTCCACCTCAATGGAAGTGGGGGTACCTGCGAAGATACTCCGATACTAAAGTCAGATGTAAGTTATGGAACCTCAGTTCTCAAGCAAGTGATCTTTTTCTCACAAGAAGGTCTTTTTAATCTTAGAGCAAAACGTACCTTTTTTTCCTTAGCCTATGTTGTATTTAACCTAAAAATGTAAAAGAAACTGATTACCTTAAAATCCGGTTAGTTGTCCGTAACCGACATTATTCTTAAAATCCGGTTAGTTGCCCCGTAATCTGCGTTATTAAAGTCATATGTTTTTGACTATTTCCTTTTCTGCTGGATTATTGGTCGAACTACTTAAATGTTGGGCTAATTGGCCCGACATCGTTTAACTTAATTGAGCGTTCGCTGAACTTGATTTGGTCCGATTGATTGAGTGTGTTTTGACTTTTGACATGCGCTGACCTAATTGACATGGTTTGAAGAGCACTTTTAACTTTGGTAAAGTTAACGAGCGTTTGGTAGAGTTGATGAGCGTTTCTACAGTAAATAGAACGATCGGTCTTGGATACTAACCGCTCGATATAGATATTATAGTATACACATGCAATATTACGTAAACAAAATTTGTCCTTTTCATTAATTCTTAAACTCAGAAAACTACCAAAAAATATCCAATAAATAGACCACACAATTTGAATATCTTTAACTGAGATTTATTAATTTTATTATTATTATTATTATTATTATTATTATTCAGATTATTTTTAATCGTATAACTATTATTTTTATCCCTAATTTATTAAATAATTTATTTTTCTTTTTTCTAATTTAATATAATTTATTTGTTTGAAATCTTACATCAACTAGATATAATACAAGTTTATAATATATAAATGAGTGCAAATATCACTTTATAAGTCAATTTTGGAATTGAGTTATATTTAAAAATACATTTCTTAACATGGTATTAGAGGGAGAGACATGTGTTAAAGTATATTGTAATGACATTTATTATTTGTTGGGCTTAAACGCTCCAAATGTATATACATCGGTGTGAGAGTGTGTATTGAAAATCTCACATCAACTAGAGATAAAACGAATTTATAATATATAAATGGATATAAATCTTATTTTATAACCCGATTTCATGATATTGAATTAGACTTAAAATCCCCTTATTAACATTATGTCAAATTGATTAATGAGTTTACAAATAAGAAAATGGAAGCAACAACCATATAATTTTCTTAATGACTAAATTAATTAGAAAAATAATTAACAAAAAGTAAAAAATATTAAAGTTGTCAAAACGGGTCACCCAGCCCGACCCGGCCAACCACGGGTTGGTTACTTAGTGAGCCAACCCAACCCGGCTCATTTATTAGCGAGTCAGAAAAATTCGAACTCGGCCTGACCCACCACGGTTTGGTGGGTAAACGAGTTGACTTATTGGCTCACTTAATTACAATTTTTTTAAATAAAAAAGAATTAAAAACTTTCTATAATTTAAATCTAAACAAATTTCACTCCCAAATTTCACTCCAACATGGGTGTTTAATTAATTTTGAAAATAAGGAACTTAAATAAAATTTTCAAGCAAAAACAAAATAATAAATATTTTTTTTATAAAATGAAAATTAAATTTTAATGAAATAAAATTAGGTAAGTGGATTGGTGGGCCAACCCGGCTCACCACGGGTTCAAATCGCATGAACCGGGTTGAAATCTGACCCGCATAAAAAAAATACAATTTTTTCAAATCCAATCTGGCTCAAACCCATGATGGGTCGGATTGGCCCGCAGGTTGTGACCCATTTTAACATAGCTCTAAAAAATATTTTGAATACTTAATAAAATAATTTTTTTGAATAAAAAATATTTAAAGTAATAAAATACTGAAAACTTAACCACATATTTTGTTAATTATGAGAATTATTAAGTAATTGACATCTTTTGGACTTTATTTATTGAAAGTGAGTTTGAATATTTTTTGGATTAAGGAAGAAAAATATTTGTTTTTTGAGTTATAAATGAAATGAAAAAAAAGATACATTATTTTTTCAAAGAAAATTGAATTCTACTAATACTAATAAAAATTATAATTTATTACTTAAAGAAAAGAGATAATTAATTATTTTTAAAAATAGAGAAATACAGATAATCAGATGTCATTATCCCTTCAAAAACTTAAAGTTTATTATTATTAATACAATATTATTTGTGATTTCTTACTTTATTGACTTTAAAAATATACATTTTATTTTTTATCCCTCAATTTAATTAATTCTATTTCTTTTAAAAGAAATAAACTAAAGAAATACCACTAATAATGTTAATATTAAATAATGTGAAAAATATTATTAACAAAATCTTATGATATTATATAATATATATATATATATATATATATATATATTATAAATTAAGATTTAAATAAAAAGTTCATTTAAAATATTTTAAATTTTTATATCACATTTGTGATATGACATACCTCTTTTAATAAGTCTATCAATCGTTTTATTGGTTGGATGAAGTTATGATATCTGTTTTGGGTAAGAGTTTGAGGTCCCTTACTCAAAGCACTCTAAGTTGTTTAAAAAGACTGAATAGACTTCCTAATGGTTCTCTATCATCCAAGTTACACTGTTCATTTTCCTTTCTTTTTGTCCAAGTCGTGCGCGTGAATACATGTCAAAGGCACTCTAACGTCCAAGTTAGTAATATGAAAAATCAGTTAGCAAAACAAGTAATATATATTATGTGCATTCTATACTTTAAGTCATACTCGAAACATTTATTTATAATAGTTGTTATGGGCCTTTATCTTTAGTTGGCTTAGTGACGGCTCAATCACACTTTAATCTGCATTAGGGGACCTAGGTGGTCGACTTAAGTGGTCAACCTAAGTGGACAGTCTGGGTGGTCGGCCTAGGTGGTCAGCCTAGATGGTCGACTTGGGTGGTGTTCGATCCCAAGGGAGACCATACACTAAACAACCTTTGGTGAGGCCGATCGAAATTTTTTTGGTGAAGATCCACAGTCACCGACCTTCGGTAAGGTCGGTTGGGATTCCTTTAGTGAAGATCCACGGTCACCGAACTTTGGTGAGACCAATCGGGATTCCATTGGTGAAGATCTACACTCACCAACCATCGATGAGGTCATTCAGGACTCCTTTGTTGAAGATCCACGATCACCGACCTTCGATGAGGTCGGTCGGGTACTTGTGAGGCCATAGGTGGTCGAGCAATTGAGGCCAAGGTATGACTGAATAGTTGAGGCCGAATAATTTAGGCAGAACACTTGAGACCAAGTGTGGCTGAGTACCTGCGAGGTCATGGGTGGCCGAGCAGTTGAGGCTGAACACTTAAGACCAAGTATGGTCTAGTACCTATGAGGCCATAGGTGGCCGAGCAGTTGAGGCCAATGTATGACCGAACAGTTTAGGCCGAAAACATGAGACCAAGTGTGGTCGGGTACCTATGAAGCCATGTGTGATCGAGTAGTTGCGGCCAAGGTATGGATGAATAGTTGAGGACGAACACTTGAGACCAAGTTTGGTCGAGTACTTGTGAGGACATAGATGGTCGAGCAGTTACTAGGAGTGAGGAATAATACTGCATAACTAGGAATGGGTTAAACTCAACTAAACAGAAATCTAGGGATCCCAGAAGTGATGAATAATACTACACAACTAGAAGTGGGTTAAACTCAACTGTACGAGAGTCTAGGGATACCAGGAGTGGAGAATAATACTGCACAACTAGGAGTGAGTTAAACTCATATGTAATCTTTGAAAAAGATAAATGGAACCTCTCAAAAGTTCTTGGGAGAGACTAGACATAACTAAAATTGGAGTGAACAAGTATAAAAATCTTGTGTCTATTGCTTTATTTTATCAAATGTCTTTTTTCTTTCATTATAAAAAGAATTGTCTGAACAAGTTGTTTAAACTCTTTATTTTTCTATATTTACTATATGTTGATTATATGAATTAAAACATGTGAGTCAACCCACATTTATTATAATGTGAGGTACTTAAAGTATTTTCTTTTTAACTCACACTTCCTTCTGTCGCTATAGTTTAAAGTTATACATGATGTTTCTTGTGAAATCTTTCTAAACTTCTCCTATGAAATCTAGCATCTAAACAATGTTTGTAACTTCTCATTCACATTTATTTGCGAAAAGAATTTCAAAACTCTATTCAAACTCATTTCTAGTGTTTTCCTATGACTTCATATTTGACGTATTTGAAGAATGGTTGAATTGTTAAGTGAGGAGTGACACAACTAGATATGCATTCATCAGATTATATCTTCATTGGACGAATGTATGGACCTATTTACTGGGAATGAGATATTTGTTTCTTTTAGGTAAAAGTTATAATGATAGGACAAAATAAATGAGGAATAGAGGAATGAGTTGAGTCAAGAGTGATGCCAAAAGTTAATATTATGGTTGAGTGTTAAGGATTAATATATTAGAATTTGTGTAAAGACATGTTGGCGTTTGCTTTGCGTGAGTGGAATGTTTGTGTAATTATGTGTAATTTGTGTGTTTATGTTGGCTTTGTGTGAGTGATGTGTTAAATAAAAACCTCTACTATTATTAACTTTTAGACAACTCATGAATATCTTAAATTATGTTAATTTTTGGAAAGTTTTAATCTTTCCCAAAATATCTCCATTAAATATATTTTTTATTATTATAAAAATTCTTATAATATTAGTGGTATTTTTTATTAGGATCGGTACAATTATTGTTCACTTTATTAAAAATTAATTTCTATTTAAAAGATTTGATTGATTACCTCTAATAAAATCTCTACCTTTTATTGCCAAATTTTGAACCCAAAATTTTACTAACAAAATCAAATTCAACTCAAAACCAGTGTATGGTCCTCCCATTTAGGCTACGTCGAGTGCAATAAATTTTAGTGCATTTCAAGAATTCATTCAATTAGTGAATGCTAACAACACATTATGGAGAAATTGACAAATTCCTTTTTTTTTTCTCGTTAAACCTGTTGGCATAATAACATGTACAAAGAGTTTTACAAATTACAGTAGCCACATTTTTTTGTATTCCTTTTTGTTTGGACAAGTTATATTAAATGCCAAACCTTAACGTGCAAGTTTTGAAGCCTATCAAGCATTTAATTTTTTAGTTATACAAGAATTTGTTCACAAGGATTGGTTAGTCCAATAATTGGTCAAAAGTTACTTTAATCATCAAATTTCAAAGGCGAAAACAGACGGATATGATGTATGACCTTTTCACTATTAATCAAGGAGAAGAAATGAGCTGATTGGAAAACCTCTTTATCCAAAAAAATAAATAAATGTGTTGAAATAATACGATTTTAATTTCTATAAGAGTTTTATCTTTCAAAAATATTTTGAAACATTAAAAAATTAAAATGGATTTAAATTATTAGTAATTTTAACTTTTAAATAATGAGACTATTAAATGTATTAGAATATAATAATTTCTAAGCTCTTTCAAAAGGTCATAAGATTCTTGAAGAAGAAAATAATCAATGTAGGAAAATGATAATTCAATGTGATTGAAAAATTAATCACACATATATGCTATGCTATATCATAGTGGTGGTGCTAACGTTGCTTATACATTTCCATTTCCTTTCCTTATACATCTCTTGCTATTATTCCATAAACTAGATGACCTAGCTTTGATTTACTTTTAAAATTCAATGATACAAATCTAGAGAAGTTTCTTTTTCCAGTACTTTTTCAGCGTGTTTCAAAAGATATAATGACACATACTCCTTTTTCTCTTTAAAATTTTACTAAACCTAAAACTTGGTTTAAAATTTAATAAATAGAAGTATTATATATGCTGTATTTAATAATCTTATATTGTTTTGGAATCGAAATCAAATATAAGTTAAATATATTTTTCTCTTTCCACTGTCTAATATATATTTTTTTTAAGAACAAAATGGTAAAACGTTCACATTTCAAAAACAGACAATACATTGTTTAACTCTAATAAAGTTATTTCAAAGTAAAAATTGGTACTTTATGTGATAACGAAAACGATATTCTAAAACCAAACATTTGTTTTCTAATACAATGTTAAAACGGTTCAAAATATGTACTTTGGTCAGCTTGGTCCTTATCGGAAAGAATGAAAAAGTAGTTTCTAAAAACAAATAAATTTATTTAGAAATAAGATAAAAAACAATTTAAATATATTTTTCTGTGTCAACTCTTTAAAAACATATTTTAAAAACAAAATTGTGATTAACATGTTTTGTAGACAAATTTGAGATTGGAACACAAGTCTTTTTTATTAAAAATTAATATAAAATATACATTAATGATAATAGAGGTCGCACTATTTGTTTTTGACTTCTTATCTAAATTCTTAGTGTCAATAGTATTCTTCCTGTTGAATCTTAAAATTTAGCAATGTGTAGTTTGTTGCAGATATAAATATATGATGAATTATACAGTGTTTTGTGTGATGATAATGGAGGTAGGTGTAGGTACATGTGTGATGGTGATTGCATTGCAGGTCCCATTTGTTTCCCACCCTGCAGACAAGGGAGGTCCCTCTTTCAAAGCTAGCTGTTGAAATTTCATGCAAAATATCAAACTGGTTTAAAGCTTGATTGGGAAAAGATCATCCATTTTCATATGGGTCATCTTTCTTTTGTTTTCTAATGAACATAGCTCACACATAATTTCAAAAGATAATAAAATAAGATTAATGTGTGTGTTCCCGAACCCTAATTTCTGTCAGGCAAGCATTTTTTAATATGAATCAATTTGGTGAGTAAATCTTATTTTCAGAACAGACTGAATCAAAGAGAGTCGTTAAAATTAACTATTATTTCTTTCTGTTTCTTTGATATCTCACTTTTTAATTTTTTATTTTAGTTTTATTAGAGGCTCACTTGCATATGGGATAACCTTGTACAAGTTTGTCTTAATCACTTCAGTCCTGTGATTGATGCTTATCATCTTTTAAGAACTACACTTGTTTTGGAATTATATATATGACAAACTAATTCATGAAGGTTGTGCAATTTTATTAAATTCATGACTTCAAGCATTGAAACAAAAAATCTTAATTTGTAATCATAAGGAAACCAAACTGGAAAAAGATGTGGAGTTCATATGTAGTCGTTGGAAAATTCAACAAGGGAAAAACAAGATAATTCTATAGTTTTTCTTTTGAAAGATTTATTCTTTTAGTGTTATCCTATTTTGTAAATTATTCTTAAACTAAAAATAATTATACTAGTAATATCCTTAGTATAAAAAAATCACAGTAAATAGTCTCTAAGAGCTAGTTATCATTTATGCACATTTTCTTTTGATTTTTTTTCTTTTATTATTTTTTTAAAACTGAATTTTCAAAATGTTCCACCCAAATCAGAAATTTACAGCTTTCAGGATATTATAATAAAATAAAATTTGAAACTGATATACTATAAAATTGAAATCCAACATATGAGTTTTAAAAGCTTAAATAATACAAAGAAAATTTTAACTCGATGAACCTGAAATTGATATTTTATTAAGTAAGTCAAAATGAAAACATAAAAATGATACTCAAAATGAAAATGGTATACATTACAAATTAAAATCTGTCATCGAGTTCATTTCAAGTTAATTCATAGCTCCAATGATTGACAAAATTTACACAATGTAAAAACTCATTTTGAATCGATTGAAAATAAAATTATTCGGTTAAAACTTGAAATTAATGACAATTTAATCAAATAACATGACCAGAAAACATGGTTATGATTTTCAAATTCAAAAGACTCAAATGCAGAAGAAATAACTGAATAAAAATGATCAAAAATTCAAAACAGAAGCAAGCACGGATACAAGTATAGATTCCTAAACAATGAACCCAAGAGGTTTATGGAGAACAATAATTTGAACCTCCATTTTTCTTTGAAACTAACACAACAGATTTAATCGAAAAACAATTTCAAGACAATTAAAAAGAGTGTAGAGACAATATGAAGAGTGAAGGAACAAAGAATTAGCTCATAATGATCGTGATTTGAGTTAGTTCTGAAATTATTTTATAACAACCTGCTCGCCATTATATAGCCCGAGTGAGGCAGATTTCTAAAAGGGTTAGACTTATTTTAGGGAAGAGGACTAGAGAAAGCTACCAAGAACCTCTAGCTAATGAACCTCAAAGAATGAAAAGTTATCGTTAAGCAATTCAGAGTGCTTTTTATATTTGTGGAGGTCTCTTATTTATAGGAAAGGAGATCTCCACTTCTCGCTCACTTAAATTTATCATATGTCCTATTATCATGTTGTTGGGTCTATCGAGGAGGAGGTTCCTTATAGGTTACACAAACACCAATAACATCTGAGCCAACTATATAAGGGATCGACACCACTCTTTACCCAAAACCTTAAAACAATGAGTTAATGGGTCTTTCATCTTTATATACTGCTCTACTTTCTCATTTCTATCCAATGCGGGACTTGGACTCACACTTGGATTCCCAACAAGCGTAACCTTCAATAAGGAGCTTGGTACCAACCTTCAGTATGGCAACTCGGCCATCAGGATGGAGCTTGGATGGAGGTAAAAGAGGTTGGTTGGAATTAGAGGAATCCGATAGGTCGGCCTAGGAGCCCAATTAGAAACAGGAGAACCCAACAGGTTGACCTAGGAGTTCGACTGAAAGCAGGAGAACTCAACATGTGGGCTTAGGAGCTTGGTTGGAAGCAAGAAAGCCCAACAAGTTGGCTTGTGAGCTCGACTGACAACAAGAAAGCCCAATTGGAAACAAGGGAACTCAACCAGAAACAGAAGAGCTTGGTTTGGACGTATATTTTACATAGTCAAGAGAAACCAAAACTATTGGACTTAATACAATCCATCAAATCTTAACATCTTCCTTGACCCATGTCATTAGTAGTTGTATCCGATTAAGCTCACTTATCTCAATTTCTTCCCAACTTTCTTGTATCTTCTTGGTCATGCTCCTAGTAATAGGTCCTCTAGTTGGACCTATGTCATTGTTTCAATTGTTAAATTTCTTAGTTATTTAAAGGCTTTAGTTTATTTAGAGACTTGTATAATGAATTGAGTTGTCTAATGTTTAAGGTTGTTTAGCATCTAAGGTGATCTAATAAATTAGGTCATCTAGTGACTTGAGTCGTATGATGCACTTACTTGTTGATCTCTTCTAGTTGTACTCGTCTAATATGCATTGAATCGTCTACTGCTTAGATGGGAAGACTTTGTCTATTGCATGTGATAGACTTCCAACTAATATAAACACTTATAAAACATAAATATTAAAGATTAAACATATAAAAACACTTTTTCATAATATATACTTTAAGAAAATAAATAAGTCAAGTTTTTAATAAAATAAAACTTCATTAATACATGCTAAAATTTTTTTAAAGGCTTTCATCAAATTTTTAAAATTAAAATTCATTTTAAATTTGTTTACCTATTTTGCCTCTTTATTTGTTTAGTTTTTCCCAGGTTTCCACTCTACTATGGATTCACCTTCTAAACGTCTACCTGATGGCTCCAAAAGATTTCGGATTCCACATTTACGTAGTAAGGAGGCAATGTTACTCGTTTTACCCTATCTCTTTTCTTGGCTTATGGGAAAAGTTAAAAGCTTATTACTAGGAATCTTGGCTTGTGTGGAAAAGTCAAAAGTGTATTATTAGGAATCTTGTGATCGATAATTTAAAAGGATCACATGTGTTCTCAAGTGAATTGGTGTTTGTTTCAATCCTCCTTATAAAAGAACTTTTTTTTTCAATATTTAGAACTAGCATAGTCTTCTTAACCCATGTCATATATATTTTTTGCATTTTTACTTGCAATAATGTTATTTTCAACTATTTTATTTTGTTGCAGTCCCATAAACTTGAGAAAAATGAAATAGGATGGAGAGAAAATATTGCCATGTGTTTCTAGATGATAATTGTATTCCTTAAACTCATTATCTAATGCATACATGTGCAATGTGTTCTTATGTAAATTTCATACGCATTATGCATCCTTTAGTTACTGAACAAATTATAACTTTTCATGTGAACCTCTAAAGTTGTCACCTTAAAACTGTTTGGTCAAAGAGATATATGTTTCATGTTTAACACATTGGTGTATGATGTTTGAAAGACTTTCTCACTCATTCGGTGTGGTGGGACAGTAACCTACAAATGTTAATATTTAGGGTTTTCAGTTTTTTTTTTTCATACAAGAATTATTTATATTTGAAAACGATTATATTTTATTTTCTATATAAAGTTTTGGTTCATTTTGATTACTTTATATTAATGGATGAAGTTTTTTCATCTTTTGTACTTTAATTTATATATATTTTCATTATTGGTTTTATTAAAATATAATAATATTTTTGATTGTTATCAATAAAAAACAGGAAATATATTCCCGTTGACTGTATGGACATGAATAAGCTATTTTAAATTTCAAGTTTTCTATGTATAGATAAATTGGCGAGTAACTTAAATACCTCTAAATTTTAAATTTGTAAATTGTTTTACTACGGCTTTCCAAATTTGTAGATAATTATTACATATGTTACTTACATATTTGCTTTTGTAGATAAGCATAAATAATTAAGTTTTATCCTCAAATATCCATATCTAATTTTATTTCAAGCAACACTCAAAAAGCGCAAAAAGGTTCCATTATAGTATATATTCCAACAAATACTGTTTTACTTTTAATTCTATTTATATAAATACACAATGCCATCCCAGCAAATCCTCTTTATTTGTTTTTCTTATATTAAAATATGTATTTTTTAATCACAAAGTTATTGATGATTTTTTTCAAGTAACTTCTAATAATTTACAAATAGGAGTTTAAAAAAGAATTTGTCAACTCAATAAGAAAACAAAAATCACTTCTTAAAAAACTTAGTTAGGAAGGATTATTACCAAAAAAGGTTCTCTCTTAAACTAGAAGATTTAGGTAGACCATATAGTATTCAATATTTTATCTCAAGATTTTATGCACATTCCTTTTTGCGTGTAAAGTCCATATTTTCTTATTGGATCAATAGTCTTTGCATTGCATGAGATGGAATGTGTCATTTTATAAATATGTAGTAAACTCTTTTACAAAGTTAGTTTTTGGACTTTTATGATATTTGTTGTTTAACATAAATTGTTATTATATCTCAAATAGGAATAACAATCGGTCAGATACTTTATTACTCTATTTGCAAAAGAAAATATATACCCACTATCTATTTATTATCCGCACAAATACCTATATAAAAATATTCACATGTATTTTAAAACCTTGTGGTACTCATTGTGAATATTTACAAAATAATATTTTATAAATTTTAAAAATAAAATTACAAAAAAAATAAAATATAATATAAATTTAATTTTAATTAAATTTAGCTTGAAAAATATAAATTAATTTTAATTAAATTTAACTTAATAAAATATAAATTAAATTTTTATTTTTTGTGGGTAGCAAATACTTACATATATAGATAATATAATATCTGTATCCGATCCGTTTATAAATGAATATTAAAATATTTGTTACTCTCGCGAATAATAAATATCTATAAATAACAATTATCCATCATGATTTTATTAGTGGATACTTGCGGAAAGGTATTATGTCCTTTCTAATCCCAAATTTTCAATTTAAGGATTAGATGGTGTACATAATCATCTTCAAGAAAACATGGAGGAGATTATTCAATCAAAAGCATATATAAAATATCACAAAATATATTAAAGATCTTACAAGTAGCTTATATTTATATTTTTAAGCAATTTTATTTAAATTTTTAAAAAATAAGATATTTGTAAACATCAAAGATAAAACATATGTGAGTACCTTTCTTATAAACATTCAGTATAAGAATTGAAACATATGTTTTAGATGAATAGATAACGAATAAGTTCCACCTAGTCCCAATTCATTATGATCCCTTTCTATACACTTGGATTGTCAAACATTTATAAATGTGTTTTATTTATTCATAGTAACCTAGTTTCAGTAACAGATACAGAGTGAATGATTGTATTACAATGTATGAGCCATTCTTGAAATATCTTTTACCTTGTTATATTTGAGATTTTAAATTGATAAATTTGAATTGCTAACTATAATTCTTCAAATTTAGTTATATTTATTAACATCGAAATATATTCATAAAAGTTTTGGTATTAAACTTAGATTTTGAGTATTGGATCAAACGAGTCTAACATCTATTTGATATCATTTTTATTCTTATAATTGAAACAAGCTTGAGTCTTCAAAATACCTTATTTCCTTGGCTACCTCATTCTAACATAGGATTGAATAATTTAAAAGATAACATTAACACCCTATTCTAACTTTATGGTTTATATTAACACAATATTCAAGCAATATTTTTGGTTATTTGGTTTGAAGGCTGAAACATTTGATACAGTTTTGCTCTTAAAAGAGATTTTAAAATATCAAAGAAGAAATGCATATTTAAGTTATCTTTAATCCCGACTTGTAAATCATGTGGGATTATTGGTGTAAGGAGAAGTGGATTTCCAATATGTTTCTTCTTGAAACTCAAAGCTTTTGTACTTGGAGATTCACTTCAAAATGACTCTGTCCAAATCTGATAAGGATATATAATTATGTATATATCCATAAGATTAGATAATAAATAATACTTATCAAACTCTATTATATTTTAAAGATATTATAGTATAATATCTTATGATATAATAATTTATTATCTAATATCTCCAAAGATATACTTAATTATCTTTAAGTAAAATAATCTTTTTAATACATTTGTTTACTAATGTCCTAGAAAGTCTATAAATGCAACATCACACCACATAAATTACAAAATCAACTATCATACTTAACTCTCTTACTCTATTATTTATACACATCCCTTAAATTGTTCAAATATGTGAGATAATATAAGATATTCATGTTAAATCAATTATTTCCACAAAAATAGTCCATTTTTTCAATAAAATTTTAGAATTTTTGCATATGAATTTTGATATCATAATCCCACCAAATTTGCAACAATTTATTATAGTAATTACTTTGTGAGGAGTAGAGCTCTATAAATTTCACAAGTGTTTTGTGTTTTCTATCATCAAAATACTTTATTCTACAATATGTTATATCATCAGAGTTTAGGAGACTGGGGTTTGAAACTGAAAAACACATTAAAGGATTTTCAAAACAATGACAATGACTAAAGGTTAGTCCTTATTTCCTTTTTTCTTTATATTTTATCTTGGTATCAAAGCTAGGTTAAATACCTTTGTCTTATTTTGAATCTATCACGAATATCATTTTTGGATTTTTGTTTGTGTGTTTTCTTTTGAGTTTGATGTCGAGCCTCACACTGTCAACATTGGGAGATGTTTCGTCATTGCTGAGGTGGCATTAACCCACTGTTGTATGTTGCTCGTATAGGTATAAAGGTCTCACAACATCGACACTACGACCCTTTGAGGCTTCGCCAAAATTGCTTTAAAGAGTCCGAGATATGTTTTGTGTACTTGTGTACTTCTGAACGTTGTCTTTTCTTATTGGCAATGAAATAATTTTTTAGATAATGGGTATGATGTTGTTTTAAGCTTGAAAATGAATCAAATTACACCTTTTATTTTTGTTAAAAATAATAAGAAATGTATAATTTTGTTTTATATTTGTGCAATATAAATATTTTAATGTGAAATATTTTTTGTTGTGGTGATAAGTAGTATAGTTGTTTGAAATACAATATGGGTTTAATAAGGATTGACATATGATGTTTCTATTTTGGATTTATTTCATAAAAGAACTCCTTCCAATATAATTGAAGAAAATATAACTATTTGATTTTGTACCAAACCAACAATTCAGTACAAAAGCATATGGTTGGACACATTTTTTTTGGTAAAAAAATTAAAGTTTTGAACTTGTTACTTGATTACATCACATTTTCTTACTATGCCTTATAAATATGCTCCTTTTAAAATTTCTTAGAGTACACATGAGGGTAAGTGGTCTATTAATGCATTGTTGACTATGTATGTTCAAGAAGAAGAAAGATTGATAACTGAGGAAGGTGAAATGGAGAACTTGACTACTTCTCTTAAGGATAATAAGAATTAGCTTAATCAAAAAGGAAAAATGTTTGCTAAGCTAGTTATAAGGAATGAGCCCAAGTGTTTCTTCTATAAGAGAAGGGACATGTGAAGAAGGATTGTCCAAAGTTTAAGAATTGACTAAAGAATAAAGGTAATTATTTTTTCCTTGTTTGTTATGAATCTAATATGACTAGTATTAATCATAACACATGGTGGATTGATTTTGAATATGCAATCCATGTTTATAATACCATACAAGGTGTGCAAAACCTAATGAGACCAATGGAAAGTGAACATTGCATCAACTCAAGAAGCAAAATAAGTTTACATGTGGAGGTTATTGGGACATGTAGTCTAGTTTTAAGTTGTGGTTTTATTTTTGTGTTTGGAAAAGGTCTTTTATGTTCTAGTTTTATTAAGAACTTAATTTCCATTTGGCAACTTGCACCTTTGGGTTTTTCCTTTAATTTTATGGATTATGGTTTTTTGGTGAATTTTATGATGGTCTTTACTCCAATAAATTACAAAATCACATTGCTTATAGTTCAATGCATGTTTCTACTGGGCTAAAACAATGTGTTGTGAATGAGAATTCCTCTACGTTATAACATTGAAGATTAAGACATATATCCATTAAGAAAATCAAGCAATTAATAAATGATGGAGTACTTAATACTTTAGATTTGCTAATTTTGAGACTTGTAAGGATTGCATTAAGCGTAAGAAAAGTAACAAGTTGAAAAAGAATGTTAAAAGAAGTTCAAAACTACTAGAAATAATTCATACAGATATTTGTGAATGTAAGTAATCTGAGATGCTTCATCACCTTTATAGATGATTACTCACAATATACGAATCATTACTTACTTTGTTCTAAGTATGAAGCTTCAAATGCCTTTAAAATTTTTTAAGGTTGAAGTAGAGTTATAGTGAGGAAAACAACTTAAGATTGTGAGACGAGATAGAGGTAGAGAGTATTATGGTAGATACACTATGAATGGACAAACACTTGGTACATTTACAAAATTTCTTGATGAACATGGGATTGTTACCCAATACACTATGCCTGGTTCTCTGGATCATAATTATGTGGTAGAAGAAATCAAACTTTAATGGATATAGTAAGAAGCATAAGGAATAATGCAAAGCTTCTTAAGTTCTTGCTAGAGAGTATTATGGTAGATACATTATGAGTGGACAAACACTTGGTCTGCTTACAAAATTTCTTCAAGAACGTGGGATACATTATGCCTAGTTTTCTAGATAATAATTGTATGACAAAAAAGAAGAAATCAGACTTTAATGAAAATGGTAAGAAGCATGGGGAGTAATGCAAAGCTTCCTAAATTCTTGTGAATTGAAGCACTTAACAAGATTTTGTATATAGTGAACCGAATTCCAACCAAGGTTGTTTTAAGAACACCTTTTGAGTTATTGAAAGGTTGGAAACCCAGTTTATGAAACATAACATTTGGGGATGCCCATTTAAAGTGACATTTTATAATAGATAAGAGAAGAAACTAGACCCTAAGACTATTAGTTTATATATCTTTGGATATGCTAAAAAAATACAAATGTTGTAATTTTTACTATCCATCTCATAACACTAGAATTGCAGAATCAAGGAGTGTAAAATTTCTTGTAAATGACTTGATTAGTGGGAGTTATTTAATTCAAAATAATCACAATGAAACAACATGAAAGATTCCTCTCTAATGATGGTGAACACTTATTTTTTAAGCTTAACAAATCCATCTATGGTTTGAAACAAACTTCACATAAATGATATTTAAAATTTCATGAAGTTATTTATTCATTTGATTTTGAATGAAACATGATGCATCAATGTATATATTAGAAGGCTAGTGAGAGTAAGATTTGTTTTCTTGTTTTATACGTGGATGACATTTTGCTTGAAACTAATAACAAAGGAATGTTATATGAGGTGAAATAGATTCTCTCAAAGAACTTTGATATGAAAGATATGGGTGAGACATCTTTACGTCGTAGACATTAAGATCCATAGAGAAAGATCTTGAAGTATTTTTGGTTTATCACCAGAGCCATATATCAACAAAGTTTTAGAGTGGTTTAATATGAAAAATTGTTCACCAAATGTAGCTCCTAGTATGAAGGATGATAAGCTTGAGTTGAATTAAAGTTTCAAAATGATATTGAATGGGAATAGATGTAGAGTGATTCATATACTTTAACTATTGGAAGTCTAGTGTATGCTTATGTTTGCACTAGACCTGACATTGCATTTATAGTTTGAGTTTTAGGAAGATATAAGAGTAATCCAAGTGTTGACCACTAGAAAGCTAATGAGATATCTTCAAGGAATAAATGATTTCATGCTCATATCCAAAAAAATTGATACTTTGAAAGTAATGGACTACTTCGATTCAAACTTTGTTGATTGCATTGATATTAAAAAATCAATATCTGGTTATATCTTAGTGGAACTATATTTGGAGAAGTAGACTTTGACCACTACTTCCACTATGGAGGTTGAGTTTGTCTCTTATTTTGATATTACCTTTCATGTTGTGGGTTAAAAGGTTTTATAATTAAATAATTAATTGTAACAATTACAGTCCTATAAATTATAAATGTATTTTATTTTTATATAATTAAATCTTTTTTCTTCTATTGTACACTATTATATTATAAAAGTGAGAGTTTAAAACTAAAAAACACTTTAAAAAATTTAAAAGAAAAAAATTAAAAAATATTAAAATATTTTTGTGACAGGACAATGACTAAAAGTTAATATATTTTCTTTTTATAATTTTTCAATTTCTTTATGTAAATCTTCTTGAAACTGAGAACTTTTTCATCAAAATCAATGACCTAACATTTTAGAGTCTCATAATTCACCTCAGAGATATCTAAATCAAATATGATAAAAACATTAACTCAACTTTGAGAATCTCATAGTTTACCTTGAAGACATATGGACCAAATCGGAGAAGAACAACTACAAATGAAGCTATATTAATCAAATAAAGTTTTTTCTTATCTCAAAGAAGTTCATGCAAGGTAACCCTGACCTCTTTATAGGATCAAACGAAACATGTTACTCTAAAAACTAAAACTGGCTGAGCCTCAAGGCCATGGCGACAAACACATAAATTAGACAGATCAATTATTTAACTATAAATGTACAAATCATGCACGACACGAACCTGTCACACGTACGTACGTACACCTTCCTTGTTAAGTTTCTCAAGTTTCATTTGTCATCATCATTATTAATCAATTATACTTATCACTACTATATAATAACACCTTATGATATGGGAATGAGGACCCGGATATCGTTTTCCACGCTCAATAAAAAAAACAGTACAACTTTTATGGAGGAGAAATTTGAGCTGTTCCTGTCACTATTTGAAGCTGTTGTTGCCATGCCCTCTCCACTCAAAATGGTGATGTAATTTCGTGAAACAACAGACAAATGTGCATCCCTCGTAGCTTCCTTGCATTACCTTCTCTATCAATCTATCACTTTATCCAACATATCCTATTTTATTTTTTTCTGTCATAGTTTCCCTCTTCTGTCCTGTTTCTTTTTCAAAAATGACACAACGTTCCAGAAGCATAACTTTTCCACTATGTGACTATATATCTATGTAGTTTATTCTTTTTTCTACGCATCATGGTGTTTTTTTTTTCTAATAGAAATCTTTGATGATGGTTTTGATCCTTGGTTAATGTTGATACAGTGTCAGAAACGTTTTTTGTAGAATTTGGGTAAGAACCCATTTATTTGTGCTTTACCAAAGGAATATTTTCATTTTATAAACTTGTTTAAAAGAATTTATAATGTAGAACTCTTTCGAGACTTGAATATATTTTCATTCTAACAAAATTTCCAAATTTTGTATTTGACTTTAATACATATTTTCTCACATTTAGTTTATCTATATTTTCTTTCTAATTTCGTATTGTATAGACATATGTCACTGTAAGATAAAAAAAACATATTGGTATTATGAAAGAAAATATTTAAATATAACAGAAATATTTTAGAGTTATTTGAAAAAATCAATAAAATAAAGGTATAATGATACAATTGGTCATTATTTTTTTCAACTTTTTTTTTCAGATAGATCATTCACCTTTCTTTTGTCTGAATTTTTATTTTTGAGAAATTGAAATAATTATATATATATATATATATATATATATATATATTGATTTTTTTCAAAAATTTTAAATATTTTTAATTATATTTTTTATTTTTTTTATTTTTTAAAAACATAAAAAAGGTGTTACGTGTCAAACTAATATTGTGCCACGTGACCATGACAATGACAATGTAATGTGACACTGACAGTGTCATATGTAATTGTCACACCATGTGTCATTGCATTAGTTTCAATTTGGTCTTTCTAATTTTATTTTGTCTCAATTTAGTTCTAATTTTTTTTAATTAAACAAATTTTTCTATCTTTATATTCAAATAAAATTTATTTTGTATATAAATGTTGTATAAATATTTTTATTAAAATTGATATTTTTATTAAATATTTTTAATAAGATTAAATTTAATTATATTTATATTTAGTTAATTATATAAATGTTGATTATGTTTGTTAAATATATTTATAAGAGTTAAAAAAATAAGTAAGATGTGAAGTTCCATTTTTTAAAATAAAAAATTGAAAATAAACTTCGTGAAAATTCTAACTAATGTGTAAGATCATGAAAAAACAAACTACCTGAAATTACGGTTTTTACAAATTTTCTTAAATTTTTTTGTTTAAAAATAGTGAAATTTCATGTCAATAACTTTTTACAAACTACGTAATTTGAAAAATCCACATTAATATGTCATATCACTGTTAAACTGTTATAAGTATTTTTAAAAAATATAATTAACATTTATATAATTAATTATTATCAATGAAAATATGGAATAACACTTAAATCAAGATACTTTTGGTTGGGACTGTTTGATATGTAGGTAATTTTATCACAGTTAACTATTTTACCACTGCAACCTTTTCTACTATTTTTTATTGCCTTAAACACTAGTAAACAGCTTATGCGATAAATCCCCCTTTAATATTAAAGGAGTTTGTTTATTTTCAGTGTAATTTCTTAAATTCAAGTTTTCCAAAAATGTCTAAAAGCCCTATGGGTCAACCTATAGGTTTTTTCTATAAACATGAAAAACAAAATATTATTTTTTAAAATATATTATTGATTTTTAGTTTAGGTTGATTTGTCTTAATTTTCGGTTTGAATAGACTTGTTCCAATCTTTAGTTAAATTGGTTGAGGTTGATCATCAACTTAAGATGACCACCTCAATCTCTAATCTAAGTCGAGACTAAGTCAGTGGAATTTGATCATATTTTGGTCGGTCTGACTTAGTTGAATTTGGTCAAATTTCAATCAAGGTTGACTTGATCAAATTTTAGTTGAGTCTACTCAACTAAATTTTGAAACATTTCAGTTGGGATCGACTTGCCAGAATTTCAGTTGTGGTCCTCAGTCAAATTCGATCGAATTTTGGTTAGGGTGACTCATCCAAATTCGACAAAATTTTGGTCGTGGCCGACTCGATCAAAATTCGCCAAATTTTGGTCAAGGCCAACTTGACCAAATTTCATTCGAGGTCAATTCAGCTAAATTTGACCAAATTTTTGTCGTGGCCGACTCAGTTAAATTTGGCCAAATTTCAGCCAGGGTTGACTTAGTAATATTCAATTGAATTTTGATTTTGGACAATTTGGACGAGTTTGGAAGAATTTTGGCTAGGGTAGCTTTGCAAAATTGTAGTCAAGGACGGTTGTGTCAAATTTGGATAAGGCTAACTTAGTTAGTATTCAGCCAAATTTTGGACAAAGTCGACTCGGTTGAATTCAAACAAATTTTTGTTGGGGTCGACTCAGTTGAATTCGACCAAATTTCAGTCGTGGCTTATTCGGTCAAATTCAGCCAAATTTCAACTGGGGTCGTCTCAATTGAATTCCAATTAGGGCCAACTTGATCAAATTCGAACAAATTTTAGATATTGCCTACTCGATCAAATTTGTCCAAATTTCGACTATGGCTGACTTGTCCAAATTTTGGACGGGTTGACTCGGCTAACGTTAGCCAAATCTCTCCCAAAACCGACTCAAATGAATTTGGGTTGGGGCCGACCTCGTGAAATTCGACCAAATTTTTGTTGTGGCTTAATTTCTCGAATTTGACCAAATTTCGGTCATGGTGTAATTTAGCAAAACTTTGACTATGGCGTGATCTGACTCATAACTAATAAGGATGAGACTTTTAATACTTTTTGCGAACCCTGTAAGAGGATAAAGACAGAAAAGAATTTAAAAATCATGTTTATCTGAAGTGATCATGGAGGAGAATTTGAAAATGAGCTTTTAAAAACTTTTGTGAAAACTCTTGCATTAAACACAATTTTTCAACTCTATGAACTCCACAACATAATGGAGTGGTTGAGAGGAAAAACATATCTTTACAAGAAATGGCAATAACTATGTTGAATGCTTTCAACTCTCCTAAACACTTTTGGGAAAAAGCAGTCAACATTGTCTGTTATGTTCAAAATAGAGTTTATATCAGATTAATCCTCAACAAAACACTTTATGAATTATGGAAGGACAAAAGGCTAAATGTTTCGTATTTTCATCCTTTTGGTTGTTAATGTTCTATTCTAAACACCAAGGATAACCCAAGAAAGTTTGATTTTAATAGTGATGAAGGGATCATGCTGGACTACTCAGAAACATCAAGGGCATTTAGAGTCTACAACTTTAGAACCTTGAGAGTTGAATAAGCCATTCATGTGAAATTTAACCATGACCCTAACCAAAATAGCTTAGAGCTAGACAACTCCTGAACTAAAATGAAGGTAAACGATAATTTGTCCAACGAGGCAAATGTATCAGAAAACCCCAACGAAGAAATCGAGAGTCAACATGAAGAGCCACTCAACGATACTAGTGAAGAAAGAAGAGAACCAAGCAGCCTACATCGTTTGATCACCAAGGACCATCCTTTAGAGAAAATCATTGGAAATCTGAATGACCATGTGAGAAGAAGATCGTATCACAAACCCCTTACCAATGCTCTCATCTTATAAATTGAGTCACTAAATGTCAATCAGACTCTTCAAGACAACTCTTGGGTTGAAGCTATGAAAAAAGAACTTGATCAATTCAAGAAAAATGAAGTATAGGAACTTGTTGAGTTACCCCATGAAAAGCATGTAGTCGGAGCTAAATGGGTTTGTCACAACAAGCTATTAGAAAGGAAATGTGATCAGAAACAAAGCAAGACTTGTTGTGAAGAGCTATTCTCAAGAAGAAGGAATCGACTACATAGAAACCTATGCTCCTGTAGCAAGGTTAGAAGCCATTCGCATTCTCCTATCATTTGTGTCATTCAAAAAAATCAAGTTATATCAAATGGACGTTAAGAGTGCATTCCTAAATGGCGACATTAAGGAAGAAGTATATTTGGAACAACTTCCAAGATTTGAATGCCAAACGAATCCCACATATATCTTCAGAATTAACAAAGCATTATATGGTTTAAAGCAAGCTTCTAGAGCTTGGTATGATTGGTTAAGTCTCTTCCTTATAAAGAATGATTTCACGAGAGGTCCAGTAGACATCACACTCTTCAAAAAAATGTCAATCAAAACTTTATCATCATTAAGATATATGTTGATGACATTATCTTTGGTGCTACTAATGGAAAATTATGTCAAGACTTCTCGATCATGAAACAAGAAGAATTCGATATAAGTAAGGGTTTACCCACTCGTACCCTTCCTTCTTAAGTAATTGGAACTCGACATACTCCTTAGTGGGTTCCTCCTTATTCTCTATAATTACATCCATCTCCACCCCCATGTAAAGGGATGTTGAAGCATCTGATGACATTCAAACTCGACTACCAACATTATTGTTGCTATCTGATCTCTCTCTAAAACTCATGTTTAGTTCAAGATATGACATAGCTTTGAACTTTGAAGTAATTGGCTTTTCAAGTAATTAGCTTTTGAAAGGATGATTTTTTCTAACAGGTGTCAGTAGTAGAGTGATCTCTCCAAAACTTTGGTGCTCAATATAGGTCAAAGAAATCCGCTGTTTATAAGAAATTTCTTAATGGTTTACCTCCCCACCTCTCCCCCTTAATTGTTGGATCCCTTCAAATCTAAGGGCTAAGGGTCGTGACTTTGTCCCTTCTAAGTAATGCATTATTTTGTGTGCAACATATCAATTATACCTCTGCACCTCCCTCACCACATCATATTTGGCATCTAATCATTACAACCTCTTTATCGCTACATTTCTCGAGGTTATGTGCCACCACACCTGTAAATTATGACTAAAGATACACATTTTCTTTGCAACACTCTGCATGACAACTACCGAGTATCGATATCATGGTTGACAAGTCAGAAGTTGAGGACCGAGTACCGACTACTCAAATTAACCTAAAATTTTACCTTGTAATAAAAAATAAATACGATAGCATAAAAAGGGGATTGAACTTTTGAACTCATTGGAAAATAAATTTGTAAATTCGAAAACGTTAATTACTAAAAGAGTAAATATTTTAACTAAATATTAAAATAAATCTATTTAAAGTAAATAGATAAAATAATAAAATCTTATACTAATTATATAAATTAGATATATAATAAAAAATAAAACACATTAATTCTTTCTAAAAAATTAAAATAAGTGTACTATTTAATTTTATACAATTTAAACGAAGAGAACTTACGTAAAATTACAGAAGACAACTCTAGTTTGTACAAAATATTTAATTCGTTTTACCTTTCTATGTCTTCTCCTGTTAATACATAAATAGATTATTACAAACGTAATATTGATCTTATACTTTCTAAAGTAAGTCCTTAATCAAAACCATATAATATTAATACCATTTTATATATATTGAAGAAATTATATATGAAATGGAATATTCACTATATGTGCGATCAAAGTAGCTATTAAAAATACTTCATACCAATCATATGCTTAAGAAATTAATTTGTGAAACCAAACCTGAGCAATCCATCTTTGTCCTTACTTGCTAGTAACGCAATCCTCTATTTCGTGAGTAATTATTGTGCTCTCCAAGAATTGCATATGACCAAAATATCCATTTTTAAAACTTCACTATGCATGGCCAGAAGGGTCATTCTTGATCAGTCTCACCATTTCCTCCAATCAATTAAAGCATTTTCCTTATCAATCTCGCAATTCCATTTAGCAATGCTTCAATCTAATCTCATTATTGTGATATGCTATGAAGAAGCAGAAAGTTTGACTTGTCCCATCCAACCTAATTCACTAGAAACATATGGATGATTTAAAACAAAACCATACCTTAATTCAATCTTGAAATGTACTTAGAAATCATATCGGATGTAATATCAAACTAGTCTTATAAGGATAGTATAATTAAACTCACAAAATCCACTCCATTTTGATTAGGTCTTATTTCTCTTATAATTCAATAGTACATTCAACTTACCTATCCGTTATTGGAATAAGCATTTTTTATCAAGATTCAATATATTATATCACCAATTTTAACAATTAATTATTATTTATTTTACTAAATTATTAATAACATTATATACTTGTATATATTTTTATGTATTTCTTGCTTGCACAGAAGTGATTTGAATTGAATTAAAATAGAGACTAGCATAATAAGAAATATTTAAAGTTAGGAGTGGATGAAAATGACTAGTCTAACTTTAAGGAGAAGTGAGAGCACCCTACCTCAAAAGAAAGGTTCTTATGAAAGAGTTTAAAGAAGAATACTCTCTTAAGATGAACATGAGAGTGTGAAAACATATAACATCAATCTCATATAGGATTTAAAAGTACAAAAATATGAACATTACATGATTATTTACATGAAGAGATTAACCTAATGAAGGTATCAAAATTCAAACTTGAAATTCAAATTCAAGAACCAATTCTTCTCTCGCATGTACTAAACGTGCATCAACTTCTCTAGCTAATGTTCTAGCTAATGTGCTATTGGATCTAGCATATTTAGCATTTGCAAAATGTGTTTTAAATGGCTAATTAGAGAGAAGCTTTTTCTATGTGTGCAACACATGGATAAAAGAGTATACTAATTAGGAATTTTAAGACACATTCAAGTTACATGTGGATTTAGGCTTAATTTACACACATTATCAAACACAAGTCCACCTATATTACTTAACTCAACTACAAGCACAACTTATTCCTATTATAAATAATGGAGTGACCTAATGTTTAATTTCACTAAGTGGTGACCTATCTTAAGCCTTTTATCTTTAGTATAGGCATAATTATCATGAATTATTCTAGTTATGGCTTAGTGATGGGTATGTGGTTCAGACTTCTTCATCCCTTCTCTTTTGAGAAAGATTTTCCCTCAAATTTTTAGGTTTTGCCTCATTGTCTCTTCTTTATGCAAAAGGTGTAATATCACAAACATCAAGCATATGTAATATATATGCATTATCATTATCAAGCTTGTGACAGTTAATTGTTGCAACTGCAACTATGGTCTCAATGGTGATGATTACTTCTTTTCCAATCACATTTGATGTCAAGTTTCATTCTTTATTTGCACATACTTGCAAAACTGCCTTATTAGTTCAGGCAGGTATTGGCTCATCCCATAAGAAAAAAATTGTGATTATTTTCAACGTTAGACAAAATATCGTGACCATGTGTTTGGAGTTCATCTAGATTTACCTAGTCCCCAAGGTCGATTCTTCTGGGTTCTTCTTCAGAGGTGCACACAATATGTCCAACAAACAACAAATATCGTTGAGATAGCTCTGATACCATGTTAAGAAGTGAACTTTAAGTTTAACTCAACCCCACAAAATTTGGCTTGTAAAGTAAGATTTGCACCCATTTATATACTCTAAATTGGCCTTATATCTAGTCAATGTGAAACTTCAAACAATAATAAAAAAAATATGAAAATTGAAGTCTTTCTTCAAGAAAAATAATCATAATAGACTTATACAAATATTTTGTTTCCAGAAAATAGATTTTGACACTGTGCACCATTTCACAATTCATCCTTTATTAAGAAAAGTAAATAGAAATGAAGGATATTTTGGTCATTATATTATTTAAAGTTAATCGTATAAACAATTATAAACTTGTTCTAATATGTAAGTATAGTTACTTTAATCTTCAAAAATTACAAAAAAGGTGAAAAAAATATTTATTTATAATAAAAAGGTTAAATCAGTCTTATTTAATATATTTGTTTTTTCTTCTTCTCACAAATATAGATATAATTTTACACATAAAAATTAATTTTATCTTTTTCCTAATAAATTTAAAAGCTCTTACTTTCTATTTTATTTTTTCCTTCCAAAATTAAAAAAAAAAAAACACACACACAAGAAAACACAAATTTTATGAAAGTAAGAAAACAAATGCGAATTTAAATTGAAGAGAGACTTATCAAGAGAGCCGAGCTCAACTGGTTGACCAAGGATTCCTAGGTTGTTTCGGACTCTTGCATTAAGATGAGAATTATAAAATTTTTCTAACATAAAACAGTTGAAAGTATGGACTAAATATGATATTTCAATATATTTATTTTTCGTTTGGGAGTCAGAACTCTTGGATTTGGCCACATAACCGTATTCTCAACTAAGTAATACACCTTTGGCCAAAAGTGCAAATTCCAGGTTACAAATACCACCTCACTTGCCTTCAAAACAGTAAAAACAGTGCCACAAAGCTATTGAACCTAAAAATATGCTGCTTTATTACTTCCAAACACACCATTAGACCTAGTCTACCTGGCGTACACCCATTCAGGAAAAGACCTACAGCTATAAAAGATATACTGCTTAAGAAATAAGGAATGATCACACCTTTATGGTTATATTTACCATAATTAACAAATTAATCTTTACATATTTATTATTAATTCACTGTATTTGAAAAATTGAGAAAAATTATTCATTTAAGTTTCAGAGTGTTTTTATATGAACCCATCCTATAACTCGTCTAAGGAAGAAGGAGTGGTATTTAAAGAAGGGAGGACCCACCGTTGGATCGGATCTATGTCACTGCACACAATAGAAGTTATGCCACTCTCACCTTTGTGTATATCTTTTCCTAACAACATCACATTCCTCTCTTTAATGAGTCCATTACTCACTGTTTCTCATGTGTTCTTCCTTCTTTTCCCTTTTCTTACATATCATACATTAAAATAATTTTTTAATTACAGACTTATTTAGTTAGATAAAGAATGTTTGAATTGAAGCTTTCAAATTGAATAAAAGTAAAACTAAAAAAATATAAATAAAAGACTTTTAATGTGTTTGATAAAAATGAGAAAATAAAAAATTAATTAATAAAAGACTTTCAACTACCAAATCTTATAATATTAATTTGAGAGTGGTATTATATTTTTATGTTTTGTTTATAATTAATTACTATTAAATATTGTTAGTATTTAATATTATTATATAGAAACATCATGTATCTTAATCCAATTTGGTTCTTACTTAATTACTAACTAATCTTTATTAATTTTTCTATGAAATTGTTACACAGTTTTTTAAATTATTCTAAAATGGAAAAATAAATAAAACTGTTTATATGAAAGAGTTATTACGAAAATAGTTTAAATAAGCTAAAATGAAGATATACTGTTTTTTTACTTGTTATCTATTCCCTTATCTCTCTCTATATAATAGAGCATGAGTCAACAATATACGTGTAAATATAAATTACTTTATTTAATTTAATTCTAATAACATAAATTTAGATAAAAGTAAATCTG
Organism: Vigna angularis; assembly: GCF_016808095.1. Classification (NCBI taxonomy): domain Eukaryota; kingdom Viridiplantae; phylum Streptophyta; class Magnoliopsida; order Fabales; family Fabaceae; genus Vigna; species Vigna angularis. Next base: position 31,378,850 of record NC_068971.1, on the reverse strand, counting down.
TCTCTAAAGTAAAGCATGGCTATAAAAATAAGCAGAAATTAAATTTCATCATAAGTCTAAAACAAATAAGTTTATATGTTTTATGAAAAAAATTGTAATTATCTTAATATAAATAGTATTTAAGTAATTTTATGACATAATATATATATATATATCATTATTTTTAAATTAAAATCATAAAATAATGAATTTATGAATATTTTTATATAATACTTAACTTTTATATTCACATTTCACAGCAGATTTAAATTCTTATTTGATTATAACAATATATTAATTTTTTATAACTTAATTATATATAAATATATATATATATATATATATATATATTATCTAATAACTTTATAATATCAAATTATATATTAAAATTATAAAATAAATTTTGAAATTGAATGGAGTTTTATATCAATGAGTTATTCGAGAAGTTTATTGACACGTGTCAGAGTGCTTTTAAGTTCCGAATCCTACGAATTCTACTTTGATGTTTGACCCTTTTGGAAGGATCAACCAAACTCTCACCTAATTGAATAAATTTTAATTATTTATTAACTCGTCCTTGAATATTTCACAGAAATACTGGATGAGAGTGTCAGATAAGTATAAATTTAAGGACTCGTTAGGATGAAAGTATTGACACAACAGTGCACGAGAATGGATGTTACTATTTTTCATTAAATATTGAATACACTGAATGAACCAAAATTATACACCCATAATAGCATGAACAGAGTTCAGATTAGGAATTGAAAAAAGGAATTTTGAAATTAAGTATGTTTTTTTTTTATGGAAGCTGAATAGGTATGTAACAATGTTGCAATTATGGAATGCAGGAAAGATATAATATGAAGGGGATGAAAGGGAATGTAGGAAGGGTTTGTGTTTACAGAGAGAGATAGGGTTATAGTTATAGTCCCCAAGGTGGTGAAACTGGCAGTTAAAGTTGCTTTCAAAATTCATATCTGGCTGGTCAAAACCCACTTCTACTATACACCGAGAAAGAGGTGGGAAAGGACAAGAGAGGAAGGAGAGAGAGAGAGAACAAAACCAAACCATGGAGTGAAAAAAATTGACATGGGCACATAGGGATTATAATATTTTATGGTTTTGTCCCTCAATTCTTGCCAGAAACAGTGAAAACTCACGAAAGTTTAGGACTTTTCAGGCCACCTTCTTCAATCAAAGAGGACCCATCATTTCTTTTCCTTTATTATTATTATTATTATTTTTTTTATCCTTTCTCTTTTGTGTGCTGTTGATGGATCCCAAGAGCTCAAAGCAGCCACTGGCACAGGAGGTGGTACCAAACTTTCTTAGCCTTCCCCAACAACAATCGCCACCACCACAACAGCAACAACAACAAGGTAGTAATAGCAACATGGGAGAGAACAAGCCAGGGGAGATGAAGGATTTTCAGATAGTGGTCAGTGAGAAGGATGAGAGCAAGAAGCAGTTGGCTCCGAAGAGGAGTTCGAACAAGGACAGACACACGAAGGTTGAAGGAAGGGGACGGAGGATAAGGATGCCTGCTCTATGTGCAGCTAGAATCTTTCAGTTGACCAGAGAATTGGGTCACAAATCTGATGGGGAAACGATCCAGTGGCTTCTTCAGCAGGCTGAGCCATCGATAATAGCTGCTACTGGGACAGGTACAATCCCAGCATCTGCTTTGGCTGCTGCTGGGAACTCAGTTTCACCACAAGGGGCATCTCTTTCATCAGGGTTGCACCATAAGATTGATGAATTGGGAGGGTCCAATATGGGGTCAGGTAGCAGTAGGACCAGTTGGCAAATGGTTGGGGGGAATTTGGGGAGACCCCATGTGGCCACGGGACTATGGCCCCCCCATGTCAGTGGATTTGGATTTCAGACATCCTCTGGTCCATCTAATGCCGCCCTAGGCACTGAGAGTTCAAATTACCTGCAAAAGATTGCCTTCCCTGGCTTTGACTTGCCTGCTGCTGCCACCAACATGGGTCACATGAGTTTCACCTCAATATTGGGTGCTGCGGGTACCCCGCAGATGCCTGGTTTGGAGCTGGGCTTGTCCCAGGATGGCCATATTGGAGTCTTGAATCCACAGGCCTTGAGCCAGATTTATCAGCAGATGGGTCAGGCTAGAGTGCAGCAGCAGCAGCATCAACAACAACATCAGCAAACTCCTGCAAAGGATGATTCTCAAGGCTCAGGACAGTAGAGTTTTATGGATTTTGATGAAAGAAACAAAAAGAAAATAGCATCGTCCACAAGCTGGGGTTTCTACAATGGCTTTGTATTGTATAGTTGGGAGACTGTGAGGAAAAATTAGGTGTCTCAGAGAATTCAATAGAAACTGGATTTGGTTTACCCCCCTTATTGTTCCTTCTCCCCAGTACTCGAGTCTCCAGATACAGGTGCTTCGATAAGTAATTTTTTTACTGTTTTTGTTACTTTTGATATGCAGTTTCCTTTTCTTTTTCTTGGGTTATAGTTGTGTGTTGTTGATGGTGTTAACTTGCAGGTGGAATGGAATTGCATGACCAGATGGATTGGCTTCTTTGATCTGGTCTTAAACTATTGTTTAATTCAGAGGTGTGTTGATTATTTTGTTCTTCTCTATGTCAGGATGGAGTGCTGATCGGTTTGTTTGTGAATTTGATTATATAGTTTCATAATCATATTTGTCAAATTTTATATTGGATCTGGTATAAGTACTTTGTCATCTGGGAAATTTTAATCTTTGTGAGGAACAGCACTTGCAAATTACATCTGTGAATCCGTCAACTAGCAACGCCTTTTCTGTTTCTTAAGTTTGCTTTCATGTTACCATTCGAGTGATTTTCTTTCTCTTAGCGTGCAACTGTGTTGTCTTCCTTCAAAATTCACCACTTGTGAGGAGGATCTTTCCAATTAAAAAATATTCTTTTTCACCTCTGAAAATGGTACGCAATTGTAAAGAAAGCTAAATTTGTTCGTTTTAAGTATTAACATCTGCAGCTCTGCTTCATTCTGAAAAGCACTAAAATTTCCTTTATTTAGCTGTATTTAAACTTGGAGAACTCACTTAGCTGGAAAAAGTCGCATTAATTGTCTTTAATATAACCAAATTCAACTTTAAGCCTCCTTTCAGCATCAGCTAAATTCTTTTGCCATTATTTTCTTTCTGTGGAGGTTTAGAGTCTATAATTTTTTATCCACATATTAGGAGGTGAAGCAATTAGCATGATTAAATGTCTCAAATCAAATCAACATCAAACTTAAATCTAAAGACAGACGAATGCCAATTAAGCTATGAAGTTTGCGGTTAAGAGTCTAAGATAATTGATCATAGAATAGTATCTCTTCTCATTTCTCGCCTTGAAGCATGGAGAAAGAAAGACCCTTATACTATGTTTGCCAAACTCTGCACCTTTTGACTTCCATCAACTTTAGCGTCTCAGTCTATTCTCTTGTGTAAGTTTTGACCTCTCCACTAACTGATTGAAGCCCAAAAGAATGTAGTGTTCCCCAAGGTAAAACTGTAATAAGAAGGTATATTTTTCAACCATGTGTAACCCTGTTGAAGTTGAAACATTGTATCTTAGCAATTATGACTGTGTAGTTAATGATATGATATGATTGTTGATCTGATTCATACATAATGGATTAATTATCTTGGGGAAGGTGATAGCTTTGCTCCAAAAGCAATTTGGTTTTTAAGAATAGTGAAGCTCATGAAACTACTGGCAAAGTGCCAAAATCTGAATATAGCTTTTGTAACCATGTAGCCTGGTAGTTTCAGTGAGCTCATCTTTTTGGCATTGAATGCAAGTGGATGTTGAGTTCCCAATATAAAAATCACTAAAAGACACCAGAAGGTGCACAACTCATGCCAACTTGTGTTTGTGACCTCACTATATGTACACACGAGTATGAGCAGCTCTGAACTCACCCTGCTAAATGCAGTTGGATTTTTCTGCACCACTCTTCAAGCGGTGTTGCCATTATATGACATGACACCAGTGTGAGCTTGGTGCAAGCAGATAACAAGTGTCCATTTTGTTCAATAAGAAATCTCAGTTTTGGACATAACCACTTTCACATGCCATAAAAAGGTTTAGCTATGATAAACATTCCTTGTAATAGATAGTTTAGGTTCTTTTACATTTTTTATACCTCTGAAAAGTTAGTGTGGCCAAATTTTAAGGCCTCCCTGGAGGTTGACAAAATACGTGTGAATCTCTTGTGGTTTTTGTAGTGCAAGACAGTAAGCACTTTAGGGGGTGCAATCCATGAATTTTCTAATAGTTTTTTTCTCTGTGAAGTGGCTAAGTATATGATATTTATTCAACCAACCAGCACTTGAATGTTGATTTTGTCAACTTGAACATGGCCATTGGTCGTTGCCATGACTTTGCCATCTCACTCCAATCTTTGGTGCTTCTATTTTACATTTCATTTATCGCATCCACCGACTCATGCCATTATTTTTCCCTTGGACAGCCTGTTTTGTTGAATAATAACACATCATGGACATTTTTCTTTTTGAAAACAAGAAAAAGGTACCCATCAATCAATTCAGTTTAGGTCTCCCAAGATTTCTCAATTCAGTGCCTTTATGCTGGATTGACTCTGTTCAAAAGTGGCTAATTGACAAAATTAAAATGTAATGCAAGAGCCAGCTAGAAGCTACTGATTACTGTTTTAGAATTTCACTTAACACTGACTAATTTATCATTTTGTATCCTAAGATCACTCCTTCTACGCTACTCCATCCACTCTGGTGCTACCAACCAATGTCTCATAGATCACTAAGGCTACTCAATCTTAACCTCTTTTGGGATAATGCTTTTTTCAAGTTGCATTTTGTTAATCGTATAGATCTTATTTGTATCAATAAAACGAAGAAAGAAATTTCTTAAAACGTGCTTTTCATATAATGGGTGTGATTTGCTTATTCTAGAAGTGTGTTAAACAACTTTGTGGCATCTTTTGTAAGTAAAACCTATCGGTTTTCAACCATTTTATTTGTTTTAATCGAATTTGGACGGAGTGTTTTAATCCGAGATAGAGTATAAAGCTTTCAAAATCTGAGTTGTTGCCTTATTGACAAAAAAATTACATCTAAATTTAGTAAAATCATTTGGCTTTCGATAATATTACATAGTTTAAGAGTAGAATTAAAAGTAATTTAAAAACTTTTCTTTTGTCACCATCTGAAGCAAATTTTTTTAGAATAAAATTATAGTAAGAGTTTCAGGTTCTGAATAATATCTCAGATGCTTGACTTTAATAATATTATGATTAATTCATATTTTATTTATAAAGATTATCTATTTAATAGAATTTTAATATTTAATTAAAAAATGTATCCTATCAACATTTTTACCTTTAATTTTGGGGAAACACAAATCCGTTCTTCATTTGGAAGATTCAATCTAAGAAAAGCGGAAATTAGAAAAAAAAAAACATCATGAGACATGATCATTGCATGCCAGCACAGAAAGTGTTTGCGGAACTTGATGTTTAAGCTTTGACGGTGTTTCTTTACTTTGGGCGTGCCGTCATTTTAGATGTGTCGCCTTTGTTATTGTCTTTATACCCTTATAACCAGAAATTATTTAGGATAATCTCTTCACTTCTTCGTCTTAATCGTGTATTTCTTTCATCTTTGTCAACAACGATAATTTCATGCAGACAACTTTTACTCTCTTTTTTTTTTTTTTTTGCCAATTTGATTTTATTCTACAAATTTCCATATTGGACATTTGGGCTAAATCTCCCTCTATCTAATTTCATCTGTTGATACATGAAGTATGTGTATGACAATGACCAAGAATCTTACAAGATATTCAAAATCAAATTTGATCTCATTTTTATGGTCTTCCATCATTTCATATTGCAAGTGAAACAAAGTATTCCCTTGCGAAAATAAAATAAAATCTTGCAATATTCTCATATCCCATAAATTGGAGCATCCTATGCTCATAACTTTTAACTCTTCATAATCATGAACCTTTTTTTGCATGGGGTGGGTTGAATTGTATCTTGCCATAGTCATCTAACACAAACATATTAATATAATTCCTTAAACCCTTTAACATTTTGGGGTAAAAAAGCATGGAACAACTTTAAGAAAAGGAAAATCGAGCAACTAATTGGATATGAATGATCATTTGCAATATTTTATTTTTCGTAGTATACACAACTAGGCATAATTTAAAAAACCCAATTGTTTTATAAAGTGGTGGATATGATCAAAACTCAGTGGACTACATTCATATGTTTATGCTCTAATGATTAAAAATACTATGATGTCCAATAGTTCCATTAATATCTGTCATTTCTGAAAAATGATTGGTTTACCAAATAAGTGGGGGAATAAAAGAAAAGAACCACATGACAGAAGATCATAGTGAATTATTAAGTTTGAAAATCTATGGACAAAACAAAATCAAATGTTGTAACAAGATAACTTCTATCAGTCTCTTGACACATGTTTAAATTCAGTCGAGAACATAACTTAGCATTGAAGAAGCAGTGAAAATTGAAAAGCCTACAACATAGCTTGAGTGGAGTTGGACTCTGAAAGCATGTGAAACCCACTGATCCAAAAGGAAACTGATATAGCACTATTATTATAGTTGCCATGAAAATGAAGGAGTTGTTTCAACAGATGAAGATGATTTTTACACGCTGAAAAAGCAACAAGAAGTTACACATTGAGTGAAAAAGTTGCAGAGGTAGTGCTCCCTACTGTTTTTGCTGCTTACTTGAGTTAGAACACAAGCATGCTGCTTGGAATGAAACCTGTGTCCTTTTTTCTTTCTCTCTCATTTGTGTCTATATCATAAGCACTAACATACACAGGACCAGACACAGAAAAAAGAGGTGATTCCAATGAGATTATTGGTTTCAATTTTATTATTGATGTTGTTACATATGAGATTGATAAAACATATATTTCAATTTTCAATACTCCATTAAAAAAAATATGTGACTTATTTACAAATATTTATATACGGATTTGAATAAGTAGGTATTACATACAGATTTTACTTAGAATGTAAAATTGAGTTACATATAGATTTTTTTTGTAGATAACATAATAAATATTTTTTACTGATTTTTCATATGTAAATTTTGTATGTATATTTCGCGTGTTAGAACAAGAATATTTGTAAAGGATAATATCCGTAGGTAATGGTACAAGAACTATATGTAAGTAAAAAGGATTTACCTACTAATTTTACATATGAATTTAAAAATAATTAATTATTAAAAACAAAAACCAAGGTTTATTCTCATGCTCACTAACTCGAAATTTGTGTTGTTCACACTCTCTCACTCCAAAAGAAGAAATCCTCACAACTCACTCACACATGGAGAACAAACCTTTTATTCTTCATTCTTCACTCTTCTGATAGAGAAAAAACCCTCACACTCCTCAACGCTCATTCTTCATTCTCCTCGCATTTGTATCCTTCAACCACACAACGTCAAAATCGTGTATCATGTATCGCCTCCACCGCTCATGCCTCCTCTGCATTGATATGCCCCTTGTCGAGCTCGTTACAGATAGCTCAACTTCTAATGTTCGCACCCTTGTTGCACCATAGAGCTTTCGTCCCACAACCACCACCGCGTCTTCAAACCTCCAGCGAGGCTTACCAAGGTTATGTTAGCAATAGCTTGATGTAAAGCTTAAAGGACTTTGATGATGAAGTACTTAAATACTAGAAGCAACTAATACTCTTTAGATTTATGTAATACTCAATTTGTAATAGTTAAGTTATTAGAATAACTAGATACACATAAAGATCTAGAAATATATTATTTCAGAAAACTCATTGGAATAATTTATTTTCACTTAGAATAATCGATTATCCCAAGAAAAATTAGAAACATTTTGATTCACAAATAATCAATTATCTCTAGAAATAATCGATTATACTCGAAAAACATGATTTTCCAAGGTTCATAGATAATCGATTATTACTAGGGATAATCGATTATCTTAGGAAAAATACTTTTCAAAATGGTTCGCAAATAATCGATTATCACTTGGGATAATCAATTATCTGTGGTAGTTAGGAGAAGACCTTTGACCTTCTAACCTAAAACCTTGCCTATAAATACTTCGTTTCTAAGCTCTTCAAAGTTTCCTAATATAGTTTTGATAACAAAGAGCTTTGTTTGAAATCTTTGTATGTTTAAGTGAGCTTGTGAACTTGGTGCTTGATAATGCTAATTCTTACCATTATCTAAGCATCATTTTAGTAGCAAAATCAACTCCTTTCTAACTTGTAACTCGTTTAATCCTCTTCTTTTGTCTTGTTTTCTAAATAAATGTGTTTTAGGCTACATTGATGTATTATCATCACTAATCCCCTTATTTTGTAGCTAATATTATGCTTAGAAGAACCTTCACCAATGTATAGAGCTTAACCAGCCACAAAAGCAAGTAAAACAAAAAGAGGGAATTTTGGAATCCTGTGGCTGGGGTGCAGCTGGCGTGCAGCTGAGCGCCACCTGATCGCGACTTGCTGCCGCTGGGGTGCAGTTGGAGTGCAGCTGAGCGCCACCTGATCAAACTTTTTGTAGCTGAGCGGCACAGTTTTTGTGCAGTTGAGCGCCAGCTCTATGGAATGCTGCCGCTAGGGTGCAACTGAGCGGTGACGCTGCTGATGTGTCAAAATTGCCTATTTATTCAAATTGTCTCGAAGCATTTGGGGTCTTTGGTTCTTTGAAGGTGCATCTCACTTAGAGGAGAGCTTGGAGGGCTGCTAGGGCTCGTGGGAACACTCCCTTCTTCCTCTTGGGTTCTTCATCTTCTTCCATGGCCATTTTGTAAGCTTAAAGGCTCTCCATGGAAATGGAGAGCCAAACCCATCTTGTTGGGGTTAGTTGTAGCCTTTGAATCTTGTGTAATTGTTGAATAGAGTGTTTTAGTGGATTGACTTTAGTAAATTGATAGAGAGGAGATGAAATTGGTTATATACAAGAGTGCATTGGTGAAAACTAACCTTAACAATGTTAATTCATACAATTTCTAGTCTTTTCCATTTCCAAGTGCCTTCAATACCAAATTCCAACCTTGTAATTACTTGTGAATTTATCTTTTTGCATATATTCTTAAATGATGAGTTGTTCTTGAGTCTAGATGAGTTGTTAATCGCACAATTTTCTAGTATTACGAGTCTCTTGGGAAAACGATACATGGTCTTACCACGGTTTATTACTTGAACGATTCAGTACGCTTACCGAAATCGACTAACAAGTTTTTGGCGCCGCTGCCGGGGACTCGTGTCAATACTAGACTTTTGTGAGGTTTCTAACTTATGTAGACTTGATTTTGTATATAGAACTAACTCTTTTGTTGTAAATAGATTTTCACTTTTATTTGGACTAATTTGTTGCTTTAGCCTAGTTGTGTCTTAGTGTATGCAAGGGATGTTCATACAAGGAGGACTGCAGCCTCAAAAGCATCATGAAGACCCTGAGATTGAAGGAATTATAGGACACAAGGAGACAACTATGTTGAGCATCAAAAGCTGCCCCAAATTATTCCTCCCTTAAAGATGCTCCAAGTGCTAAGTGAAAGATGAAGAAGAAAGGGAGAAGGAAAAGAGAACGACTAGTCACCACCACCCTTTGATGAGAGACAACGAGCTCAAGCCTAGCAAGCCAAAGTTGATCAAGAGGATTGAGTATTTAAAGATGTCAAGGTAGTGGAAGGGCTAAGATGAAGAGAATTATGCTAAGAGAGTTGATTTGGTGGCTAGAAAGTGGTTCAAGAAGAGTTGGTGAAAGGAGCACACCAACAACAACATTTGCACTTCATTGAGTAATCCATCAAGCTAATGACGTTAAACAAGCGCTTTTGGGAGGCAACCCAGCTTTCTAACCTTTTCTTATGTGTGATTTTGTTGTTTGAGTGTGATGTGATTGCTTGAATTTGCTTTAGAGTGTTTTAGCTTTCTTTAGTTATTTTGGAGCATGTTAGTTTGCAATTTAACTTATGTGATGTTAATAGTTACATTGGTGTAATGTTGAGTGTTTTGGTGAGTTAATGTGGTTTAAGAGTGCTTCAATTTGTTTTCATTTGTTTTGGTGTGATTAAGTATGCTTTGTTATGTTATGATATGTTTAGGTGTGTTTCTGTGTAAAAATTTGGTTTTAAGGTGTAAGGTTTAGGTTATTGAATATGGCATTCATGTTTTAGATTCATGCATTTAATTTGTTTCACTGTGATTTCCATGTGTTTTAATGAAGTAGGAACATGAACATCTAGTTTTGAATGAGTGTGAATGCATGAAAAATGTCAAAAATTCAAGATTGAATGTCCAAACTACTAAAAAATTGCATATGCCAGACCACCGCTCAGCTGCACCTACGCAGCACCTACGTGCCACACCAGTAGAGAGATTTTTTCTACATTTTACTGATATGGCGCTCAGCTGCACAAAACTTGTGCCGCTCAGCTATGGCGCACCAAGACAACACTTATACTTTCTATGCAATTATGTTCTGTTATAAGTGGGGCTTGCTGCTAGCCTTTTGTTTTACATGTTTTATCAAGCTACATGATTCTATACCACTGGTTAAGTGCTAATTTTTGGTTCCAAACTTGTTTACAAACACTAACCATGATGTTTGCTTGATGAGTTTTTCACATGGCTTGGGGCCAGGCCCCTACTGATGGGGGGAGCTGGAGTAGTTACAGAGCATAAGCTATTGGGAGGAGGAAGATGTTTCACATGGAAGTAAAACTAGTGTTCAATAGTTGTGAAGCTGCAAAGACTCCACCTAAATCGGTTTTTCAGTTTTAATTTCAAGTGTTATTTGCTTTCAGTTTTTAAATTTGGATTTTTTTTTACTTGCCTAGTGGATAGTTCTTGCGTAATTGGTCTGGTGATTTGAGTGAATCATATGTTAAGCTTGAATTGAATGCAAATCTCTTGTGCTTGCTCTTTATCCATGAGAATTGTTTTGAAAATCTTATTGAGATTATGTGGTTGAGCTTGTTGAACAGAGATTGTGGTTGCTTGTATCTGTTTAGATAGATGCTTGGTTTTAATTGTGATCAATATTCTTGGCATGATGTTTATCAAATTTTGGAACCCTAAGTAAACCTGTGAGATGTTGTGCCTCAGAGTTTATTGTTGAATGCTATTACTTTGGAATCACAATTGATTTTGCCTAAGTTTCTCTATTTGAACTAGTTACTTGCATTTTACAAATGATCAAGGCCATCTTGTTCTTCCACCTCTTCTACATTTTGAACCTAAAAGCCAATGCTAAACCGTTGAACCTTAAAAAGAAAACTTTCTCATTCCCGAAACCTTAAGCCTATTGAAAAATCATTAACCTCATTACCTTGAGTTGAGATGAACATATATGTTAGCATGAGGAGAATGGTTTAAGTTTGGGGGAGTTCTTGTCATAAGGGAGCATTGAGAAAACAATAAGTTTAGTAAAAGGAAAGAAAAAGAAGAAAGAAGAAGAAAAACAAAAACATGAATTCAATGAAAAAGAGTTGGGAAATAGGTTGAGAAGTGGTTTATTCAATTTTGGAGCAAAAGAGAGACTAGGCTACATCATGAATTAAATTGTTTGGTCTCTTATCTCAAGGTGCTTTGTTGTCCAGAAAAACCAATTTTTCTTCTTAGCCCAACCACAATACAAGCTTCAAAAAGTCCTTGTGATGTAACTTGCTTGTTAATGTGTTTGATATTGTTGAAACGAAAGGCAAAGTTGATTTGTGCAACATTGTGATACTTGAGAGTTAAACACACATCCTTACACACCATTGTGCTTGAGTGAAACACTTTCTTTGGTGAGAATTGGTTCCATGCACTCAATGAAAACAACTTGCCATGTTTGTTGATCTATCATTCGCATCTATCTTGTGACTTTTAATTTGTGAGCACCATGGTTGAAGTTTAGCTTGCTAAGGTCATATTATCTCTTAAATGTAATTTCCAAGTTGAGCAAGCATGATTGATTTTGTTTATTTGATTTAAATTGATTCTTGGATTGCTAGACCATTGTGATTGAATTGTTTGCTAGGTGAAGTACTTTTGCTTGAGGACAAGCAAAGTTGTAAGTTTGGGGGAGTTTGATAATGCTAATTCTTACCATTATCTAAGCATCATTTTAGTAGCAAAATCAACTCCTTTCTAACTTGTAACTCGTTTAATCCTCTTCTTTTGTCTTGTTTTCTAAATAAATGTGTTTTAGGCTACATTGATGTATTATCATCACTAATCCCCTTATTTTGTAGCTAATATTATGCTTAGAAGAACCTCCACCAATGTATAGAGCTTAACCAGCCACAAAAGCAAGTAAAACAAAAAGAGAGAATTTTGGAATGTTGTGGCTGGGGTGCAACTAGCGTGCAGCTGAGCGCCACCTGATCAGACTTGTTGTAGCTGAGCGACACAGTTTTTGTGCAGTTGAGCGCCAGCTCTCTGGAATGCTGCCGTTGGGGTGCAGCTGAGCGGTGACGCTGCTGATGTGTCAAAATTGCCTATTTATTCAAGTTGTCTCGAAGCATTTGGGGTCTTTGGTTCTTTGAAGGTGCATCTCACTTAGAGGAGAGCTTGGAGGGCTGCTAGGGCTCGTGGGAACACTCCCTTCTTCCTCTTGGGTTCTTCATCTTCTTCCATGGCCATTTTGTAAGCTTAAAGGCTCTCCATGGAAATGGAGAGCCAAACCCATCTTGTTGGGGTTAGTTGTAGCCTTTGAATCTTGTGTAATTGTTGAATGATTTGAATATATATATGCCTTTTCTATCAATTGCTAGTATTCTTGTTTCCAATCTTAAAGCTTGCATGTAATGGGGACGTTCATGACTTGATTTTGGGATTTCATGGATTATGGGGACGTAAGATGAAACCTTGAACTGAAACAAGAGTCCTTGTGGTCATTGATTCTAGGGATGGAAGATGATTCACGTGTTGTCTTAAGATCCTAGCTCTTTAATGCGGGTTTGCTTGTTAGATTGTCCAAGGGATTAGAGTTTGATAAGGAAAACCTAGGCTCTTTGACCTAAGGGATTAGGGCTAGAGTGTTTTAGTGGATTGACTTTAGTAAATTGATAGAGAGGAGATGAAATTGGTTATACACAAGACTGCATTGGTGAAAACTAACCTTAACAATGTCAATTCATACAATTTCTAGTCTTTTCCATTTCCAAGTGCCTTCAATACCACCAACCTTGTAATTACTTGTGAATTTATCTTTTTGCACATATTCTTAAATGATGAGTTGCTCTTGAGTCTAGATGAGTTGTTAATCACACAATTTTCTAGTATTACGAGTCTCTTGGGAAAACGATACCTGGTCTTACCACGGTTTATTACTTGAACGATTCGGTACGCTTGCCGAAATCGACTAACAGTGCTTGTAGAAGGAAATATTTATGTTAGTGTGTCTAAGGGGTGAAACATATTTATTGAGCAAACTCAAGCTGGTTCATTCTTTTGTGAGTCGAAAGGAAGTGTTGTTCATCTCTTACCTCTCAAGAGAGGTGTATTCTAAACCTATACTCTATTTCATTATTCTAAGTTGTTGGTTTATTTTAGTTATTAGTTAATCCCTCTTTCAGATAGATGAACAACTAAACCTAGGATATATTGATTTGAACTAGTATAAAAATCACTTCTGCAAGCTTCTCTCCCTTATATTCTTTTAATTACTTGCTCTTATTTGAAGTGATTATTTTGTTCTGAGATTAACAACTAGATGTTGGATCCTTATGATAGTGGATAGTTAATTCTTGTAAAAAATGTGATGCCAATATCTCAAGCCAAGAAGGGAGTGAATTAGATTTTGCTTTAAGAAATTGTTCTTTCAAAAAGCTTTGCAAAATCTGTGAGTTTTCTTGAAATCAATATCACAAGTATATGAATCAACAATAAAAGAGAAGGAGAAAAGATCAACACAAAGATTTATACTGGTTCGGCCAAGCCTACATCAGTCTTCCTTCAACAACCTTAGTTAAAGTGAACCACTATAATGATAGATTATACAAGCAAGAATACAAAGATATCCCATCTCAATCCACTCTCCTTTTCCACTCAATATCATTTATAGTACAAGATGTGAACACCTCACAATCTCACAAACCCAGAAAATAATCCCAACTTTATGTACACCTTCAGAGTAATTCCAACCCTCAATGTAGAACACTACAGTTCTCCTCCTGGCCAACAACAACATGAACACAGTCCTCTTAATTGCAATGTAGACACTGATATTCAAAGAATACACCAAAAGTGTAGATATGATCAACAATGTTTCAGCACAACTTTCTTGCAAGAATCTTGATGATTTTCCCAAATGAATGATCTTGACTCTCCAAGAAGTTCTTACACACTCCTGCAATCAATACTCAACAAATAAGTTAGTTATGAAAGTGAATGTTCATGTAATTGTATTGAGACAGCGTGCAAGTCATCTATTTATAGGATTTTCAAATCCTAATGTCATTTAATCGATTATGCAATTAATGTAATCTGTTAAGTTTTTCCTTCTCCTTTAACAGTTTTACATTTGATTCAGATTTAACAAATTAAACAGTGCATGCAATCGATTAAATAAATCATACAAGCAAAAAAAAAACAAATATGACTGTTATAAGCAGTTATGGCTTTAAATGAAAATTATTTTCACAAGATAAACAATTTAACCGATTATGAAACTTATGTAATCAGTTAAGTTTCATACTTAAGCAAATTATCAAATCATTTTTCATTCCAAACATATCAATGCACTCAACAAACACATGTTGACATAACAACGTATTTTAATCGATTATACAACTAATGTAATCGATTATTACACAACTATTTTGCCCCTAAGCATGTACTGAAATCTGAATAAATATAAAAGATTATATACACAATTTAATCGATTATTTCTTCCAAATATACAATGTGCAATTTGTTTCAACTTATGATTCATTTACAATGCATTTCAAGCACAAACATAGTAATGATCAAGCAATTGTTATGTCATTTGTTGTGCAAGAAGCCATAAACATTTCTTTTGTTCATCATCAAAAACACATATGTGTGAGATGGTTTTGCTAGATATAGCTCCCCCTATCAACAACTCTCATTTGAGATTAACAATTGGATGTATGATCTTTGTGATCTGAACCAGTATAAAATCACCTGTGTAATTTTCTCTCTTGCTTACTTTCTTATTTGTTTTAATTTATCGTTAAAGAATTTGAATTAAAAGGGAAAATATGTAAAGGCATGATTTGCTATTAGAAACCAATTCACTCCCTCTTAGTTTATTGTTCACGCTAACCATTCCACTACATTGTTCTGACAATTAGTATCAGAGCTTGCTTTGATAGTAATTCAATGACGGGACAACATCAAACCTTTGTTGAGGGTGCCTCTATCAACAAACCTCCTTTATTTACTGGTGAAAATTATGCGTTCTAGAAAGTTAGAACGCAAATTTTTATGGAATATGTTGATAGTGTGATTTGGGAAATTGTCACAAATGGTCATTTTGTTCCTACTATGTTTATTAACAATTTGCATGAACTCAAACCACGTGATCAATGAAATGTCGGCTATAGGAGGAAAACTCAACAGAATGTAAGAGCCAGAAATATAATATCATCTGCATTAACTATTGATGAGTTTTATAAGGTAGACCTATAAGAATGCTCAAGAGATGTGGGAGATGCTAAGGGTCGCCCTTGAAGGAACAAATGATGTTATAAGGGCTAGAAAGAATACTCTAACCCAAGAGTATGAGATGTTCTGCATGAAGCAAGTAGAAACCGAGTTATGCATTTAAGAAACACAACATCAAATAAGTATGTTTTAATATTATCTTTTATTTAGTTGGTTTTATTATATGTTTTATGATATTGTTCATTTGTATCAGGATTGAGTCTACTCAATGAAGTGTGAAGAAAGTATTAGGGAGCAGTAAGAGAGACCTTTGTTCATTATTGGGATGCTATTTATAAAGTCATCATCATGTAACATAATCAAAAAATGATTTCCATTGAAAAAACTATTAATATTATGAGTGAAGCTTTTACAGGAAGCAGATCTAAAAGACTGGTTGGATATGTATCGAGATATGCTTTGGGATTCATTACTGAGGAGTTCAATCGAGTGAAGCATATAGAATTGGATAGTGAAAGTTATGGATGTGTTTTGAGATGAATGTATGGTCTACCCTATGCTTGGGAATTACTACGATATGACCCTGGGATAATTCCTCTAGTTGAAATTCATATCATGTGGACCAGATTAAGCTTTCCAAATATTGTATAAATAAATCATAGATAGAGTTGCATTCAATGTGAACTTGATATGGTGCAAAAATGTTTCAAAGAGGTTGACATTGGAGAAAAGTGAAAACATAAGTTACTCGAAATTGTTTGTCCTGTTATGATATTTATGTTCCCTCCATTGAAAACAAGTTAAAATGAAGGGTGCACAAAAGAGTAAAGTTCATCAAACTAAAAGGTCTATAAAGCGTGAATCCTCATATTTTGAGCACGTAGGCGTCTTGCATTCCATCAATGAAACTTCATCATGATAAAAACAAATGTAATATAATGCTAAATTTATGCAACGAATGAGAGTACCCATGTTAGATCAGTTTCATCCTATTTTTCACCCTAATATTCTTGATGTTTTTCATATCGTTGTTGATGGTCATTATGGTTATAGATGCATTATTGCTTCATTGAGGCTGGATGAAGAGTCATGGCCCCTTATCTGACTTGACCTATTTAAATAACTTAGTCAGTGGTGTGATGAATACGCGAGACTAGTGGGAAGTTATGAGCGACTAGAAGAACTAAAGAAGTTTTTGCTAGTCGAGTCACAATCAACGGTACATGTTGACACTTTACTTATTATGTCTTACCTTTTTCTTTCATGCAATTTTTCTCATTAGTTCCAGGATAATATAGACAAGTGGATGACCATATTAGACATTGGTTATCCTATTGCTAATCGATATAATGTCATCTTAGTTTGTGTGTCATATAGTCAAAAATATACGATCTTCCCACTATGTAATACACTTTCTTTTGATATAAAACAACATTGGTTAATATGTATCGGACACGTTCATGGATCTCATTTTTTGCAGATAAAGTTATTATTCGTTAGTTCCATTGTAAAATAAGTTCCATTTACTAATTTTAAATTTATAAATTCATCTACAAGAAGGTTGTCCTTTACCAATGGTAAATATCATATCGTCAACCTATTATTACCCCGAGGTACGACCATGATCATCTTTTTATGTAGACTTTCTTGAGCATTGATATTTGTGTAATGTGAAAAAATGTATAAATGAACATTTATGATTCTTATCAATTCATTGTAAAGCATTCCACTCTCATCCATATAAAAACTCACATCCTCTTCATTAATATAGTAATTATGTAAAACCGAACAAATATGTTTAATTATATAAAAAAAATTAAGACATTCCAAATATTTCATAAAAAGTCTAAAACAACTAAATACATAGTACAAGAGGTTGCTACGCAAATGATGATGAATGTTTGCCACGTACATGTCGACCTCCTCTACTACTGGATCAATGTTCTTCAACCACTGCACAAGCTATCTCTAAGGCCTCATTAGCATGATCTAAGGCTACAATGCCCTTACTATCATCATGACAAGCAATCATCTTCTATAAGATTTTCATGGCACGCATGATAGATCCTTGCATTCACGACGACAAAAGAAATTAATCAACATTTTTAGTTATCCTTTAACATATAAACAATATACAATTACATACCAACAAACCAAATTCTGACGACGATCTACGACAACTAGAATGTCATTTGGGAGATGTCGTCAAAGTTGAGGTGCAACACTAGGTCAATCGTCATCGGCAAAAAGAATTACATAAGGATGAGATACAATTGTAAACCATTACAAATATCCTTAAACACAGTAGATGGAGATAAGGTCAGTGTCAAATTCACCAACACGTGATCCATAAAGCACAACCAAGAATCATCAACACTAGTTATGTTGGCCTTTGGAACAACGTTATGCGACCACGGGATCGGCTATTCAAACCCAAATTTCTTTAACATGTGTGCAAGCAGGTGTTAGTGAACAATCTACCAACATTGATCCAAAAAACATGGTGATGGTCAGAAGTGGACAACTAGCCTGATGTGACTGATATGGCACTATATCACCCCTATCATACGTCATTCCATCCAAATATGCTCTGGCCTCTAGTAGGTTGGAAACCTACTTCCCTATCACCCAACGAGCGACACGAGGTCTATCTTCGTCATAAGTCAACAACACATGCCTCATTCCCATCCAAGGGAAGTGATCATAAATCCAAGTATACAAAAAAATTAATTAAAGGTTAGTCAATAATGAAAAAACTAAAGAAAATCAAAGTGCAAGATATGTGTGTACCTGTAAAAGAGTCAGATTTCCAACCATTTGTTTTGTCTCAGCAAAGCTTGCATCTCCAAGTTGCTCATACAAGTACGCCAGTGTAGCAACTCCCTAGGCATAGTCGTGACACATGTACAAGTCTCTGAAGAGCACCAAGTAGGATACATAGATCAAGGTGGTGTCCTTATTTGTGAAAATAATGCATTTAATTAGATGCAACAAGTATGCTCGTGCAACACATTCCCACTATTGATGCTCACAACATCCATAATTAACATTTCTTAACCTGTTGAGCCTAACTTGGGGCCACGTGCTTGTCTCATCTTATGATGTCCACGACCAAAAAGTAGATGATAGGAGACTAAGCTTCTTTAAAGTCCAACACTTCATTTGGACATAATTGTCCCACTATAGATTGATGTAATAGCGCGGACACATCATCTAATCTAATGGTCATCTCACCCACTGGGACATGCAAACTATTTGTCTCTCTATGCCTTCTCTCAACGAATGTCAATATCAAATCCTTATTAGTGTAATCATAGGAAATATCACATAGGGGCATCAAACCAGAATTCAACACAAAATGTTAAATTACCTCATCACATGTTCCAAATTTATTTAATTTTCTCTCATGAAAGACTAACTTGATCTCTCATCGATCTTATAGAAAATAATTACATATAAATTTCATTCAAACAACTTATTAGCCGTTAAAATTCAAGTATTGTACTAACCTGACCGTTCAACAACACATATGCAACATGATATGCATATGTGAGCCTTGGAAATTCACCTACTTCATCTTGTTCTTTAACATGTTTCTCAACAACATGACCTTGTTGTCCAATAATATATGTGTGCTCCTCATGAACATCAACATCATGTAGTGCCTCAGCTTCTTTGGGCAACTTCTTCTACAGTTGATGTCGTAGGTCTTCTTCTCTATTCAAATTGTAAAGAACTTTCAGTCCGATATGTTGATTCACCTCGTGTTCTTGTCATATCTTAACAAACAGATTCATCAAATATTAAAATCTCAAATTCATCAAATATTAAAACAAAGATACAAATATAAAAACACAAAAAATTCAAAAAAAAAAAAAATATATATATATATATATATATATAAACCAAATCTCAAAATTAGGTGAAGCTCCCAATCAAATTTTATCAACCCAATTTTAAAATCCGGTAAAAGTTTCAGCCTTTCAAAATTTTGGTAAAAATTTCAATTGAATTTCGAAATCTAATGAAACCTTAACTGTATTTTAAAATCCAATTAAGTCCAATTGAATTTCGAATGTGTTTTAACTTTAATAGATTTTTAATCAAGTTTTGAAATCCGATTAAGTCTTTTATCAGATTTCGACTAGCCGCACACATATATCTCTTTGTCCATATACACTATTTTAAATGAAAATATAAACCAAAATAAACGGAAAATGAACTTGTGGTATTGCGTGTGCAGGGATGTAGTGTGGCCTGTGCAGGGAGAAGGAAGTAGAGTTGTAGGTGCACTGGTGAATACAGCTTTGTAGAAACAGTGAAGAGGAAAGAACGAAGAAGTTTGACGCTTAGGGTTTTCAAAATTCTCAATGTGGTGGGTGAAGCGTTATGTAGGGTAATTATATAAGAAAGGGAAAAGTAAATAAAAAATTACCTTACGTCAGATAACTAATTTTCTCATTATTTAAAAATTTGGAGGTGTACAAAGAATATATTGGAAGGGTAAGAAGAAACACACTCTAAGTACACTTTCTCCTAATACCTCCATAAATTCCCTTGTTTCTTATTTAAAAATAATTTTTAAATTGTTTAATTTATAAATTATTTTTTAATTCTCGTTTAACTTGTAAAAGTTACTCTTTTTTTCAAATTATACAATCGAAAATTTTTCAGATTATATAATCCGAAAACTTTTTCTATTGTGTAATTCAATTTTTTGTTTATATGTAAGTGCAGAAAACTTATATAGGGATAACAGAAAAAGTAGAAAAAATAATAGCATCTACCATTAATTTATCCAAAAAAAACGTTCGCAGCTTTCCCAAATACATCATCATTATTTAGGCTTGTTCCAGCACAACTCAGGTTTTTCTTGTATTTCAGTGGAAGATTGTAACGCTAATTTTTCTCGTATTTGTTAATTATAAAAAAGAAAAAGGAAAAATTGGGTATTATAAGAAAAGTATAAAACGGATAAAATTTGGAATGTAGAAACAAAATCTATGGGTGGAGAAAGTAATTGCCAGAGCTGACTCCAATACATACTGAGGCAAAAGCGTCCTCCATCACAATGAAAAAAATATTAAGGGTATTTCATCCTATGCCTCCAACATAGCACCGTGATATGTTCACAACACAAATTTGACAATATTTTGATAACGACATGTGTCAGCGTTGTATTGAGTTATCTTGAATATTTTATTTTTTAAGAAATTTGATTTGAAAAAGGGATGAGGGTTTCAGATTTCATTATTCTGAAAGTATCCTTCTTCGTTCAACACTCTCTCTTCTCTCAATTTTAGGATTTTCAGTTTCATTTGAAATTCTCTCTCCATTTTGTGCATTTCTCTCTCAACGTTCAGCAATCTCTCTCGACGCTCAGCAATCTTCGTCGTCGTTGGCCCCGTTCGAAGTCTCTCTTTCTTCGTCTAGTTCGTGATTTCGACGATCGATCTTCGTAGTTGGTTTGTTCAAAGTGTCTCCTTCGGTGTCGATTGTGTTGAAGTTCTGAGCTTTTTTTTGTGCAATGGGTTCGTCCGCTGACATAGATTCTTCGAACAA
The DNA here is from genome assembly GCF_016808095.1 of Vigna angularis. Taxonomy (NCBI): domain Eukaryota; kingdom Viridiplantae; phylum Streptophyta; class Magnoliopsida; order Fabales; family Fabaceae; genus Vigna; species Vigna angularis. The sequence continues at coordinate 31,357,668 of NC_068971.1, read as the reverse complement.
GGTATGTACTTTTTTTTCCTTTTCCGTATTCGGGTTGGGCTTTTGCTTTTGGCTTTTGCTGATCATTTTGGTGCTTTTTGTTGGTTATTTGTAACCAAAAATATATTTTTTTTGCAGTTGTTTGTTCGTCATTCATTGAAAACCAAGTGCGTTGTTGCTTTGAATGAAATTTTGAGTGAGTTTGTAGAACTCCGTACAAAAGTATAACTCCATACACAGGATATAGTCCCAAACTTGACTGATTTATGTAATTTGTGATTAGTGCAGTATTGGTATATGTTAAAGTATGGATAGTTGTAAATGTATCAGAAGAATTTTATTGAATGTTAATAAAGACATTGGTTAATGCAATTGTGATTGTTATATTCATTTCAGTTGTCCTTTTATAGTATTATTTAAGATTCATCCTTTGTGATTGTTATAACACATGTCCAGTTCTGTCAACCCTATGTGAAGGGAAGACCCACTAAGGGTGTTTATAGGTTGACAAGTGAGGTCTTGCACCATTGACACAGGACAGATGCACTTGTAATAGATTACTGGGACCCTGTAATCGTTTACTAGGGAAAAAATCCTCTTGGTACTGAAAGTTGACAAGAACTACCCAAGCCCAGCTTAAGCACTCCCCAGGGTTATTTTGGAGTCCTTTTGACTGTGTTTTGAAGGTTTTCTGGATGGATCATTATTGGAATACTTCAAGTTGGAATACTTCAATATTAAACAAATAAAAAAGGAATAATGAAGGGTATTGAGTAACAACAGTTCATCAAACCACAAGTTTTGAAAGTAAAAAGTACATAATAGTATTAGAAAACGTACATAACAGTTCATCATACATTGGTGCACTAAACACCACTCATGACCGTTAAACTCACTCACCCATCTAAAATAACAAACATGAAACAATAACATGAAATGAAACTCATTTAGGAAGCTTAGAAAGACGTTGTTTTGGAAAATTAATTGCACCTAGTACAATTGTCCAAAAATTAGAAGTTAGCATTCATTCGAAAGCTCTTTGAGTCTAGATGCCAACAAAACAAGAACCAACTAGCTTGGAGTTCTGTGGAGAAAGTTAATAGCAAAACAAGAAGCAAAGGTCAGGAAAATAGAGTTGGGGAGTGTTGTTCATCCAGCTGGGGAGTATAGTTGAAGTTTTTGTACAAATGACCACTTTTCCTCTGGTAATCGATTACAAGACTCCTATAATCGATTACCAGGGCAGAAATTGGCTAGAAATGCTTATGGAGCTCATCTAACTTACATGAAAGCACCTAAATGACATTTTTTTCTCAATAATTCAATGACCTAACATGTTCATTGGTGCACTAAAGACCACTCATGACCATTAAACTCACTCACCCATCTAAAATAACAAACATGAAATAATAACTTGCAAAATAAACTCATTTAGAAAGCTTAAAAAACTATTTTTGTGAAGTTAACTGCACCTAGTAGAGTGGTCTAAAAATTATGAGTTAGTAGTCATTTGAAAGCTCTTTGAGTCTAGATTCTAACAAAACAAGAATCAAGTCATTTGGAGTTCGGTGGAGAAAATTAAGAACAAAACAAGTACCAAAGGTCAGAAAAACAGAGTTGGGGAGTGTTGTTCATCCAGCTAGGGAGTATAGTTGAAGTTTCTGTACAAATGACCATTTTTCCTCTGGTAATCAATTACAAGACTCCTGTAATCGATTACCAGGGAAGAAATTGGCCAGAAATGCTTGTGGAGCTCATCTAACTTACATGAAAGCACCTAAATAACATTTTTTTCTCAACAATTCAATGACTTAACATGTTCATTGGTACACTAAAGACCACTCATGACCATTAAACTCACTCACCCATCTAAAATAACAAACATGAAACAATAACTTGAAAGTAAACTCATTTAGAAAGCTTAGAAAAACTTTGTTTTTGTTAAATTAATTCCACCTAGTAGAGTGGTCTAAAAATTATGAGTTAGCAGTCATTTGAAAGCTCTTTGAGTCTAGATTCCAACAAAACAAGAATCAAGTCATTTGGAGTTCGGTGGAGAAAGTTAAGAACAAAACAAGTACCAAATGTCAGAAAAACAGAGTTAGGGAGTGTTGTTCATCCAGTTGGGGAGTATAGTTGAAGTTTTTGTACAAATGATCATTTTTTCTCTAGTAATCGATTACAAGACCCCTGTAATCTAACTTACATGAAAGCACCTAAATGACATTTTTTCTCAACAATTCAATGACCTAACATGTTCCTGCACCATACACACTGGACACATGCACTTATAATCGCTTACAGAGAGGCTATAATCAATTACCAGGTTAAAATTGCAGTTTTGTATTGAAAGTTGATCTGCGCTACCCAAATGTGGCAATTGCGCTCCCCATGATACTTTTTTGTTTGTTATGAGTGTATTTTTAAGATATTGTCAATGGAGGACCCTTGTTGGTCATGGTTGATGGTTTCCACAACTTGTAGTGTGAAGTTTGGTAAGTCTTCTATGTAGGGAAGACCTATCCTGGGTGGTCTTAGCAACGCAGGTCAGGTCCTACACCATACACACTGGAGACATGCACTTGTAATCACTTACAAAAAGGCTGTAATCGATTACCAGGTTAAATTTGCAGTTTTGTACTTAAAGTTTATTTGTGCTACCCAGGTGTGGCAACCACGCTCCCCATGATTGTTTTTTTGTTTGTTATGAGTGTGGTTTTAAGATTTTATGAATGAAGGACCCTTGTTGGTCATGGTTGATGGTTTCCACAACTTGTAATGTGAAGTTTGGTAATGAATCAATGGTATGTGCGAAAAAGCCCAAACCTTGGTGATACCAACCTCGACGGTGTGTGTGAAAAAGCCCAAACCTTGGGAGAAATACCACCAACCACAATGGGAGACAAAAGCCAAAGACTTACACAACCACGAAACTGCCGCCAACGACAATGCACGCCAAAATCAATAAAATTGCAGAACGGGGGATATATACCGCCAACGAGCCCACGGTCACACCATCAAAAAAAGGGAAATGGGTAAAGAGGGAGACGAAATCCTCGATAGTGACCAAATGACCCAAGAAACGAAGTAAGAAAAGTCGAACTCAAACTCAAAGGGAAAAGAGAAACAACATTTCAATGGTGGACAGAAAGTGAAGAAAAGCAAGTAACAAAGAAGACCGAAACGGTGAAGAGAGATAGATGCTTCAATGGTGGAGAGATATGGAAACTTCAACGGTGGAGAGAGAGTTGAGAAAACCAAGTTGTGAAAAAAAGTGAATCTGAAAAAAAAAAACTGTCAAAAGGAGTTTATATCCAAATTCTTTTCAAAATTGCCCTTTTAAACAAATTCTACCTTTTTAAAAAAATCTTTTAAAACTAACCAATGAAACAACGCCACGTGGCATTGTCAAATAGTTGGCAAAATATAGCTGTTAAAGAAACATTTTCCTCCAATATATTATGTACCTCCACAAATTACATTTTTAACCTTTTAACATTTAATCCTGTACTTTAAACTTTTTTTAAACTTTTTTTAAAATTTCATTTTTAACTTTAATAAATATCTTTCTACTTTTTTTCTTTTTCTTATTAAAAACCTTCTACACCACATTAATAATAATTTAATTTGATTTAAAATTTAAATATTATTTAATATAATTTTATATTTTAATAATTATTAAAATATGATTTATATTATAATAACAGTTATATTAAAAAAATAAAAATAAAATAATTTAAAAAAATAATATTAATAAAAAAATAATAATAATATAAAATTTGATTTAATATATTTAAAATATTAAAATAAATTACATAATTAAATAAAAACAATTCAATAATGAAAATTATAATATAATTGATTTATTATTCAAATTTAATAAATATTTAATTTAATAATGAAACTTATAATATTATCTATTATATTTTTATAATTTAATATAATTTATATTTTTATAATAGTTTTATTAAAAAATAAAAATAACAATATCTAAAATAAAAATAATAATGATAGAAATAAAAATAATATTTCAAATCACATTTAGCATATTTAAATATATTATACTATATTAAAATATTAAATTAAATTAAATAATTATCAAAACTTAATGAAAAACAAAATTTAGAAAAAATTTGTTAATCGAATATCGAAATGCGATCATTTATACGTTAAAGAATATTTGTAAAATTTGCTTTTTTTTAATAATTATTTAATTTAATTTAATATTTTAATACAATGTATTATATTTAAATATATTAAATGTTTTTAAATATTATTTTTATTTTCATTATTATTATTTTTATTTTTGTTATTATTATTTTTATTTTTTAATAAAACTATTATAAAAATACAAATCATATTTTAATAATAATTAAAATGTGAAAATATAATAAATAATATTGTAATTTTCAATTAAATTAAATATGTATTAAATTTTAAATAAAAAAAATTGTTTAGTATATTTTTATGGATTTTGATATCCTATTAACAAGCTTTTTAAAATTTTTGTTTTTATTTAAAATTTAATAATTGTTTAATTTATTTTAATATAATTTAATATTTTTGAATATATTAAATTAAATTTTATATTATTATTATTTTTTATTTTTTTAATATAACTATTATTATAATATAAATCATATTTTAATATTTATTAAAATATTGAATTATATTTAATAATATTTAAATTTAAATTAAATTAAATTATTATTAAAGTGTCTTTAATAAAAAAGAAAATAAAATAGAAAGATATTTTGTTAAAGTTAATAGTGAAATTTTTGAAAAAGTTGGAGGTACAAAATTAGATATTAAAAGTTAAAAATATAATTTTTAAGGGGTAGAATGAGATATTAGAGGTGTATTTCGAAACTTATAAATTGGGCTTGAATCCAGTACGACTAATGGCCCAACAAAGGGCCTAAGGACCTCTGTCTGGAGGGCCTTAAAAGAACCTGATAGAAAATTCAGTGTAATAATATTTTATTTTCCCATCAACAGAAAACTTCAAGGAAACTAAAGCATACATGATGTATTTGGAAAATATTGAAACACAATTTTGGTACAATATATTATTCCCAGTATCAACACCAAACGAAAGATTCTGCATCACATAGTGAATATTTACCACTAATACAGTGTGAAATGTAATTAATAAAAAAAAAAATCAGTGAAGTGAAGAGAGACCAAAATCTCTTAAATTGATCTCAGCATTTTGAGTATTTCTTTCACTCTCAATCCTCTAATTAAAAAATAAATAAACACACATCCATTAAAGTGTTTAATTTTTCAAAATTCTATTTTTTTTTTCTAAAAATAAAATATTTCTAATTTTTTAAAGCAAAATATTTTGTTTCCGGTAAGTCTTTAGATTGGATTTACTGAAAATATATAACACTAATAATACATAAGGTTAATCCACATAAAAAATCAATATCATCTTAAATTCAAAACCTAGATCTATAAGTCTTTTGTATCTCGATTTTTTCAATTTTATCCACTAATACTTAAATTTTCTACAGTTTTTTATTTATATATATTTTTGCTATATATTAATTTGACACTCTGGAATTTAGACATTCGTTATATTGTTAAAAAAAGAAAATAGGGTACAATCAAGAAGTTAAAGTTTTTGTTTTTTCAATAATGATGAATTGGTTTAGATTCATAGAAAATTGTGATCACAGGTTTATATAGCAAAAGTTGGATAGCACTAGCTAAGTCCATCTATAATTACAAATTGAGTAAGTTGGGGATATTGTAATTAAGTGAAAGACAATTAATATAATAATATAATAATAAAGCAATTTGATAGGTAGGTTTTATTTAAGTTTGTTGGGCATAGGCAAGTATAGATTGTGTAGGGTCTAAAAGTTTGATTAAAGAATAAATAAAATGTGGAAGTAGTGGAGTAGTTAGCTAGAAAGGCAAGTTGGTAGATATAAAAAAAATAAAAAAAATAAAAAGATGCATTTATTCTTTATTCTAATCTCCACATGTCAATTGCTATACAAAACTCATTATCCCAAACATTATTATTTGGCCAGTTTTAAGTCAGAATCACGAGACCTTTCAAGCCTCGACAGAATTTTCTTTTCTTTCTCTTCTCCACAAAATATTGATAAGGATCCACAAGAATAGTGCCATATAAGCTTCGCACTCAAACATGGCTTTTATATTATTACTACTGGTTTTTTCACCATCGTCAAATTAGACTAATGGATCAATTTTTAAAAATTATAAGGGTTAAATATATTTGTGTAACTTTTAGTAAAAATTAAAATTAGTTTCTTTTGTTAAATTTTAAACTAATTTAATCTCATATTTTTTTAACTGCATGAATTCAATTTTTTAACTAGACTTTATTAAGTTTATTTGAGATTTTAAATATGTTTTTCAACTAATATTAAAAAAATGTGTCAAATAATATAAATAATTAAAATGTTATAATAAAATAAGTTTGAAAAGTCAAATAAATTTAATAAAATTTGATTAAAATTATAAAATTTATACCATTCTAAAGTTGGGAAATTATATTAGATCAAAGTTTGAAAGAGAAACTAATTCTAATTTTTACGGAAACAAATAAAAAACATATTTAATTCAAATTATAATAATAAGTAAAGTTGTATTTAGAATACATTGTTTAAATCAAATAGAAGTAATATTGTTTGGGTTTTACGACAGTCATGCATGCTTGTAAAAAAAAAGTGTTGGATGGATTGAGTATTTAGCTTCCTAGGCATAACTCATAGGCTATGCATGTTAATGACAAGTTAGCTCATATTTGACTGCATGGTCGCATTAACTTAAATTTTCAAAATTCATCATCACTGACACAAATGTTGTGTGTGTTTCTTCTAAGCAATTTACTGATTCTACAGTCCATCCAAAAGTTCATTTATTTGCATCTAGTTTATCTAAAAGTAGTTTCCTCATTCCTATATTTAAATCAAGTTCAAAGTCATTTATATTTTTAATAGGCTTATACTTATTACTTATTTTAAGAAATGGACTTATAAAATTATAATTTTTACTAATTTAATTAAGTGAAAATAAAGTTATTAAAATTCTTATGCAGGTCATAGGCTAGTCTACAAACCCGTAGACCAAACGTTATGCGGGGTGGACTAGAGAAATTAGCGCGCATTTCTTATCTGAGCTTTTTGTGAGCCAAAACGGGACAAGCCAACCTACATTTCCATCTTTATTCATTTCGGGTCAATTTGAAGTTGTGTACAAAGATGATTTTTAATTTTATTTATTTATTTTAGAATTGATATTATGTATAGCAAGTACAAATTCAAATTATTTTATTTGAAATGAAGTCATATCTATTATGAAAAACTAGAGTTTAAATATAACCTAACTTTATAAAACTCGCTTATGAGGTGGAGTTTGTTTCCACTTATAGTACTGAAATAAGGTATTTCAAAAGGTACACACAATTTTCACATAGAGTTGTTGGAATAATGTAGGCATCAGTTTTTCAAAAAGGTACCCATCATTTACAAGCATTGAGCCCTCCATTTTGTTGTGATACATTGGAATTTCTTTTCCTCCAAAAGTTTCAACAAAGGAGGTTGGGGTTTTTGAACCTATATGCAACTATAAATAGATGCTTAAGTGCTTCTTTGAAACACAATTTTTTTCATCTTCTCTCATTTTGTCATCTTTTCTCTTTTCTCTTATATCCTAGACATTCTATTCTCTTAAAATTATTTCTTACTAATTCTGAGATCCTTGAAAAATTCAAGAAATTCTTATTATATTTTAGGAGACTTACACAACACATCACATATAAGTTCTTAAGAGCATTGATCATTCACGCCTCAGGAAACTTATCTAGTTTATATTTTCGTTAACAATTACAACAATCTTAATGGTTTATGGCTAACTATATGAACATCAACAATAGCTCTTCATCGGAAAGGGCAAAACAGAATTTTTGATACTCAACCTATTTTTGCAAAATTGAAGTCTTTATCGAAAAAAAACTTTCTACACTAGCAGAAATACATGTGTATTGTGTTAGACATGTATGCAAGACTTTTAACATACTTTTTTACACTGAGACATATATTTTAATTCAAAAAATGGTTCTAATATCATATTAATAAAAATAAATTTAAATTTAATTTAATTTGACAAAATTGATTTTACTGGTAAATATATTATATCTCTAATCGCTCTTAGATCTCCAACATTAGTTTTTTCAATCAAGAATGTCATTATAATTATATCTTTACCCGCCCACCATGTGTGTTTCCTTTAAATTCTTCTCATGTTAAAACTTTTTCTTTTTGTTTTTGAAAAAAGAATTGCTCTTTCTTGATTTTAACGAGATTAGCCTTTCAAGTTCACTTGTCTTAAGTTTCACTTTTTTTATCTCGATATATCCAGTTTCCTAATTTTTTATATTTACATTTGATGACTTGTTACGTGTTGATCACATTTCCCTCTAAGAATAGTAAAAGCGTGGATCTCAATTTCAATTTGAAACACCGTTTACGATAGGAAAAATCCTGTTTTGTGTATAAAATATTAGGAGATGGCAATTTGGCATTAAGCAAATCAATTCGAATTCCTTGAGCAGTAGAAACCTATGATACGTACAATGAATGCTCCAAAAAATGGCATATAAAAGATAGTGCTTTTCGTTTTCCTTTGAGTTTAATAGAATAAAGGAATTTAGGAGAAAAGTGAGATGTGAAGGGAATCCCTCAGAAGTTGCATACTTTTATCCTTCCACACCGCAACCACGCATGCTTCTCTCCTCGCCACTTTCTTTTCGAATATAAAATTCACATATTTTAACAACTTGCTATACTTGAATAAAACATATCTTCTCGCTTTTTACAACTTCTAAGTTAATTTTTGGAGGGTAGCAAGCAAATTTTCTAGTGCTAAGTGTAACATCCTATTCAAATTTTATACTTAAATATTTAATACAAAATAAATTTAATTTTTGAAAAATACTTAAATAAAAGTATACTTTTCTTTTAATTATTGAATATAAATAGCCGATTGTCATATAAGAAAAATAATTTATAATTATAACATTCAGATATTTACAATATAAATAATATATTATTTACAATTGTAACACAACCTTAACTATATTTACCTTTTTATTTAAATATATTTTTATAAGTAAATTAAAAAATTATGAAAAAAAAACTTTGTAAAAAATTAAAAGACGATTTTGAAGTGTAAATTAACTCTCATTCCTTATTTTGGTAAAATTGAAATCACAATCCGGTGGGATTTATTAAAATATAATTCCTCATTATGACCGGTGGGATGCTAACAGAAATAACTTTTTAATTTTAGAATAAAAGTTAGGTCTTCACATACAGTTTAGTTATGAGTTGTCTTCTTAAAAATTTTATTATTGATTCGTTAACCTTTAGATCGAAATGAAAATTTTATCCCAAGTTCATAAGACATAGTACTTCATTTTGGCCGTCGATATTTCCATTTATAGGTTTGTGATTAGAGAGAAAAAAATTCGTAGTTTGAACTAGTGTCACATATTTCATGTTTCGAATTACTTTAGTAACAATTCAATTCCAACTTTGTTAACCATTGGATTGAGCTCAAAATTTGACATGTTCTTAAGATAATACTCTTCACTCTGACCATTCAAATTTACATTTAAAGATTTGTAATAATAAATATAATCCGTAGGAATTTTGTAAAACTCTTTAATTGTTCGGTTGAGTTATAAGTTTTCTGTTTGCGAAAGTGCATTTTTTCTTATTAAGGTTCGTTTTTGAATCCTCGCTTGATCTAATATTACTTTCAATCTTGAAGCATTCTTCTTGGCATGCCCATAAAGTTGTATGATAATATTGTTTCCTCTAGGGTACTACTAGCATCTTCAATATAGAATTGATTAAGTTTCATATTTTTTATGTGAGGGTGAGTGCCAATAAAATTGTATAAGGAGCAAACAACTTCCTGAATGGTTGAAAGCCCTTGCTACCTTGCTTTCATATATCCTTCGATTACGCAAAGTAAAGATAAATATTTTCTGTAAATACCCATCTTAGGTTTAGTGTACAAACAATAAGTCTTTTTTTTTTTGTTTTTCAAAGGACCGGGGCATCATTTTTTAGAAATAATAATTGAGCGTGTTCAAAGTGTTCAATCTTGTTATTATTGTTGTTGCTTATTGTTAAGAGCTGACAACAACACATGTTGTTCCTGATTAAAAGGAAAACATTTTAGTGTTCTAAACTATTGAGGATGATCCTTAGGTAAGATTGAAAGTTGTTGTAGACCAAACTGAAGGGCTAGAAAGTCTTCAATTGTTGAGGTTGATGCTTTGCCTTTGTTTTTACTTACCACTACATAAGTTAAAAAATAGATTATTAGCTTTGTCTCTCAAATTGCCCGCCAAATAAAGAGGAAAAGGAATTAGGGTTCTACTGTCACTAACATCATCATCAATTTATTCAAAGGGTAATGAAGGTTGTGTAATGATCTGAAGTTTCTTTTTTTGTTTTTATCGTATTCTGTTATTTTGAAATCAATATAATACATTTCTTCCATGAACGAGACCACAAACATTGAGTTTAGAAGCAATCACCAATATTTGTCTGATAGTTAGAGTCCTCAGTTCTTGATTGCTAAGGTTTTGTGACAAAGATATTTGTTCTTTGGTAGGTTTCCACAACTTCTTTTATGTAGAAGGACCTTCCATTTTTATCAATTTTGGTTCCAAAAATGTTGTTAATGTATGTATAAGTCTAAATTTATAAAAAATAATCATGAACAACTGAGTTTTAGTGTCAAAATTTAAATCTTAGGTTCGAAAATAAGTTCTAAAAACAATTTCATTATCATTATTTGACCTTCAAATCTAGAGCGGAACAACTAGAATTTAAAATTATAATTCATAAATTCAGTCAGGTTAGAAAGTATGTAGATGTATTTGAGTATATTGCATTGTTCTTACCCGAATTTCTCTTAAACCTTCAAATAAAGGGAGGTAAACAACGAGTTTTCAGGTGATATAATCTATCATAACAACAATACTAGAATTAAAACACTTTAAATTAAAGCATAAAAAGGAGAAGTCAAATTTACACAACAATAGTCCGTACAAAACGAAGTAAAAAATCAACTTGACAGAAGGTAAACGTGGAATGAAAGAATGAAAAGGAAATTACCCATTTATCGATCTTGAAGCTCTCAGCACACAAAAACTCAGAAGCTCTTAAAAGGATTCACAATGCTCAAAGATCTCGAGGTTTTTGAAGAACAGAGAGTGTCACACAATGTGGTTGAGCACTCATTTTAAATGCAAAATTTTTATTGTCTCAACAACTCAGATCACTAATATCGGTTACTATCTAAATAGTACAGCTAGAATATATATATATATATATATATATATATATATATATATATATATATATATATTAATAATAAAAAATTTGAGATAAAATTTCTAAAAGGATGGAGGAATTGTAACATCCTTTATTTTCATATCAATTATTAATCATATTTAAATTTCATAACTAAATATTTAATATAAAATAAATTTTGTTTTTGAAGAATACTTGAATAAAATTATATTTTTCTTAATCTCATTCTTATTTATTTATCTTTATTATTAGAAATAATTTTATTTGTGAAGTGTTAATAATAACACTCTATCTCACTTTTACATGTGAAGTATTTGAACAAAATGAATATTGTTTATGCATAAAATAAATTATAAGAACTATAATATTAGCTCAAAAAGTGAGGAACATTCAAAATCGATGCAAGACTTTTAAGCATGTTTTCTTCAATCGCCCTTTATAGGAAGATGCAACGCGTACTAAGTTCATGATGATGATAATTTTAATTCAAAAAGAAAAATTTTAGTTTTAATTTTAAAAATCAGAAGAGCATAGTTTAGAAGTCCTAAATCTTTTAAATAAAAGGAATAACTACTTTGAAATTGAAGTGTGTTGTGTGACTGAGAAGTACTTGTAATTATTGAATTGATATATATTTGATGAATTGTATGAATATGGTTATTTTTACAAAGAAATAATTGTATTATAAAGTGTAGTGTATACATTGGTATAGGGTGTTTTGACGTAAAGTCATATTGACTCTACTAAATTCACATACTCACAAAATAATACTGTAAGTTAAAAGATGGAAGGGAACTAACCTTGTCATACACTAGTGCAAAAACAGCGTATAACGTCACGCATTCAATGTCGAATCACTCAATAGCCAACGTTAAAAATGACCGGTGGTATTTTTGTAAATAAATGCAATTATTAAACGTCGTTTAGAATTGTAATTCGACGTAAAAGGATATAGAACGCCGAATGCCCCAGCGTTAGATGTCAAAATTAGTGAATTTAATAAAAATTTGAGCGGGAGATTGAAAATTCATTCACTTTATCTTAGCGCGTGAGACCCTCTTCTCTGGTCAAACTTTTCTCGAACGAAGTTTGACGACCATCACATGTAAAATTTCTTTCATTTGATACAAATGCATGTTAATTTACTACTTTAGGTATGATTTTTGTTTGTTTTGACCGATTATTTTCGTGTTGTTGTCTTTCATAGGCGCATTCTTCTTTCTCTCTCACGTGTGACAACACTTTATTCCGATGAACCAAGGTTAGTTTTCGTTTTCGTTTTCGTTTTGAAGAACTTATTTGTTGAACTTATTTCTTGTTATTTTTTGTTGAACTTGTTGTTGTTATTGTTTGGGTGAACTTATTGTTTGATTGAACTTGTTTGTTGTTTGATTGGACTTGTTTGTTGTTTGTCATTGTTGTTTGTTGTTGATACTATATTACACGTTCATAGTTCATGCTTTACAAAATACCAAAAACTAAAATTTGTTGTTTTTTGTGCTTTTCAGATCTCGTATAGTTGTAAAAAAAATCACAATTAATTTAAAAAAATAAAAAATTTTATTAACGTCGTTTATTGATAAAATTCGACGTTAAATTTAATGTCGAATTTTTTAAATTCGACGTTAATTTAACGTCTCCTGATATGACGTCGTTTTCGAATTCGACGTGAAAGACCTAAAATATTCGACGTTGTATGCTGTTTTTGTACTAGTGATAGTGAATTTGTGATAAAAATGTTGGTTCTAGGATAACGAAAAATATTATTATATTAAAAAATTATAACTAGTGCAAGACTTTATATAATATATATTTTTTTTTTTGAAACCAAAGTCTTATATATTTATTTATGTATAATATTAAATAATGAGTAATATCTTATTATAACTTAATTGATAATTCATATGAATAATATAATGCATAATTTTGATCATTACACTAAGTTTGGTTAGCTTAAACGTGTAAACAAAATATTAGAATATCTAATAAGTGACTATTTTCACTTTTTTTTTAACCATTTTATGAGATTATAATACATTTAAATTTACATTTTCGGAAGAAATTGAAATTTATATTTATAAAGGTTGAGACGATTTTTAAAAGGTGTTAGGTGTTGTTATACTATTAAGATGGGTTCTTTTGATTAAAAAAGAACCAAAATAAGTCGTAGTTAAGTGGAGAAGAATCTTTATTTTATAAACTGAATATGTAGAATTAAAAGTTGAATGAAAATTTAGTAAGTGAGGTAAACTTAACATCTTATGGGTGAAAACTAGTAGGGTTTAGCATATCTTGATTAAAGTGTGATTCTCTCCAACCAAATTTTGTTGGAAAAATGAAAGAATATAAAACCAAGATTCAGTTATGGGTTAGGAGGATAAAGAATGAAATTCTAAATTATAAGATTCTAATTCTATTCGATCGTTTTACAGCTCACACATGCTTGATGCTTTTTCTCAAGGCAGATTGCCAACAAGCAAGCCACGTGTACGCCATTTGAGGAAGATAATAACTTCCCAAATTCTATCCTCACCATTAACAAAAACAAAATACATCAAACTATTATTAACAAAAACAAACGCTATTAAATTACTCATAAATATTAAGTTTAAAACTCAATATGTATATATCAATGTAAGAGAATTTATTAAGTTATATATAAAATTCACATTTTAGTAAATAATTTTTTATTTTAAAGGATACAACATATTTTAGCTGGTGTTAGTTCTTGTTTTCAAGATTTAAGAAATTAAATCACATGTAAAATTGTGCACCATGTGAAGTTTTTAGGTGTGAGATAGAGTTAGTTAAAGTTTAATTACCATTTAATATTTAGATATGGTTTGACTTCAATTTTATTTCCTAATTTGCAGCTTTTTTGTTAGTATAAACTATATTTTTAAGAATTAGAATTTACATGGCTAGAAAAGTTGGTAGTGGCGTGGTTGCATTATTATCCTATGATAAGAGGGAACTATCTATTATTCGTTGGGCAATTGGGCCCACACCACCATCCAGCGAATCCCTGCTAAATGGGCCATGGGCGGCTATTGGGTCAACCTCATTCTCCCTTCTCTTCTCTTCTTTTCATTTATTCTCCTCCACTCCAAAATTCACTCTCTCTCTCTCTCTCTCTCTCTCTCTCTCCCTTTTTTATTATTTTCATTTAATTCAACAATTTTGTCAAAAATATAATTTCTATTCATATAATTCAACTTATTATAATGAATAGATTTTTAAAAATAGTTAATTCAAACATTACTTGATAATCCATATTTAGTTTTGGTAACCCCACTTGAGGAATATCACATGTCATGCTTCCTAAGATATTTAGTTATAGATATTTTGTCACACACTTGAATAGTGTCACCACGACATTGCAATCAACCGACATAAGCTTTACATAAGATATATTCATTAGTCTACTTATATGAAAACTATTCATTGAGTGATGATTTTTTTTAAGTTTTGAAAGAATAAATTTATCTGATTTAATAGTGCAGGTAAATATTTGTGAGTGATAGAAGACTGGTAAGTTTTTGGTATCTTTATAACATTTATTTTTCTTATCGTTTCTACGTTAAATTTGATACTTTTTATGTTTATTTTAAAAAGTCAAAGATGAATAATTAGTCTCAATAAAGATGGTAAACCAAACTGATGTTGAATTTTAAATTCTAATTGTTTCGAATAAAATTTTCATTTGGTGGATCAAGTACGCATGGTTTAACTAAATAAATAAATAAACTCATTATTCCTTATATAAAAATAGCATGCAGGCTAAGCTTTTGGTGGAATACTTAATGAAAAAGTCTTCCAATAAATAATAGATGTGCCCAAAAATACATTTTTATTTATATAAATTCAAAATTTAAGTATAATTAGATACTAATCTTTAATGAATTTATATTCTAATTTATGATAAAATAGATTATGTTATTGAATTTGTCATTCAAAATTATGTGAATAATGATACTAGGAATGGGTGTGAGATGTTTTAAATATAGAAGATCTTATATTTTTTTTTATCTGGACGAGAAGAAGAGCTTACATTGAATAAAGGACATAATATTATTTCTCTACAAATAAAATCATAACTCACTTTTTAACTTTATAAGCTACATTTCACATTTTAATATTTAATTTTATTTTTATTTTTAGTTAGTTTGTTATTATTTTTTATTTCTATTTTAGACTTAACTCATGTTTCTTTTATTATAAATAGAGGACTTTATGTGTATATATAAGGGAGATTAATTTCATACATGGTATTTGGAGCCTAAGGTTTTTTTGAGGAAAAAAATTTATGTTGCCTCTGCCACTACACTCACGGTTGTCGATGGCATCATCGCCTACCGCTGTCACTACCGGAGTTCTAGTTTCGATCGACAATCACATGATTTTGATCGCCTCAGCCAGGCGACCACCATGTCATTAACGACGCCTTCATCGGAGCTCCTACATGCTCTCAACGCCTTTTGAAATTATGGATTTGCTCCATTTTTCGTCGTGCATATGGTGGCATGTCTGGTAGTAATTTAGAGCGTCGAAGTCGCTCGTTTTCCGCTTTCATGTTCACCGTGTGTTGTTGCACGTCCTATCTCCTCCCAGGCAGCTATTCAGAGTATCGAGATTGCTCTTTTTCCTTTTTCAGGTGCCTTGATTGGAGAATCTTGGATATTTATAGTTTCTCTCTCCTATTCATCCATAGCTTCTTCCACTGTCATCTCTTCTGACCTCCCTTTTTTCACCATTGTGTTTGACCCGTTCATATATGCGTTTTCTCCCATGAAAAAGATGGTTTTTGTTAGTTTATTTATAATCGTGTTAGCTCTCCAATAATGACCTCTTTATCCACTATTTTCAACAGTGCATTCCTCAACGGCGATTTGGAAGAAGAGATTTACATGGAGCAACCTTTCAGATTTGTTGCTTAGGGGGAATCTTTTGGGATGATATTTCGTCTTCAATGTCCTCTTGCAAATCATTAGAAATTTAGTGTCACTCGAGTGCAAAAACAAATGTTTTCACTAAGACTTGATGAATTATATTAGTAACAAACTTGGTACATATGTATATACTAGCTTAAGGGGGAGTGTTAGATATATTATCTCTATTTTATATTTATCTCTTATCTTTAGTTAGTTTGTTATTATTTCTTATTTGTATTTTGGATTTAGCCCATATTTCTTCTATTATAAATAGAGGAACCTATGTGTATATTCAACATAAGGGAGATTAATCCCATACATAATTTTCACTATATTTAACAATGCTCTTAGTCATAAACTAAGTCCTAATAGACCACTCTATAATTTTAACTACTCAAATAATGTCCCTAATACATTTAAATGATATATATGAGATCCAAAAATACTAACAAACTTTCATTGTTCAAATATGTATCCTTACAAATGTGTGAGACTTTATGAACCCAAAATTGACCATTATATACCTTAGGCATAACCAAATATATACGTCTATTATTTACAACACATAAAACCAAAGTAGTTTTCACTATATTAACTATAATCTCATTAACCATTACTAATATTAGCACAATCAAAAGACACATACTCATCATTAAATGTTAAATGTGTAGCATGAAAATTTCACATGAAGGTAGTATGTATATGTTTATTTTTAATTGGTCCTACTTTACCTTAGATCATTCGATGATAGTATTATAGAAAGGATAATGATTGAATGTCAAACTCTATATATGGTAATAAACGAAAGATCCAGATACAAAAGTATGTATATATAATACCAACTATATCTCACTAAACTAAACTCCTCAAACTGTTAAACATCGATCTGAATAGTGTGTTCATGAAAGACCTTGGTAGAAGACCCTTGTAAGAGGATCCACTATCATGGAGTGTGTCCCAAATGTGTTTAAACATGGTCAAACTCCTACTGTTGTTGATTTCTTGTCATAATATAACTTTAGTGGTCTTTCAATTTCTTCCACAATTTGTAGCCTAATAACAAAGTTCTTTATCCAAATCTCATTATTAGATGCCTCATGACATGTTATAAATCTTGTAGTCGTGGTAGATGAAGCAGTAAGAGTTTGCTCGGAACTGTGCCAAGAAACTACATCTTCAACCAACACAAGATATAGCCTAAAGGGGATCTCAAACTATCCTTGCATTCAACAAAATCAAAGTAAGAATATTCAATGTCTCCAATTGCTTTGACTTCATAAATATATGCCTAGCATCCCAACTATATATGTTATATCTAAACGTGTACACACTTAGGTATACATCAAACTTCGTACAATTATGCATAGGGATCTTCTGGATATCTTGAATTTCCAAGTTTCTTTTTGGACACTAATTGAGACTAAATTTGTCTCCCTTAGCAACTGGAGCATCCCTTAACTTAAATTCATACATGCCAAATCTTTTAAGTACTTTTTAGACATAACTCTTTTATGATAATCCTAGAGTACCCCAAGATTGATCTTGGTGTATTTAAATTCCTAATACAAAGAAGGTGTCACCAAAATCTTTCATTTTAAAATTTCATGACATAAATATCTTGGTTTTATGCAACATGCTTATATCATTGGTGGAAAGTATGATGTCATTAACATCTAACACATAAAAAGGTTCTTTCTCCCACAAAATTTATGATACATATAATTGTCAACATGATTCATATAGAAACCCAATGAGATAATTATTTGATGAAATTTGTAGTATCATTAACAAGACGCTTATTTTAGTTTCTAAATGGATTTTGTCATTTTACAAACCAAATTCTTTAGATCTCCTAACACAGTTTCCTGGTTGCATCATATGGATTGTTTCATCAATGTTGTCAATGAGAAATTTCATCTTGACATTCATTAGGTGGAGCTCCAAATCATAACGTACAACAAAAGTCATGATTATTCTAAAAGAGTTTTTTTGATGAAACCAGAGAGAATGTCTCTACAAAATTCATTCTGTTAGCCAACAAGACAAGCCTTATACCTTTTCACATTACTTTTGGAATCTCTCTTAGTCTCAAATATTCATTTGCAACCAATGAGTTTCGTGTCTTCTGGTAAAGGGACAAATTTCCAAACCTTATTATATTGCATGGACTTATACTCCTCATTCATTGCTTCAATCCACTTTTCTAAGTTGGAATCTTGCACAACTTGACGAAAGTTGATTGGGTAATCTTCCTTCATACCATTATTTTTCTCATGTTCTTGAAGAAATACCATGTAATCATTTAGAATTACGTTCTTTTCTCTCATGGATCTCTGCAAATGTACTAGCTCATGAAACATAGGTTCTTGAGGATCTTGAGTTTATTCTTCATGAACGACCAAATTATCTTGAGTTGGAATATCTTACGTTTAGGATTCCAAGCTTGCTTTATAAAGAAACAAATGTATGAATCAGTTCTGAAATTGTTATTGATTTTTCCTCCAAGACAAAGTCTCTAACCTTATTCCTCAAAATGACTAACTCTCAATAAACTAAAAACTCCTCAAATTGTTAAACATTTATCTGAATATTGTGTTCATGAAATACCTTGGTGAAAGACCCTTGCCGGAGGATCCATTATCATGGAATGTGTCCCTATGTGCTTTATGAAAATGTATCCATTTTGTACCTTTTCATTGACAACTAGGAACTTGATGTCAATGTGTTTTAACATGGTCAAACTCCTATTGTTGAAATATAAGATGATTAATTTGTTGTCATAATATAACTTTAGTGGTCTTTCAATGAGGATCTTGAGTTTATTCTTCATGAACAACCAAATTATCTTAAATGGAAATATTTAAACAATGGGCTCTTGAGAATAAAGTAAGTGAGTAAAAAAAATTAGAAATTCAAATTTTGATTTTTAAAGCATTGAATTGATTTATAGTAATTGTGCGTCCAAAATAAAAAATGTTGTTAATCATTATAGAGGTTGTAAAGTTTTGAAAATTCAAATTGAGTACTTGAACATTGGTTAGTCTCTCATGAAAAAAATATATTTGATAGATAAAACGATAGAAAACATGTTTATGTTATATTTGATTAATACATTTTGTAATAACTTTATGGTTATGATCAAAGAAGAAAACTTTTGCTAGGAAGATACTAAGACCGCATATATTAACATGAATCACATATATAAATTCGTCTCTAGTAATCAGTTGTTGGTATCAAAACTCAAATTTGAAAAGAATAAAAATTATCGTACTTGAAAAAGAAAAACAAACCAAAATTCTTTTAATATGAAAATTGTTGTTTCAATCACAAAGCCCTTTTTACACAAACTTATTTAGTCCTTGAGAGTATTGATGAAAAGTGTTATCCTTTCGTATTTTCAATATTCTAATGTTTTTTCCATTTTTATTTAAGATTCTTCTTTTTCTTTTTAATTCTCATTCATATGTTTCTTCATTTATACTTGCTTTTATCACGTAAAATATATTATTTATTTGTGTTAAAAAATAAAAATATTGAATTGATTTTTATTTATATATATTTACTAGAAGATAATGTTTTGTATATCAATGTTATAATTATAATTTGCATATATATATATATATATATATATATATATATTATATTATAAACTGCTATTCCATAAAATTATTGTAATTAATCATCCGTTAAAAATTAAATTATTATTACTCATTATTAAAAAAAAAAGTACATTTTTTACATCAAACAACAAGATTAACACTAAAATAGCCAAAGCAAGAAACAACAAATATGTTTGGAAAAGATAATAGCAAACTGAAGTATTTAGAAGTAGTTTCCTGAACTTATTCAAAAGGCCCTATACAATACAGACCTTTCAATAAATTTCCACAGTAAATAAAACTTTTAGAAGAACCAAACCATCTTAAAAGGTCAAACTCAATCCTTAACACTGTTTCACTTTGTCCCTTTTGATTGGTACAAAGCATTTTATCTTGAAATTCATTTACTAAAGTAAACAATAATAATGGTAGCGTCCAACGTAGACCCCTTGATATTTGACAAAATTCAGACGAAAAGATAAGTCGCCATTGAAAAACATAGTAAAAAGCATGTTTTTTCTTTTGGGGAAAGAAAAGATTTAGCCGTCACACCAGATCATTGATGCACATGTATGGAAATGACCATATACGAAGAGAAACGGATAATGTTTGAGAAAAAGAGGGAAAATGTGGAAAGATTGTTAGTTTCTGAACATCACTGTCATATTTAGATATCCTAAATTAGTTGTGTGGGAAACACCACGTTTAATGTTTTTCTATCACTCTTTATCCATCTCTTTGCTTCCTTATTGTAGATTTATGATAAGGAAAATAGATACACATAATGCAATACGTAGGATTAGTAAATGCCAATGTAGTGTTGCTGTTGCTAAATCTATTACTTCAACTCAACCTTTACTACCATGAAATCTTTCTGGGTCCCTCCATCTAGACCCACATGTGATTTCAAACTTCCTCAAGATCCATATCCTAGTATCTCATGATAATTAATTATTGTTGCTGTTTTTGTTTTTTGCAATATTAATCATTAATAAAATTAAGTGTTACTTTTCACTAATAATATGATTATTCAAAAATAATTCCTTCTCTTTTTGTGAAAAAAAAAAGTGAAGCAGAGAGATTTTTTAAATGAGAGATTTATCTATCTATGTCGTTTATTTATATGACGTTGTTATATTATAAGAATTTTTTAGTTATTTATAATTATTACCTCATTTTATTTTGAACCAAATACAAGAAAAGAAAATAATAGTTTTTCTTATTATAATCAAATAATGAAGTAGTTGTTTTTTAAATCTACATCCAAACAAAATTTGGGATCCATATGTTGGAATTTCTTTAAAAAGAAAGTGCGGTCTCAAAAGCAATTTAAAAAAATTTGAAATTTTCAAACAACTGAAAAAGGTAATATTTTTTTTTTCAAAACAAAAGCAGACATATCTCAAACCTCTATGGAAATGACAACTTACATGGTAGCAGAAAGTATTTTAGCAGGTTGTCATTCGTAAAGTCTTTTCATGCTTAAATTAGAAAAAAAAATTAAAATAAAGTATAAAATAAAACAATAAATTAAAATTCTACATAAATTAAAATTAATTTTTATATATTTGAATTTTGGCAGAAATTATATAAGAAAGCTTTTGTAAAAATTAAGTAAAAAGTCACATTAACTTAAAGAAAACTCATTTATTTTATCTTTTTAATTTTAAAAAGCAGATAAGAAAATGATGAATATAAATGCATCTTAATCAAAGGTTTAAACAGTGTATTTGGCTTACTTTAACAGTAATGCTGTTGAATATTAATTCATCTGTTTCTTAAATATTAAAAAATGTATAAGGTTAAAAATGTATTTAGCTGTTCCATATTTTATCTCTTTTACAAATAAATGAATTAAACTTTAATTTTACTCTTTTTGATATTACATGAATGTAATTATTTAATCATTTAATTTAATTACATACCATAAGAACCTAGAGGTAAAAAAGTTAAATGACAATCTATGAGAAGGAATAAATCATAAGAAGTTTTCCTATACCAATGGCATGAATACCAAAGTGTTTAACACCATAAGATTAAAACAATAAAATAAGGTGAGGAATGCACATAAATAACGAGAGGAAATTGTTCAAACTAAAATCATTTCTTTAATCAATATTTAATGTTGAATTATGTTTTAGTAGTAACATTGACATGGAGAGATTATCATATATCTATAAGTGAAATCGGAGGAAGATCCACGTGTAAAATATTATTTGATGTTCAAGTAAATAAAAATCTTATGTTATATTCATGAAGTGCAATGTTGATGAAGTTACACGGGTATTTCCAATGGAGACGAATTCAGTAACTTTTTTCGAAGAAAATCTGAATAACTTAAGTTAATTTTATATGAACGTTCAACTTTAATTAAAATATATATATATATATATATATATATATATATATATATATATATATATATATATAACTGATTAAAAATTGAACAAAATTAACTAAAGTTACGTTACTTTTTCTCAAAAAATAAGTTCATATTACTCTAGCCATAACTCATATTTTATCTCCAATGTTTAGCCTTTTTATCTTTCATTATTCTATCCATAGCTCATAAAAGTTAATTCACGAGTTCATTATTCTATCCATAGCTTATAAAAGTCAATTTATGAGTATCATTTTGTTCATTGAGCATGTCCTAGAAATTATGAGTTAGGACATGACTTTATGTTCATTGTTGTTTGTTTTAATGAGTCTTTGTTAGACCTATTTTTTTTATTAAGTTTATTTAATCGATATTCTATTTATTTGATATTAATGTATATTTAATAAACAAATTTTAACATTATCACCAAGACATTTAAGTTACTCTTAATAATATTAAAGGAATATCTCTTTAAGTATATCAAGCATAGTAGTTCTACTCGTTAGTAACTTACTAGTGGTCGATGATCAAGGAAGGTGTGACAAATTCATCACGAATCTTTCATTCATTTATTATCATGTATGTTTTTAATGCACCCAAGGTGTTTTATACCTAGAATTCTAAATTAGTGTACTTTTGTTGTCACTGATTAGAAGATGTTGATATGTGGCAGTGCTAGATGAAGCAATGCTTAAATTTGAAAGTTGAAATCTTGTATTTCTGAATAAGTTAGTAAGAGTTGTTCTCAAACCCATGTATTACACTCTTCTAGAATGCTTTGGGCCTGACACTCTACCAAAAACATCATTAGGGAAAACCTCTGATTCATCAGTAGTGCTTTAGGTCAAACCCACTTCAATTTGTTCCTATAAGCATATAAAAACTTGTAGTTAAAACTCTAAATATTGAAGCAAAATGTTTGAAAATATCATTTACAAATGATTCATCCTTTCTTTCATTAGTTTCAATATATAACTTTCCATGACTAGGCACTTGACCCATTTCCAAAAACTAAATAAAAAGATAAGTTAAAATAAATAGTAAACTTTAAAAAATAGTAAAAGTCGTCAGGTTTACTAATATCACTATTATCTCATGTCTTTTTCTTGCGATAGGTTTAGAACCACCAATATGAGGAATTACTTGTTTGTTGCGATTTTCTCTATTTTTTTTAACAAATCTCCTACGAAAAAAATATATTTAAGTTCATATAACAATAAAAAAAATTGATGTACACAAACAATTCATAGAATTTAAAATAATGAAACTTGTATCATTGTCTCTGGTTTTAAACGATAAGTGACAAAATTAGCCCATTGAATTCTTTCTATACCAATTGGCACATTACTTAAGATTTGATTTTTAGTTTTCGTTGGATCATAGAACTCATTCCATAAATTATGCCTATGTGCAACCCACTTCTTACCAAGAGTTAATTTGCAATATCGTTGTACAATAGCTTCAACGGTCCTAAAACAAAATCGAGACTTTTGAAAAAAAATAAAATATAATTAGTGTGTAAACATTTATAAATAAATGTAACTTTACAAAAGATCATAAGTCATACATACATAATGATATATATACCTATAAGATTTCCTTAAAGCATTAAAAAAAGTAAATGTTAGGCATGCTTGTTTTTCCAAACCACCTTTCAAAATTAATTGAAAATAAATTTCCACTAGTTTCTAATACTACAATATCTTGCAAGAACACCTTGTCCTTCACTAATAGTCAAGCCTACCTTATCAAACTCCAGCATAATGTGTTCCTCATAATGTAAGTTATTTACGTCTCTAACCTTCACCTTAATTTTCTTTATATCTCATTGTAAGTCTTTAACAATAAAATAAATTACTCAACCATAAATAAATTTAAAAAGTTATGCATACAGAAAAAATAAATGACATATACCTATTGCATGGACATTTCAATATGATGAAGATTCATGTCCAACATGTTATGTGGATGTTTTAGGTTATTTTGTGTTTTCAGTGGATAATGAAAAATCCATATGTTCAATGAATCGTTTGATGATGTCTCATTTCTTGGTGAAAGACTCGTTAAAACATGTGATTGGGCTTCAATCGATGAAAAAAACATTGTAGGATTTGTTGATTTGATTGGACTTTAATAGATGGAGAAGACATGATATGATTTGTTAATGGTAAAGGATTACCTAAAGCTTGAGGTTAAGGTGTTAATTTTTATAAATTTCAGAATTATTTCACTTTCGCATGACTACATATTTATGCGAAATAATTAAATAGTATATTCACCCAATAGATCAAATTACACAAATTATGATGTAATTTAAAAAATTATTTCAACTTTTATTAACTTTTAGTTTCGTTTTATTTAAAGAATTATTTATTTGTCATACAATTTTTTATTTTGCTTTTTTATTAGTTGATATCCATCAAATTTATTTAGATTCTTAAAGTATTTTCTCTCTTTATATTTTCAAAACTAAAAAACGTTATAATTACCGTAAAAATTTCAAGCATGCGTAATTCTATATTATTTTACATAATTACATGACATTTATGTAATTATTTTTTACTTTACTTCAAAATGTACCATTTTTTATTATTTGATATTAAATAAAAGAAAATGTATATTTTTGACTAGGTGACTTGGAATGAGCTCACATGAGAAAAATATTAAGTGGTCTTAGAGATTTTATAATTCTTGAAATATTATTTGAAAACACATATCACTATTTTACTTGAGAAAAAGAGTGAGCTACTTAGTGAAGAGGTTGATAATGTACCTTCACTCTCTTTTAGAAGTGGATTCAAACCACTAATTCTATTTTTTGAACAGATCTTGAAAATATAGTATTTTATTTGTTTATAATTGTTATTATTGTAAAAAAACTAATTCATTTTGAAATAGTGTAAGTAAAACTTACCTATAATTCTCAAAATATGAACATACTCGTTATATTATACATTTAAGTTACTTAAATCAACTTAAGAAAGTCTACTACTCCTGTTAACACAATAGATGAATTGAAGTTGGATCAAACCTATTTTCTTTACATGAATTATATTATTTTTAAAATATTTTTATTATTTAATTTCTTTTTAAAGTTGGAATTAGGGTTTAGGGTTTAGGGTTTAGGGTTTAGAAAGATGTAGATAGAACACGAGCTCATAGATAAGTTAACTGAACAAGATGATTCGTGTTAAGTTCATAAATTATAATATAATTATTATGATTATTATAATAATAATTATTATTATTATAATATCTTTTGAGTTTTAAACAACAACATAAATTTAACTATTTAGACTTTGTTTTTCTTTTAGATTTTTTATTGATGTAAAATCATTAATAATTATTTCGAAATTAAGATTTTCTTAAAGTACATCTAATAGAAATTAGAGAAAGATTATTAAATCTATTTTTTGACATAGTAGATCACAAATAATATTTCAACAATTTTGACTTTTTAAAAACTTATTTAAGCAGGCATAGTGGTAATAAGAATAGTTAATACCAGTTATTCGGGTATTTGCGTATACATTACTTGATTCGTGTTCTTTAAACCTGAGAGAAAGATTATTCCTAATTATTTCACGATATAATCAAACTATCTTAATTTGATTATATATGTGAATATTTACACTATCAAATATATATCATAATATCTTTCAACTGATATAAAATTGAATGAATATTATTAAACCGCGTTACTTATGGATGATCGAGTATGTAAAAACAACTTATAACTATTATGAATACTATTATACAAACATACATTTAAACTAATTTATTTTGAAGATGAAGAATAGAAAAAAAAATTATAATTAAAATATGGTAATAAAGTGAAAGATTTTAAAAAATATATTAATAACTTTTAACTATTAAGATATTATGAAATTTATAAATTTCATACATTTTTTATGTGAACTTATATACATTTTAAATATTTTTATTGTTTCTTTATATCTCTTTTTTTAATAAAAAAAATAGGTACAAAAGTTTTGACAAATAAAACATAATATATATATATATATATATATATATATATAAATTATTAAGATAAATAAAACATGTTTATAATATCTTATATTTAAGAAAGGGGCACAAGAAAGTTTATATAATCACATATTTGTTGAATTGAACATTTACGGTTGTAGAGTGCAAAATTTTTCAAGTAGAATCTGATCAGCTAAGTCATTATTGAAGTGTGACATTTAGTTATCCTATTAAGCAAAGAGAATTGTTCTCTAACTATTAGTTACAATTTTTTCTTTGTGGTAAATATATCATATAATTTATCCTTAATAATCTCTCGTTTTTATTGAGAAAAATAATGTCAATTTTGTGACATTGGCGTTTATACAGACAATTTCATTTATAAGACATTCTCGTTTTAATATTTTTGTTGGTAAAGTATTTAATTAGTACAAAATTAAAAAATAATTTAAAATAAAAAAATTCTTAAAAATTAAAACAAAAATATTAATAATAATTATCTTCGTGGTTGATTTTGATTGATGTTATTTTCTTTAAAGGTTTTTAAGAAATTTTTATTTTAAATTTGTAATTATTTTTTCAATTTATATTAAACGAGATTGTTTTCAAGTTATGTTAGATTGTAAAAATCCAAGTTAGATAACATTGAATCAAAGTCATCCAAGGTCGAGTTAAGTTTTTCTTGGTTAGAGTCAAGTAAAGTCAATCCGAGCATTAGTCGAGTTGAGTCAGTCTAAGTCCAACTTGAGCCAAGTAGGTCTAGGCCTCGATCTAGTCAAGTTGGTCATATCCAGGTCGAGCAGAGTTGGCTAAATCTAGATTAAGTAGAGTTGGTCCGACGCTAGGTCAAGCTTAGGTCGAGCTAAACCTGATTGGATTTTGATTGACTCTAGTCAGTTAGGCTCAAATTAAGCCAAGTTGATTTGGACCTAGGTTGAGCTAAGTCAAATTGGGCCCAAATTGATCAAAGTCATGCCAAGCCCACATTCAATCAAGGTGGGGCAGGTTAACATTTATTTGAGCTTGAATTTAGCCACATATAACCTAGTTGGGTGAAACCTAGGTTAATCCTAGTTCGATTAAGATCAGGTTTGGCCTAACATAATTAAGACCAAACCAATATGAGTCAAGTCGAGTCTGTCCAAGCCCATGTCAAGTTGAGTAAAGTTAGTTTTGGCTTAATTGAATTGAGTTGATGGAGTTAAGTCGAGTCAGCCTAGGCAAGCTGAATCTAGCCAAGTTAGCTTAGACTAAGGTCGAGATGAGTTGGTTAAGATCAAGATCGAGCCGAGTCTAGGCAAGCTGAATCTAGTCAAGTCGATTTGGGCAAAGGTTAGACTAAGTTGGCCAAGGTCTAGATCAAGTGGAGTTGAGACAAACCCATATTTAGTCAAGTCAGGATAAGTCCATATTCATCAAAGACTAGATCAATCCTACTTTTATCAATATTAGTCAAGCTAGCTCGAGTTGAGTAAGTTAGAGTAAGTTGTGTTGAGCCAAGTTAACTTGAACCTAAGTCAATAAACATTTATTTTTTAATTGTTTTATGCTAAAAATAAATACACATTTAAAAAAACAAAAAGATAAATGAGTGAAGTCAAAAACATATTTAAAAAAAACTAACGATAATCACAAAGAGAAATATTTAAACTAAATAGTTATAAAAAAGAAATAGCTAAGAAAAAAAAGGTGAAAATATTTGGAGAAGAAAATAAAACCTTAGAAGTAAGATTTTAAAGATACATTGAGAAAAATTAATTATATTGTTTCTTTTTTATTTTCAATAGTTTTTTTTACGTTGAATGAGATTTTAATTGGGTTACATAAAATGTAGTGGTAGACTCATTTTATTTATTTTAAATTTGTAATATTTAAGAAAATCTAAAAACTAAAAAAAAAATGTAAAATGTCAAAACATGGTTTGATTTTTGAAAATTCAAAACTTAAAAATCGAAAATCACTTCTGGCTAGACCAACCATCAGTTTACACTTTTTAATCTGAACCGAGTAACAATCTATGCCAATTCAAAATTGTAATTAGAATTAATTTAAATATGTCAAATTTTTAATTTATTCAATGAATTTATAATTGTGATATAGTTTTCATAGGTAGTATTATTATTACAATAGGTAAAATATAGACGCGGGATATTCACATTTTTGTAGTACACTACAATAATATTAAAAAATTTAAAAGGGAAATATTGTGAAAATAGTTTTGAAAAGATTGAATGGAGAAATAAAAATATTTGATTGTATATGATAAATATGTTTTCTTCTCAATTATTTAACGGCAATTACTTTTAGTAGAGAGATGGTGTGATTAGTAATTTGCATCTTCTAAGAAAATAAACTATATTTTTTAGATAAACAATAAAATAGTTTAATTAAAAAATAAAAATTTATAAAAATTATATTATATAAATATTTAATTGATGATAAAATAATCTAATTAAAATATTATCGAAATAAGTAATAAAAGAAGTATCTTTTATATAACGATGTAAATTATTATTTACTGGAAACAGTTACATATATACATTAATGTGTTTATTACACCCATATTTTTGTTGCTAATTAAAATAATAATAATTACCAAAAAAAATACCAAAACGACAAAAAGGGTATCATAAAAGAAAAATAATAATAATAAAATTATAATATATTTCGGTAAATAAAAAATAATTATAAAATGTGTATTACACACACACACACACACACATATATATATATATATATATATATATATATATATATATATATATATATTATTAGTGTAGGTAGTAAAATTATGAGAGCAAAATTATATTTACACAGCCGTTTAAGCGATAATACAGTCGCAGTCCTTCTAAGCTTTTACAAAACTGCCAAAAAATTTTAATATCATGATACTCAAGTTTTGATATGAGATTTTCTATGTTAACCCAAAGTCACACATATAGGTATATATGTTTAATGTCCTTTTGTTGCTGATCGTAACAAATTAAAAACTAGGAACATGTTTTCCCAGTTAAAGATGAATAAAACCTTCACAATGCATTAAACATGCAGCTTTTGTGTAAAAATATATTAAAAATGTATGTTTAATGTCCTTGTCTTGTTGATTGTACCAAATTATAAATTAAGAGCATTCTTTCCCAGTTAAAGATGAATAAAACCTGTCAGTGCATCAAGCATGCATTTAGGCATGAAAATGATTTGCATTAAACAAGGCTTTTTGGTATGGAAGTATGAAACATTTATTTGCTCCTTATGTGACAACTTTACGTGAACATAAACAAATCTCTTGCAAAAATACGTATATATGTCACAATATTATGAATAAACAAAATTTCTTAAATATATATATATATATATATATATATATATATTTATATATTTATATAGGTACACGTGTCACAATAATATAAATTTGAAAATGTTTGTTGAGAACATAAAAGATGAAAACGATACTAATCTAATATTGTTTAAATGATGAGACTAAATGTGTAATTAACATAAATTACAACACTTAACGGATAAAAGAAGGTAGAGTTGAAAAAGAAAAAAAAACATGACCAAGTAAAATATGTCTACCTGACTTAGTCCATATTTTACATTGACCAAATATTTTTATTCACTTTAAAAAAATTTAAAATTGTATTGACTTAAAAATATAAAATTAAGTACTTGTGTTCGAAAATCTAAGTTACAATATTTTTAAATACAACACAGATTTTTGGTATACATATGTTTATATATATATATATTTATTTTAGTATATTCAATAATTTTACTTAAGATAAAATTTTAGAAACGTTTTCTAAAAATAAAATTGTAACAGAAATTTCAAATTATAAACAGATGATATTTCAAGTAAAATAAATAATCCTAAGGATATTATGATGATGCTTGAAATCAAAAAATTAAACCGTGTTGAAGTTGGTGGGTGAGGTGGGGGAGTGACGTCATCGCGGAGGAATCCCCAGCCATGGGCGAGTACGGAGAACGGAGCCACGTAACCGACCCTTTCCTAATCCCGAACCGCCACGTCACAGGTTAGGACCAGTTTCTCTCGCGGCTTTCACACAGAGGGTTGTTTTTAAGAGTAAAAAACCCAAAAAGAAATGTGGATTCAAAGTGAAGTGCTCTCTCTCCTACTTCACTTTTCTCTCTCCTTGCTCCTTGGACTCACTTCCTCTTCTTCTACCACTGCCTCTCCCTAATTTCTTCTTCCTTCTCACACCCATTTATTATCACTAATCCTTTCTTCCTCCTCCTTCAGCCATAACCGCTTCTTTCTTTTTCTCTCTCTCTGCTTATTTTTTTCTGTTCACACCACATAGAAACATGGATGATGAATATGCTAAGCTTATAAGAAGGATGAACCCACCGAGGTAACTGATTCACTACTTTCAATCTTTCTTCTTCTTCTCCTCTTCTATTTGTCTTCTCTTTTTGGGGACTGCTTTTGATGTTTTGCTTCTCAGCACCGGAACTTTCCAAATTTTCATCACATGTTTTTCTCTTGTTTTATGGTTTATGGAAGTTTTAATCAACTGGGTTGTAAAATTTAACCTCTTTTTGCAGTTTGGTGTTTTCAGTTTCCCAGTACTGATACGGAAGTTCCTTGCTTGATTTTTCTTTTCTTTAGTAAGCCATGGAACGAATTAACATACTATGCTTCCAAAGCTTCGTTTTTTTTTTCTCTAAAAAAAACTGTATTTGGGCAACTTTTTTAACTGTGGAATTTTTACTCACTTATATTCATCTTGGCCGTTTTTGGTATGTTTTTTCTTGTGGTTTGATGTGATAATCGTTATCTTCGTGTTTGATTTCCTCTGTGTGTACTATGTCTATAGTGTTGGTGTTTTTTACCAGCTAGTTTTTTATATGCAGGGTTGTGATTGACAACAATGCCTGTGAAAACGCAACTGTTATTCAGGTAAAGCTGGTTGCTTCCCTTTGATCAGGCTTCACAAAATTGAGTTGACAATAAGGAAGATTCTTCTTCTTTTTTTTCCTTCTTTCAGGTTTCTAATGATTTGATCTTATAAAACTTGTGTTTTCCCTGTTTTGGTTTACAAAATTGAGTTGACAAAAGGAAAGATTCTTCCTTTTTATTTTTTTCAAATTTTCTAATGATTTGATGTTGTAGAATTTGGCTGGAATTATTTCTTTTTATTTTTTTAATATAAAACAAAATTGTTTCGGAGTTAATTTCACTTTTTGGGAAAAGAAATAGCTATGCACTTTTTTCTTATGTAAGTGTTTTTACAGGTTGACAGTGTGAACAAACATGGGATTCTCTTGGATGTTGTCCAAGTTATTTCAGATATGAACCTTGTAATAACAAAGGCCTACATCTCCTCTGATGGGGTGTGGTTCATGGATGGTAAGTTTCCCCTTCTTCATCAGCGGCAAGCTAAAGGGGAAAAAAGACTAAGAGTAGTGATTATAATTATTTTTGTCAACTTTGCTTCTGATCCTAGTATTAATTTTGATGCTTTTCAGTGTTTAATGTGATTGATCGTAATGGAAACAAGATCAGAGATAAGGAAGTCATTGATTATATTCAAAGGGTAGGGATTTATCTTCTTGAATTTCTTAAAAAGCTTTAATAAGGCTTATTTATGTTTTCATTCTCTGTAGTAGGGTCTCCCCCTTCTCTCTTATTCTTCTTTTGCTAGAAATCCTCAGGTTAAGTAAGCATGACACTTGTGTTGGTGCCGAGAATGTTAATTTGAATATGGTTCTTTTAAAATAGGAACTTCAGTATACTTTTGCCCTCATTTTCTGCTTGCCGATTGCTCTAGCTAGCTATGAACTGGCTTACCAAATTAGATGGAGGGAGAACAAGCTCAAATTCAAATGTTGTTCATTTTTTATTTCACTTATTATTTATTTTAGTCATCAAAACTCTGTTGGTTCCAGTAGTTCTCCAGCAAATGTTAAATGAACTGCTAGTTCCATCTGGTGGACATACTCTTAGAAGTGCTTCTGCTGAAAGATGACAAATAAACTTGGGTTATTACTGTCATACTGATTTAATTAATTATATAGTGAACATAGGATGATATAAAGCAAGATAAAATCCTTACAGAAATTTGAGGGTCTTGAAACTGTGTAGATTTGATCTTAATAAACAACAGTGCATGTGTCTTAAGTTATCCATATCCATTCTGGTGTTGTGAGGCTTTAGTTAGGTCCATTAAGATATGAGTGTCTTCTTTCTGCAAGTCATCTGTGATTCTCTTCATGGTAATAATATATAGTTCTGTGATGATAGATAATGGTCAACAAGTCTTGTGACTTTGTGGTTTCTCACTGATTTTTGTTCTTTTTTTAGAGAATTGAAAACAATCCGAGCTTTGCACCCTCACTGAGAGAGTCTGTTGGAGTTGTACCTACTGAAGAGCATACTGTAATTGAACTCACCGGCACAGACCGACCCGGGTTACTATCTGAAATCTGTGCAGTTCTCACGGACCTTCACTGTAATGTGGCGACTGCTGAGATATGGACACACAATACTAGAGCTGCAGCTGTAGTTCATGTGACAGATGATTCCAGCGGCTGCGCCATCAAGGATCCGTCTCGCCTCTCTACGATAAGGGATTTGCTTTCTAATGTTCTTAGGGGAAGCAATGATCCAAAGACAGCAAGGACAACACTTTCACCCCCTGGAGTTACAAACAGGGACAGAAGATTGCATCAGATTATGTTTGCTGATAGGGACTATGAGAGGATTGAAAGAGAAGGACGAGGGGGACTCAGAGATAGAGACAAACGCCCTCTCCCTCATGTAACCGTTGTAGATTGTGTTGAGAAGGATTACACTGTGGTTACCATGAGAGCTAAAGATCGACCAAAGTTGTTGTTTGATATTGTTTGCACTTTAACTGACATGCAGTATGTAGTTTTTCATGGTGTTGTCAAGACATTACGGACAGAATCTTTTCAGGTTAGCCAGCTTTTTTCTCTTTATGCTGTTTGCTATATGGTTCAACCTTTTTTGTTTTGTATGCTGTACTTGTAATTGTAGCTAAACTAAACTCAAATACTAAAAGTTTTGGCCAGTAAATTTCAGCTGCTATGACTTAAACAGAAGATGAAAACTTAACCTAAAATATTAGTTCATTATGTGAGAAAGTTCTATGGCTCAAATATCACATTAAATTAAGTTTCTTATTCTACTTAACGTTAGACTCATAACAGTGTTTTGATCAGATGAACTACATGCATTCTATAGTTGATTTTCATATGGTCAGCATGGAATGGTCTGAGCCCATTTTCTGCTTGAATTTTTCTGACTGAGCATTTTCTCCTTCATCTAGGAGTTTTATATTCGGCATGTGGATGGCTTTCCCATTAGTTTAGAGGCTGAACGTGAACGACTGGTGCAGTGTCTTGAAGCAGCAATTGAAAGGCGAGCATCTGAGGTGTGATAACAATCCATAGCTTGAAGCTGCACGTCTCACAACCTTTTGTGAATGGAATGATGATGCTAAGATATGTGTTTGTTTGCAGGGAATGGAGCTAGAGTTGTGCACAAAAGATCGTGTAGGACTTCTTTCAGATATCACAAGAATATTTCGAGAGAACAGTTTGTGTATCAAAAGAGCAGAAATATCAACAGAAGAAGGAATGGCAAGAGATACTTTTTACGTTACAGATGTTACTGGTAACCCAGTTGACCCCAAGATTATAGATTCAATTCGCAGACAGATTGGTGACAAAGTACTGAACGTAAAGCATAGTTCTAGTATTTCACCAAAGGCTCCTCAACCCACAACAATTGGATTTCTCTTAGGAAATTTTTTCAAAGCTCGATCTTTTCAGAATTTTAAGCTGATCAGATCTTATTCTTGAGTCCTCCTTTGTATATTCTCTGCATATATGTTTCTCCCCAGCGAAGGGGCTTGGAATTTACACTGTACAGTAGAAAGCTTAACACACATCTACATAGCTTAGTTGTGCTACCTAGGTTCAATATAAAGCAAGTAGTCCTTTTAGGATGCCAAATCCAAAAGAGTATATAGTGCTTTTAGGGGTGTGATTTTTAGTAGATGCAATTGGGTCTGTACATGGTTTAAAGAGTACATTTTGGTGGTGTAATTTGGAGTAGATGTAAACTTTGGTATGTACATAAAATTCAATGGAAAAATTGTAATTATGTGTATAATTGTATGTCTCCTCCTTTCCTTTTTCTCTCTGTTCAAATATCCTGTTCTGGACTAAGTACTGCTATGTGTATAGATGTTCATAAGAATGCTATTTGATTTATCTTAATCCTAGAAGGTTACTAAGGTAGATGTAAATTACAAACCAAGAAGGGATGTTAATTAAAAATCTCAAGATAATATGCTAATTAACGATCACTAGTGTTACCATTTACTTGCTTGTTTAAGAAAACGTTGATCATATTAGCTATTTATGAATTTGTGTGGTAGCATTACTCCACGTTATATATTAAAGGCTTGAATAAGTTTACTGTTTCTAAAAATATCACCAGTTTTTGCTTTGAATGTTTAATGATTGTTGTTTAATTGAGTATGTAATAAATTAATTTTTTTGTTAAGTTTATTTTATTATATATATCAATCCTATTTTCTATGAATTTATTAAATTGAAAAATATGTGTATGGAGTCATAAAAAGTAATGTGCTTTAAAATTATACATTTTCGTATCATGAATAATATATCATTATTAAAATAAAAGTAAGTTGAGAAACTAAAAAATATGTAAAGATGTTTTAGAAATCAATTAAAAGAGTAAACATAGCTGTAAGAAAATAATATAAATAAATATTATTTTCATAAACTTTATAATTTGTAATATGTTAATTTTCTTAAACAGTATTAACGACTTAAAACAAAAAGGAATGCGTACATTAAAATAGTAATACTTGTGACTTTGTGATTTCAAAATTTATACAATTGTCCAATGAAAGAAATAATGATTCAATGTGCATAGGTAGTTTGGATATAAAAGGTGTTTTGGACTATGTAAAGACTTAAATTGGTATTTAAATTGTATTATCGATAAGTCACTATCAATCAAAGCTAGAAATTTGCATGGAAATCAAAATGAAAATGTTTCTTTGAAAACAAAACTTTGCCCACTTTTTTACAACTACACGTAGCGCATTGTTATCGGTTGGTTTGTAAAAATTTTAAAAAATGTGGTTTTTGGCGTGGAAGGCGTTTTTGGAAAGAAATTTCAATTTTTCCTCTTGTAGCTTTCATTTCATATTTCCCTCTTCTTCCTTTTTGGCTTGACCCATTTGTCACTCTCTGTCCACCATTGCATTGAACGTCACTCTCTCTCCACCATTTGAGTTTGCTTTAACTCTCTTTGGTCCATTGCTTTCACTTTGTGCAGATTTCACTCCCTGCAGATTGTGTGTCCGTGTGGGTTTTCTTCTCTCTACACATTTCCCCCTTTTTGGCGGCATGTTCCCCGTTGTGGAAGTTTTGGGTTTTTCTATCGCATTATCGTTGGCGTTATTTCTCCCAAGGTTTCGGCTTTTCGCACACAACGATTGGTACCACGATGAATTCAATAGTTGATGCATTTTGTTGAAAATGCGTTTGGCGGAGTAAGACATTACGTTGTTTATACTTTGACCATGAAAGTTGTGTTTTTGTATCTTTGTTGAATGTTTATGATATGTATTCAAATGTTGAAGGCTGTAACAAGAGGATTGACTATTGTATTATGAATATTTTTTGTTTTTGGAAATTTGATTTTGGTTTTTTGGTTTTACCCTTGTCTTTGTGTTATTGTAGGTGAAATTTTGATTGAAGTGTTTACTTGAGTTGAAATACAAATGGAAGCCTATATTAGCAAGTAGAGTTTGATAATTTTTTTCTGTGTTGTTTTGGAACAATGATTGTCAGTTTGAAATTTGTATTTCAATTGGTATCAAAACTAACCTCGCGGGGTTAGTTCTTAGCAGTACTTGAGGAAAAGATCCTAAGGAATGAAAAATGAAGGATACGCCGTCAACCGTCCTCCCCTCTTCAAGGGCGAGAAGTTCGACTATTGGAAACAAAGAATGATTGCATTCTTTGAATCATGTCATATCAACATGTGGGACATGGTGGAGAACGACAACTATATTCCTTTGGATGAAAACGGAGAGCTATTCTCGAAAAGCAAATGGATAGACAAGCAGAAGTAGCGTTACTTGTTAAATTGTAAAGCTCGTAATTATCTGATGTGTGCTCTCTCAGAAGAAGAATACACGAAGGTTCACACTTACGAAGGAGCAAAAGACTCCATGGACGAGAATGACAAAAATGAGCTTTCATTCATCACGAGAAAACTCCAAACATTATGGAGGAAAAGAAAAGACACAATGTTCAAGACTAGACGTCTCAAATTTGATTCCAAGAATATTACAAGAGACAAACGACCAGAAGATAAAACTATCTCTTATGAGTGTAACAAACTTGGACATTGATCAATGTGAACTTTGATTCTTCAAGACTTGATTACATTTTAGTATCACTTGTGAAACATCGGTCTTATTATTCCTACTCTTGTTATTGGTATTTCAAGTGCTTCCAACTCCTTACTCTTAATCATGCTCCATCGTCTAGTCAACTAGTTAATAAAGTAAAACCAATATAAAATAAAGTGTTTTATTAAATTTTTTATTATATTTGTAAATTCTTTTACTATCCTTCTTAAGTTATTTGCAAATATCACATTAATTTCTTTTTTTCTATTATACATTCATCTCTAATGTATGTATAAAACATTTCCAAACTTTAACTCTCTTTATAAAACTAATATGATCTTTCCATTAATGCATATATGTCATACAAGCGCATATTTCCTAGTAATATATGTACA
The DNA here is from genome assembly GCF_016808095.1 of Vigna angularis. Classification (NCBI taxonomy): domain Eukaryota; kingdom Viridiplantae; phylum Streptophyta; class Magnoliopsida; order Fabales; family Fabaceae; genus Vigna; species Vigna angularis. The sequence goes on along the minus strand of NC_068971.1, from coordinate 31,320,577 downwards.
AATTTGTATTATGTAAAATGTGAAATAATTTATCATTATATTCTTAAATTAGAAAAATTAAGAGTTAAGAAAACAAAACAGTCTTAGAAACCGATTCAAATTATTGATAAATTTCAAAAGTTTTAATTTCTTTCATTCATATAGTTATAAAATATAATTTTAACCTAGGTTTCACACCAAATACTTTTATCAAAAATTGAAATGTATCTAGTCAATTAGTTAATTGGGTAAAACCTTTAAACATAAAAAGTTGAGATGTGAATTTTAGTAGTGAAAGAACTTTATAGCAATTAGATATGAATGAGATCGAAATAAAAATCTATATGTAAATGATACTTAATGTAATAAAAAATAATAAACATGATAATATAAAATATCAACGAAGTTTAGTTGAAGATCAAGTGTTACTAACAGAGATGTTGTATAATTTCATACGACCCTTACTTTTATAATAAAAAGTATTAATAATAATATAATACTGATGTTTTATGAAATTTGTTATTATTAATATTATATTATATTAAAGATAAAAAAATATCAAATCATCAGAATTTATCTTTTACATGATTACCAACTAATTTATCCATAATAATTTATTTGTTATCAAAATTATAAATAAATACATAAATAGTTATAGGAAAGAGGAATGAAATTTTGAAGTGAGGGTTATTAAAAGACTCATCTACTTCCGTAGAAGCATTTTATAGATATTTGATAATATTCAGATCTTTTTCTTGAATATTTGATAGGGAATTACTCATACACTAAACTCAATTCCATGACATCTCTTCTTAACCTCTACTACTGGTGTTGATTCCTCGTACTCAGGTTTTAAATAATCTAACTTCAACTTTCTGTCATTAAGGTTTCACAGATGTTGTAAATATTCATAAAATTAGTTTATTGGAGGGTTAAGAGTAGGGAATTGATCCATGTTAGAAAATTGATGATGAGAGGTGGAGCAGCAACATTTGATTTGGCAAAAGGGCTGAGCAAGGCGGTGATCTCAGCCTCAAAAAGGAAGGGAAGGCAATGTTTGTGGGGTTCTCAAGTGGAGGAGACACTCCACAGGTTGGGTTGGCGGCAATGCCTGACCCCATCATTGGTGGCCAATGTGATTGACCCTTTCCTCCTAAATCACCATTCTCTTGCTCTTGGCTTCTTCAATTGGGCCTCTCAGCAACCTTGCTTTGCCCACACTCCCTTTACCTACCACTCACTCCTCAAATCCCTTTCTCACACCAACCACTTCACTGCCATTCATTCACTCCTCAAACAAGCCAAAGCTCTCAACTTTTCCATCCATCCTTCTCTTTTCAGCTCCATCATAGCATCCCATGTTGCCCACAACCGTGCTCGCGATGCCTTTTTGCTCTTGGGTAATGTTGCTCCCCTTTGTGCCGAAATTGGAGGGCCCACTTATAACTCGCTCTTGGTTGCCCTGGCCTCTGATGGGTGCTTGGAAAGTGCGTACCAGCTGTTTGAGGAAATGACTCAGAGTGGTATTGGTTTCAGCACACTGGGATTTGGGGTTTTTATTTGGCGGGTTTGTGGAGAGGGTGATGTGGAGAGGGTGGTGAGGTTGTTGGATGAGGTTAAGGAATGTGGTTCTGGGATTAATGGTTCTGTTGTGGCGGTTTTGATTGTTCATGGGTTGTGTCGGGCTTCTAAGGTATCGGAGGCTTTGTGGATGTTGGGTGATCTAAGGAGTAGGGGTTGGAAACCCGATTTCATGGCTTACTGGGTTGTTGCTGCAGGGTTCCGGTCAATGGGGAATGTGGCTGATGAAGTGAAAGTTTTGAAGATGAAGAGGAAGTTAGGGGTGGCTCCTAGAAGCAGTGATTACAGGGACTTGATACTTGGCTTGGTTACGGAGAGACGGATGTGTGAAGCAAAAGAAGTAGGGGAGGTTATAGTTGGTGGTAATTTTCTTGTTGATGATGACGTTCTCAATGCATTGATAGGATCGGTATCAAGTGTAGATCCTAGTGCAGCTATAATGTTTTTCAATTTCATGGTTGATAAAGAGAGGTTCCCAACTATTTTTGCTGTCAGTGATTTGTGTAGGAATCTGTGTAGGCATGGCAAGGTTGATGAGTTATTGGAGGTGTTCCATGTTTTGAATTCTCAAAACTACTTCAAAGATGTGGAGGGTTTCAATGTAATGATTTCATTTTTGTGCAGGGCTGGGAAAGTGAGAGAAGGCTATACTGTTCTGCAGGAGATGAAGAAGAAAGGGTTCCAACCCAATGTCTCGTCTTATAATTACATAATGGAAGCGTGTTGTAAGGAGGATCTACTGCGTCCTGCGAGGAAGCTCTGGGATGAGATGTTCTCGAACGGCTGTTTGGGGAATTTGAAAACGTACAACCTTCTTATACAAAAATTTTGTGAAGTGGGACAAGCTGAAGAGGCTCAAATGCTCTTTTACCAGATGTTAGACAAGAGAGTGGAACCTGATGTTACAACTTACAATTATCTTCTAGAAGGACTCTGCCAAGAAGACAAACTAGAAGAAGCTTTTGAGCTCTATAACAAGTCTGTCAAACAGGACATAATCAATGCAAGAGGCACATTGAGCTCGTTTACATTATCACTATGCAGGAAAGGTATTATTCAGTCAATCAAATATTTGTAACATAATACACTACAAATGCGTGCTTGTCAGCTTGCTGCCTCATCACAATTTAACATATGTTGTATGTTTTTCAAGCAGGTCATCATATGGCTGCATCCAAATTACTTTGTAGTCTCGATCATGATATAGGATGTGCAGAATCCCATATAATTTTGTTGAAAAGTTTGTCAGATGCACAAGAGATTCCAATTGCCATTGAGCACTTTAAGTGGGTTCAGGAAAAATCACCTTTGATACTAAGAGATATATGTACTGCACTTTTGGATTCTCTTTCTTCTGCTACATGCCCAGAGCCCATGTTACAGTTCCTTCAAAGAATACAAAATGTTTTTGATTTCCCATACTTCGAGGGATATGTGTGACAGATGATTACGATTTGAGAAGATAGTGTTCTCAGTTTTGGGTGCCATTTGTTAAGTGTACATGCAACTTAGTAACAAAACCTTTACTGCATTGGTGTATTTGGATGAGAAATTTTTTGAGAGTAATTATATTGAGTATATTTGTTCTATATGGAGAATTGTGTTGTTTGAATTAGCAGTTTTGAGAAAAAAGGATTTTTTTTTAAATATTTTTATCATATATCTAATCAACCTAAACATTAGAATTTGAAATTCTTACTCCTTGTGGACGCTCCTCTCGCAACGCCATCTCTCTCTCTCTCTGGATACAGACCTCTCTCTTTCTCAACTGTTCATTCCTAGTTTGAGACTTTAATCTGCAATTCTCTTTTTCTTGATATCTATATGTTATTAAGAACCACCTCAGATGAAATAAGTCTATATGAGAAAGAGATGTTAATATCAGGGTTTATACTATGCACAGTGAAGTATAGTTATGATGTTTTATCAAAGCAAGAGTACATTAGGATTTGTTTCCTTATGAACTGTTTTATTGTGATGTTTAAGTTGTTCCCTAGTATTTTATATGGACCAAGAGCATATTTCTTTATTTGAGGTTACAAATTTGAAACCCCAAGTTCCTCAAATCATTAAAGATTTGGCTTGAGAGATAAATTGCATGCAATTTCTTTTCCGGCCTACAACAGTGGTATTTCTTTATATAGACATTAATTTAATATAAATTTTATAATAATATCACATTATATAAGTTGAAATTTATATAAATGAATAGGACAACTTAAAATAGTGAGCCATATTTTTATCTTTGTGCACGATGTGTAGAATATGAACAAGCTAAATAATAAGCACCACTAATTTACTATGCCTGTTTGAGACATAACGCAACTATTTTGGTTTAAGCATTTAAATAGCAACATTTTGAAATGCATTATTTCAGGTATCTTCTTTCTCCTTGTGATTGTCATTATTTTCAAGGTTGTTCATTAGTTAATAAGAAGCTATGTGTTTATATCTTCTAGATCAAAATTCAGAACTTAGGACTTGTGTTAGGAAATAAGGAGGAGAAATTAGTTCAAATAATTATAATATTAATGAGTTAGTCACTTGATATGCTAGTTAGATATAAATAGGGGTAGAACAATAATGGAAAAGATGATGTTACTTTGTTGGATTGAGCATTAGCTCTTTACGAAGAGAGTACTTTTAAATATTTTTTTTTCATTTTAAAAATATCTTTTTTGTTAAATATATCTTTTAGTTCTTAAACTGACGGAAAATTAGATTTTGTTTTTGTCACAAACTTTAATACAATTTGATTCCTAATTATAAAAATAAATAGATGTAGTTCTTATCATCAAACATTATTAAAGTTTTACTAACATGGAAAATGATATTCTCGTATGTCTATCAAGGTGTTGATGAAAATATTCAAAGTTTAGAATAATGGTGAAATCAAATTTTGTATGAAAGTTACACAAAAAGTATATTTAAAAGTTAAAAAATAAAAAGAAAAATACCGAGACCACACCAAACCCATATAAAATTACATTGTACAAATAGTTAAAAAAACTTATTATGAAAAAAGAATTAAGTAAAAACATGGATGGACAATGGTAAACTCATGATTCTTTCACAAAAGTTGTTGATAGGGGGAGCTATGTACAGCTAAACTCAAATCTCACATATGAGTTTTTGGTAATGACAAAAGAAATGTTTTATAGTTTCTTGCACCACAAAATAGTAAAACAAATGTTTGATTATATCTGTGTATGTGCTTGAATTGTTTGATATATATGTATTCATTATATTGAAATGAATCATTGATTGAAATATATTGCACTTTGCATATCTAATAGAAATAATCGATTGCATTGTTTTATAATCGGTTAAATTTCTTCAAATTTGTGTTTATGCTTATCAGGAGCAAAACAACTATGTTTTACCGATTACATTAAGTGTATAATCGATTAAAACATGTAGGCAATCTGTACAAAAATAGAGTAGATATGCATACAACATATATGTCTTTTCTCTTATCACTTTTGTTGTTTTTAAACGTTGAACATTTAATGGCATTTAATGCATGTTCAAAACAACAAAGTGCTTTTTACATTTTCTACCGTTCAGGTAGGATTTTATCATTTAAGTTTTTCATTAAGATACCAAGCATTGATTGAAGACTTGATCATTGGATGAAGTAGATCATTTAGCTCATGGTATCGTCTATTCTGTATAAACGCTTTTAGGTTTTGCTCTATTCAGTAAGTGCATTTAGCATGTTGCCTTTTATCACAAGTTTTTGAGACTTTCAAAGGCTTTCCAAAAGCATTGTCTATACACTTTTACCTTCTTAACTAAATTGAGAGTTTGACCGATTACCGTCTGGTACAATATATCTTTTGCGTGTAGTGAGACTCTCATTGATGCTTAAGTCTGGAAATCGTTTAGTGTTACGTCCAGTTTTATGCCTAGATGATTTTCTAAATCTTTCCTAAGTTACTTGGTTTTCAGAGTATTTTTATTTATCACTTATATTATAGCTATTCTAATATTCTAGTGATATCATTTCATATGCTCATTTCTTTTAATGTGGTTTTTTAAACTTCAAAACATATGAGAGTGTTTAAACATATCAGTCTTATAGACGATTTTTTCTTTACACGAGCAACATTTAGTAAATTTCTTGTACTAAATTTCTTAACACGGGCGAGGTTTGAATAGTGTTTCCAAAAGCTTTTCGCAAAGACAATGTTTAATAACAATTTCAAGGTTAGACGGTTTGCAATAGTTGTTAGACGTGTGTTCTTAATAAAGCGTATTTAAGAAAATGTTTCAAATAAGGAAAGCAATAACATAAGTATTTTTATATTGGTTCCCTCAATCTTGAGCTACGTCAAGTCTCCCTTAAGAACTCTTAAGGGGTTCCACTAATATTTTTCAAATATTACAAACGAGTAAAACCACTCTTAGAGTATTATCAATCACTCTTGGTTCCAAGTATTATAACCACTCTTGGTTCTCGAATATTATAAATCACTCCTGGTTCTCCTAGTCAATCCTCACTAATCCAAGTTTAACCACTCCTGTTATCCAAGTATGATAACCACTCCTGGTATAGACCGAGTATTTTCAACCACTCTTGGTTCCCCTAGTCAATCCTGACTGGTATGTTTAGCTCAATACAAGTGTTTACAAACACAATCAGTGTTTGATTACATATACAGATTTGAGTAACTCTCATTGAGGATCAATACAATATAAAAATATGTGAACTTGTGAAGTTCTTTTTCTTACGTTGAATAACTTTAGACAATATAAGCTTTGAGGTAGAGTAAAGCTAGTGTTGAATTACCTTTCTTATTTATGTTCTCTCTCTCCTCTTCTCTCTTCTACTTTCACCTTTTTTCAATTTTAACAACTTCTTCTCTTCTACGAATCTTCTTTATATAGCCTTCTTAAGAAATGACCGTTGGACACAACGTTGACTTCTAGATATACTTCATAAACTTTTTATGTAGTTGGTTAGACTTAGGTATACGTTGTAAAGTGATATGCTTTATCAGTGTTTTCTTTCATATGTAGCTTGTACAATCTTTTAGTGCTAAAGATTTGAGGAAACATTTCAAGAATGTCTTCTTATCTCTTAAGGTCTTTTTATCCTTTGTGTAGCGTTTCTGAATAAAGCTTAGTATTGACATTACCTGCACAAACACAAGAACAAAGCATGCAAGCAAAGCAGCACTTTTTCGTACAACAAACATTGATGATCATATCACATGTTAGCATGTTTTGATAAAAGCATTGTTTGAAGACAAAGTGTTTGGTATGTTACACTTAGATTATATGATCTTTTAAGCTTTTGTTCCATAAGGTCGTCTAAGCTCAAGTATATCATTTAGTAACGCTTAGCAAAGCTTGATGTTCAAACACTTTATCATTTTGATTAAGCGTTATAATGATTAGATACTCAATTATGAGTTCTATACCATTTGGCGCTTTTATGTTTTATATCTTGGACACGTTTGAGATATCAAATAATTATGTCTATCTTTTGATGGCGTTTAGCGCGTTATATTTAAAGATGGCAACAGGTCAGGTCGGACACGACTAGTGTCTACCCACAACCTGACCCAAAAAAAAATTTACTCGTTACGTGACCCGCTACCCGCATGGATACCTTCTCAAAAAATATTTGTGGGTCTTTTAAAACCCGCAGACACCCGTAGATACCCGCAAATATTTAAAAAAATATATTTTTATAAATTTTTAAAATAAAATACTAGTTACCCACAACCCGCGGGTAGTAAATATCCGCGAGTACAACTTATCCATCGCGAATTTTATTCGAGGATACCCGCGGACGCAAATTTTTTTGCCATCCCTAGTTATATTGATATCATAGATGATTCGTTCCATCAGACGTTTAGTGGCACAATGCATTTGGATATTAACTTTAAGGCTTTAACATTTAGCTTAGAATTCACATGTATTGTGTTTCCATCATATCAAACGTTATTTGCATTTAGAAAGATTTTACTTCAACCATTGTATTCTTTATAAATTTTTATCTTATTCAATACACTGGATATATTGTTATACATGTTTCATCCAGTACAATACTCTGGTATATGTCAACATTTAAACGTTATATCTTATGACCAATATTTTGTTTAGTGTTGTTTGTTAAATTTCAAAACATGAGTTATTGGACATTCTAGTCTCTCTAGATGATCTTGTCTTAATAGGGATCGCTATGATGAGAATATGAGGTAGTAAATGAGGAGTGTAAAGTTAATACTCAAGTAATTGCTCAAGACACGGCTAGAGACATGAGTTAAATAGAGACATTTTATGAACATTGAAAGAAAGGAGAATCTAGGGGATCGAAAAAAATGGGTATAAAGGAGAACTTTGAGGGAGAAGGAGGACAAGACACTTTGAGTGCTCTAGCTGATCGAACCTTGAACCTTTTGGCTAGAACAGAAATTCTCATAATAGTTAAATTTGAAGATCACATTTTGAATGTTTTTGGCTAATCAATCTTAGTACTTTTTGGCTATAACAACAACAAAATTGACAGCTTTTTGCAATTCATTTTTGGTCAGTTGTCTTTCTTTTCTTCAACTTGGAAGTTTTCTTCAAAACTAGAGTTGATAAAAGAACCATTGTAAATCCATTTTTGTTGATTTAAAGACTTCACTTCAAATTTCCATCTTCAAGGCTTTGTATGTTCACCAATGAACATAGAGGTGCATTTAATTCTCTTTGTGCTTTATTAAATGTTTATAAATTCTTTAAGCAAAATCTTAAGAGTGAAAAGACGAGACTGAATTAGAGAGCTTTTAACCTAACTATAGTAAGACATAACACCTTACAAGAGAGTTAGTATCTCCAAAGTTGACATCGATGCGTCAAAATATGATTAATGTGAAGCATTTTTAGCACATCCTTTAAGAAATTTTTTACATTGACTTGTGCTTTTTGAGATCATCTTGTCATATATGTAAGGTTTAATCATTCACTAAGTCCCTATTTTCGCATGGAATCTCAATTTCGTCCCTTTCTTTCTGAAAATATCAATTGGGTCCCAATTTTATGAAAATTGCAACAAATTGATCCTTTCCGTTAAATAGTGTCAAACGGCGTTACGGTGTGTTTGACGTGGCACGCTGTTGTGAACGTGTTATCTGACGTGGTTGATTCAAGCAGGAGCAGTGGGCACGTGGAATCTCAAAATGAAACGCGACTAGATCAAGAGCACAAGATTTCCCACACCAGAATTTTGACACTCAAAAAGTAAACTGGGAAACAAGAATGGAACTTCTCAAAATGCAGATTGAAAAACAAGAACAAAACACCTAAAAGAAAATTCTTGAACATGATCAGAAATCCCCAAAACGCAGTAGTCTCCTTCCTCGTGACTCAACCCAAAATCACAAAATTAGAAACCTCAAAATCCCCGAATCGAAACCCTAACGTGAACGCCATGCTCCACCACGAGAATGCCAACAAGCAGAGACCTTCGCCGCCATAGAGACGCCGGAGAGCGAACCCACACGTCGCGGAAACACCGCGCCTGAGCCACCAAACCTGATCTCCACTCCCAAAGAGAAATCGCTGGAATCAGAGAAGAAGAGAGGGAAGTTCCCTATTTTGATTCGAGCCTTGAACCCATAAGAGTAAGGGAAAGAACTTTCCCGTGCACGCCGCAACTCCCATTGCTTGAGTTCTTGGTTCAACGTGAGACAAAGAGAAAAGGGAATGAAGCTTCCCTGCTTTACGAGCTCGAACCATGGCGAAAGAGGAGAAGAAAAATTCTTTTCTTCTTACTTATAAAATATTCAATTTCCACGTGTCCCACTGCTCCTGCTTGAATCAACCACGTCAGATAACACGTCCACAACAGCGTGCCACGTCAAACACACCGTAACGTCGTTTGACACTATTTAACGGAAAGGATCCATTTGTTACAATTTTCATAAAATTAAGACCCAATTGATATTTTCAGAA